>NC_056749.1:195916898-196078294 GCF_019279795.1 Protopterus annectens | reverse complement strand
GTATAGAATGTTTTTTGGGTAAGGGACTGTAGTTCAGTTGGAGAAGTGGCTGACCAAATTATTGTAGAGTCGTCTGCGTATTGAATACAGTTGGCGTGTGGAATTGTTGAGTGAAGGTCATTAATAAAAAGGGAAAATAGGAGTGGGCCTAATATGGAGCCCTGAGGAACACCAAGGGAAAATAGGAGTGGGCCTAATATGGAGCCCTGAGGAACACCAAGGGAAATGGGAAGGTGATTAGATAGTTTATTGTGCCATAGTACAGCTTGCTGTCTATTGTCTAAGTAGGATTTGAGCCAATTTATGGCTAGAGGTTCGAGTGAAAGGGATTTTAGTATATTTAAAAGGAGCTGGTGATTAACTATATCAAAAGCTTTAGATAAATCAATGAAGACTGCAGAGGAAAGAATATTTTTGATATGTTTTTGTTAATGCAGTCTTTGAAGGATAGCAGGGCAGTGATGGTACTCTGGAAAGGTCTAAATCCATGTTGACAGTTGGCAAGAAAGTTATTTTGGAGTAGGTGGTTAAGTAGTTGCTTTATGGATGCATTTCTCCACTATTTTTGCTAAAGGAGATAGTAGAGCTATAGGTTGAAAGTTAGAAAAGTAATTGGAGTTCCCACCTTTATGAGAGTGCATTATTATAATGATATGAGAAATTTTCCAGATGGGATAGTTCCTTCACTTATGGTTCTGTTAACCAGAATGGAAATGGGATAGGCTATAGGCTATGGCTTTAGCTCCTTTTTGCAGGAATTCTGCCGGAAGTTGCTCAGCTGAGGGGGTGGTAGGTTTCAGTTTTTGGAGAAGGGAGCAAATAAAGGAAGTAGACACTGGTTGTAACTGAAATGATGGGGGTGGACTTGTAGTAGAAGTAGGCAGATTTGAGGTATCTGGAGATAGATGGACTAGCAAGTGTTTGGATGGCGTCTGTGAAGAAAGAATTGACAAGAACCAGAGAGAGAATGTTGATGATGACTATCAGTGAAGTGTGAAAGTCTGCAGGTAAGTCTGAAAGTAAGAGATGTTGAAGAATGTTGAGGCTAGCAAGAATAGACTTGGGATGTTAGATGAGTAATATGTGGTTAAGGTATACTGGGACAATAATGAGAGTGTGAAACCTCTTTGAGTTAGGGAGATTTGGTAAAGAATAGGTAAAGAAATTACAAGGCAGAAAGCTTTTAGTGTAGTGCCACCTAGTGGTTAGTCACTTTTTTGTGGCAAAAAGTCCTCTAAAGGATATCAGGCTAAGGGAGAGGGGGGAGATATCCTGGTTTGCAACAAGGAGGGTATAAACGGGGAAGTAAGGGTTAATTAAAATGCTAGAAGGGGGGGTTGGCTGCTGGCTAACCTGGCTGGGAAGCTTGCCTAACCTAGCAGTAGCTTTATATTAATGTTATTGTTACAATTGGTAGTAGCAGTTACAACACATACTTTCACTGTCTTTCTTTCAAGGAAAAGTCTCTCAGGGAGCTGGTAGGTTAATTCTGTAATCTGGACTATTTTCTTAGGCGTCCAGCAGGGCACATTCAGGTGGGCTAGTGCAGGGACGTGCAGGAACACAAGGCTGGTACGTGTAGAAAGAGAGAAAAATGTGGTGAGGCAAACAATACAGGAACTAGAGAGTACAAGAAGAGAGTTTTCACAGACAGAGTCAATTGTGTTAGTTCAGCAGGTATTCACAATTTTCTGTTTGTTTTTCCCAAAACATATTGATTCCAGTTCTTTTCAGGTACTACAGCAGTTCTAAAATGGAATACAGCAGGGTGGAGATAAACTGGGGGGAAGCTAAAAAACAGCAATACGAGGTTGCTACCCTCTCTACAGATATTGCAGTGAAGGAACGCTAGTCTATTTTATCTCTATGAGCAGATATATATGGCTGGAATAGGCCATAAGGGCCTAGAGTGTAATCAGACTGGCTAGGAGAGGATGTTGCACTCCTTTCACATTGCCAGTTTAGTAAGTCTCATATAATCTACTGGCATCCTGTCCAATTGCCTATGCTCAGCACAACCTGAGACATAAACATGCAGAAATAAGCTCCATATAATTAAGGATAAATATACGGTGTAACCCATCTCAAGACGCATTCAAATAAGCGACTGATACATTTTGCATTACATAAACCATGACACGTAACTGTATTAGTGTTCAAGCAGTATATATTATAGCTGATCTGATAAATATGCAGTTAAACTTTGGATAACACCTTCATAACACAGACAAATAGCTCAGATAAGCAGAACTGCATTGATAAGGTACGCGCTAATTAGTATAAATATAAAGATAACACACCAACAGACAAACTGTTATGGGGCCGGAACACAACACTTTAAAGGAACCTTGTCTGGTAATTGTTGAAATATATAGGCAGAATGTGTTCAGAAAGCATTACAATAGTCTATGAGTGTGTCGCTATCAAGGTTTGAGCATTTACAACAAGAACTGGCACATGTTCTGTTAAGCGGCTACACAAAATATACTTTGTACAATCCTTGAGTACTATTTAAACATAGGAAATGCAGATGAGAAGTCACTGCAGTTGAGGTGATACTGAGGTACTAAGCGCTACTTAGTGGTCAAATTAACACCGCACATTGAATAGGGCATTACAATAGCTGTTTTCAGTTCCACGGCAGTGGAATCGCTTGTTACAGTCCCACGTGCACAACGCTATGTTGGCTTAGGTGTTTGCAGTAAGAATGTAATGCACACACAAGTATCTTCCCAGACTAACAGTTTAAAAATTACAAAACTCGTAGTCTTGCTGAAAGAAACAGATATCACAAAATAAACATATAGCATATAACTACTTACAGTAGGTGCAAATGCTGGAGCAAGGATGCACAGCAGCCAGGTATGGGGTAAGAGAAGAAAGATAGTGTCCCCCAGTATGGGTTATATTTATGAAGTGGGAGAGGACGTTGGGTCAGAGGGGGAGGAGAGTATACCTTGAAAGCAGGTATAGACCAGAAGCCGCGAGATAAACAGCAACAGGTCTGATAGAACTAATAAACCACCCCACACAGCGAAGAGCCACTAATAATAACAAAATAAAACAGAACTTCGCTGTAGTAAGTGTCACGGTCCCACAAATGATGCTGATGACTCAAACTAAAATAAAATACTTTATTGCAAGATAATTTAAAAATCCGTTAAGCGCTTTCATCTACTGATAGTAGACTTCCTCAGAACACCATTGATTTAAAAAATCTGGGTTAAATACATGACTTCAACCAATCCAGTTGCTCAATCAATCACGGTTATTAACCGTTTAAAGTGCTCAGTGCAGTTAAAAGTAATATAACCGTCAGTATTAAAACACATTATAACTTAAATAGTTTGAAAATGTATAGTTAAAAATATATTTAAAACAAATCCCTTCCCTGTAATGTATTTTAACTTCTAATACTGGCTTAATAGAAATAATGTCATTAATTCCAGGGTGGACAGTTGCATTCAATAAAATCTGCCATTTTATCTCCTTCTCCTCTAGTTTTAACTTTATATTCCCACCCCTAGGGTTTGCCTTTATCTGCTCTAATATAGCACACTTAAAATATCACATTTGGGGCTTTCTGCTATATGTCTGTACAAGGCATTTTTTGTATCTTTCTTTCTTATACTATAAAAGTGATCATATATCCGATTCCTTAGACATCTGTCGGTTTTCCCCATGTAAAAATACGGGCATCTGACACATTTAACCAGATAAATCACATGTTGTGTCCGACAGTTGCCACTCTTGAATCTAATCAATGTTTGATTGGCATCACCCAAAATTAAAACACTGTCTTCCATTATTGTAAAACATTGATTACATTGTCCGCACTTGCTGGTACCCCCTGCTGTACCCTTCATTTTATTAACTGTAAACCCACATTCAAATTTGCCTTTTAAATTCTCACCTGTCTTGAACACAAACAATGGTTGGTCCCCTAATTTTTCATGTGTCATGGCATCACTTCTCAAAATGTTCCACTTTCTACCTATAATTTCCTGTACATCTTTACCCTGCGAGCTGTACTGTAAAATGCAGGCTCTTTTGTAATTTTAGTAGGCTCACCAATGGCCAACCTACTAGATGCATCAAGATTCGGTACAATTTCAGCTCCTAACAAGGGTACATATTTTTTTGCCCCATTCTTGCTGAACATAATTACTAATGTCTGTTCTAAGCTTTGGGGGGTACCCTCGTCTACTAAACATCCCACCTATATTTTTCAACTCCTGCTCCATTTCATGATAATCAGACATCTTACGTGATGCTCGAATGCACTGCCCTTTAAAAATACTCCGTTTCTGACCCATTGGATGACAACTCGAATAATCTGGATACTCATTACTAAAAGTATCTTTCCTATAAATCTTGGAGTTTAAACCCTTCTGGTGTTGAATAAATGAATGTATCCAAATAATGAATACCAACCTTACTAAAACTGTGTGTGAATTTGAGATACTCACTGGCCACATTCAAATCTTTCATAAAGGTATCCATTTCTTCTATAGTACCATTCCATAATATAAAAATATCGTCCAGGAATCTAACGTAACAACGAGCATGTTTGAATAGTGCATTCTTAAAAATATATTCCTCTTCCCAGTCCAGAAGTACGAGGTTAGCATATATGGGGGCACAAGCATCCCCCATAGCTACACCTCTGGTTTGCTTATAATGTTCCCCTTCAAAATAAATACAATTATAATTTAAAACTATATCCATGAATTTAAGAATGAGTGCAACTTTATCCCATGTATATTGTGAATATTTCTGTATACTGTTGCTGAATCTATTTATACCATCATCCTTAGGTATACAAGAAAACAAATCTATCACATCAGTAGTTAAAAAATGATGTCCTCCTTCTATAACTCTGGTTTCAATCGTGTTAAGAAATCCCAAGAGTCAGTAATAATATGGGGTATCCTTTTATATAATGGTTTCAACCAGGTATCAATAATTTTGCCATAAGGAAAAGTCTTGGATTTACTGCCCGATATTATAGGACGAAGGTGGGGTCAATACATTTTTATCAACTTTAGGGATACCTACTATTGTGGCTAACATACGGGATTCAACTCTTAATTAAGTACTTGTACAAGTCAGTATCAATTATTTTATCTATTAAAAATTCTTCTAGAAACAAATCAATATGACGGTAACTAATATTTATCTCATTAAGTGAAGATGCTTCATAATTACCTGAATTGAAAAGTATATCATGTATCTTATTTATATAATTATCGTATAGTACAATGCCACCCCCTTTGTCCGGTTTCATGATTCTCATATTATTATCGTTACAAAGTTCTTTCAAAACTAAATATTCCTCCTTATTCAAATTATATTTCATTTTAGTATTCTTGCTATTCGCATAATATTTGTACAGATCATTTATAACTACCTTCTCATAAGTAGCTAATGTATTATTCATAGGGGGGTAAATGTACTCCTTTTCTTAAGTTCACTTTCAGTATATGTTCCCCTATCATTTTGAAAGAATAATGCCAAATTTAGTTTCCGTAAATACAGTTTGAATTCAACTACATTGTCCACAAGATTAAACTTGGTACTAGGGACATACTTCATCCCTCATGAAAACAACGAAAAATGTTCTCCTTCCAACTTAATATGAGTGTAGTTAAAAATATTAAAATCACCTAAACTGTATTTTACATTATTATGTTGCGTTATTCCCATTTCTATGTCCACCTTCACTGATTGCTCTTGTTGGGCCACGTTTTGTTGTGTGTTGAAGCCTCTCTGTTAAAATGTATCCGACCTGTGTCCTCCTCCTTGTTTCCTGTCTGCCATCCCTGACTCGTCTCCTCTAAAAAATGTTTACTCTTACTATTTCTCCAACCCTTCCTATTGTTATTGTCTGTATCAGCCCTAGATCTACTTTCATATCCCTGTTTTTCTATGCATCAACCATCTGGAATAGCTTGCTTGTTCCATTTGTATACCTGTTTTTTTTTTCATAGTGTTCTAAATCTCTCTTCATTTTGTGGCATTTCCTGTCAAACTGTTCACTATTCTTTTCAGCCCACTCAAATTGTTTGTTATATAAACTTTCCCATTCCCTAAATAATAAATCTTTCAAGATAATATCATTTAGCTGTTCAACTTTTAAAAACATCCTACTTAATCTATTGTCATTACATTTTATAATAAATTCCATGAACTTAAACCCAAAATCGTCAAACATTTGACTACATTCCATAATATTAGTTTTGTTCATGTCTATACCCATAGGTTGCTTAAAAAAACGCATACCCATGGGTACAATTTTTAATTCAGTACACCTTTTTAGATACATATTGTCCAGTTGAAGTCCCTTAATAATACCCAGCTTTTTCCCAAAGTCAAAAATGTATTCCTTTAAAGTCAAATCAACTCCGCTAGATCCCCTTTCACTGGCAGTGTTCCTCGCACTATTTCCGTTGAACTGAAAGTCAAAATTGATTTTAAAAAAATGTATCCAGTTCATGTTGCTTTTTGGCATTAACATTTTGTGCATTAGAGCTGTTGTCTACTGGGATGTTTACAGTACCTTAGACTGTTGGTTTCCGATTACTGAGTACGTTTTTTTAGGCACTGTACGCTTCGGTTTCGCCCCCGATAAATTGTGGTTGTCCTCCGAAATGTTGCCTACACCAGAAGCTGTGTCCTCCATGGTGCTAACACCCCTTGGTACCTCTGCAACACATTCATAAGAGTGTCCATAGCCACATATCTCGCCGTTCCCTTGGCCATTCGGGATGTAACCTGAAGCTACACTTCCTTCCTGTGTACGGGATGACATCATCTGAATCTGCTGCCCTTCCTTACATTTTTCAGGCTGGCTCATCAGGTCAGTTAACCGCGTTAGCTCGCCCGTAACAATAGCCATCTCGGACAGTAACTTCTGTATTTCATCCCTTCTTGTCAAAAATATAGACGGCAGCTTATCAAGGGGAATCCATGATACGTACAAACGTACAACTAATAAACCACCCCACACAGCAAAGAACCACTAATAATAAAATAACAAAACACGAACTTTGATGTAGTATCACTGTCCCCAAAATGATGCTAATGACTCAAACTAAAATAATATACTTCATTGCACGATAATTTAAAAATCCGTTAAGCGCTTTCATCTACTGATAGTAGACTTCCTCAGAACACCATTGATTTAAAACAGCTGGGTTAAATACATGACTTCAACCAATCCAATTGCTTAATCAACCACGGTTGTTAACCATTTAAAGTGCTCATGCAGTTAAAACTAATATAACCGTCAGTATTAAAACACATTATAACTTAAATAGTTTGAAAATGTATAGTTTAAAAATATATTTAAAAAAAAAATTTCCCTTTAATGTATTTTAACTTCTAATACTGGCTTAATAGAAATACTCTCATTAATCCCAGGGTGGACAGTTGCATTCAATAAAATCTGCTATTTTATCTCTTTCTCCCCTAGTTTTAACTTTATATTCCCACCCGTAGGGTTTGCCTTTACCTGCTCTAATATAGAAAACTTAAAACTATCACAATTGGTTCAGGTGCTTTCAGGGGGTAACTTGAAATGCTCCACACTAATTCAGTATTTCCTGACCCCACATCTTTTTAACGTACGAGTCTGCATTGAGAGCGGCAGTTCTTTGCGCTTCTGTGCTGTCCGTTCCACTTCTTTGTGCATCTCGTGCCCCATCGCTGCTTTCCTGATATTCTGAAATGGGAGAGGCAGTGACGGGTTCACAAGTTCCTTGGTTACAGGCAAAATCTTACGTCTCACCACCATATCAGCTTTTTGTTAAGTCTGCTGTACTACTGGACCGTTATTCAAAGGAGTCACTGGCAGAGGCTTGGAGTACACCGAGGTGGGTGGTTCCGGTGTAGTAACGTTTCTCTCCTTGATCGAAGCCACATCTGCTGGTTTCGGATTGGTTATCATCACGTTTCTTGAATTATTACTGGTCGTTCCTCTTCCTGGATTGCTGTTAGCTCTCGGCCGCATGAACACATGCTGATTAGAAAAATCATGAACGTCTTTAGCCAGTTCTTTTTTTTAGTAATATCAAGCGATTTTCATAAGTGAGACTTTGTCAATCAACTCACTTAAAAATAGTTAAGTTATATCTTCTCCGACCAACATCCAGAGTGGATTACTCTGTTGCTCAATATTAGTTCTCAGCTCTCTTTCCGTAGGAGAGAGAAATATGATCTGCAGTTTCATATAGGATCTACTGGTTTCTAAATTAATATTTTGCCACTCTGCCAGGAGCTGTGGGTACATGTCTCCAAACGTAGGCATGTTCAGTACCCTCAGCCCCCTAGGTATTACATTCATCTCAAGATGGGCTTTAAAATGGAATCGTTGTCACTGAAGCCGTTTGTATTTGAACATATCATTCACTGTCTCTCTTAAGGTTACGAACCTGTGCCTCTGTTACTGTCCATCTGTAAATTATCCTCCATGACTTTCGGTAATTCACCCACCAACAATAGATTATTCTGCTCAAACAAAAAGTTCATTAAAGTGTTCTTTGAGCATTTTTCCAAATTTAGTTGCTTACCAGTAATACAAGTTGAATTCACTGGGGTGCCCTCCACCATGCTCACTACCGATAAGTAGTAAAATGTCCCAAAGCAATGTGAGCAGAGTCCAAAGCAGTTATAACGAAAAACAAGCCCCAAATCACGGAGATAGGCACAGGAATAAAATCCACTGATATATTTATTGTGTAAGCGCTTTCATAATATAATATTACTTATTCAGACACATAGTAGAAGCACAAAAGCAGTCCAATTATATATCATTTGAATTAAATAATTAAGTCAGTTTCCCTCCCAAACATTTAAAGATGCAGGCTGTATTATCAAATAATGAATCTGTGCAACATAGCAAATATTATTAAATACCCTGATAGTTAAAACTCTACAGTATATTTTAAAGGTTCAAATGCATCAAGTATTCAGTAGTCGTAGAAACAACATAAAATAAAAATAATAATAATAAAAATATCTGCTTAAACGAACTATTGATTGATGTTCCTATTCTTTAAAATTGGTTTAAGGGGTACTGAATCATTTAGTCCATATCCTCTGTGGTCCCCAAGCCTTAAAATCCATCTTAGTTCTTCTAACTCTGTATTGTTCACTACATCACCCAACCTCTCATTAACTGTCTGTACTTGAAACTGAAAAGTCTGTTCTGTGCCCATAGATAGTGTGCTTAGCTAATGCACTGTAATCTTCTCCCCTTCTAGTACAATGTAAGTGGTCTCTGATTCGTTCTGTTTATTGGTTGGAGGGGCAGTGAAGAAGCATTGGACAACTTTTTTCAAGAAATGTACAGAAGAAGTAATTTCTTGCATTTTACAATTAAGAAATGTAAGACAGATTTTTTGGATGTAACAGTGGTACAGAACACTGCAGAGGTTACAATGTGAATGCACAGGAAAGATTGCCATCATCGTCACACTTAAACAGAAATAGTATGCATCCACCCCACATTTTTTCAAATATTTTAAAGGGGCAAGCATTAAGATTATCCCGCCTTACCAATCGTGATGATGAATTTTTGCATGTTTGACTGGTTTAAAAAAAGAGTTTGAAGGGAGAGGATATAATGAAAATGAAATTGATATAGCATATGAACAGGTGAGGGCAGAAAGAAAAGGAAGAGGCAAGCACTGTTTTTCAGACACTGTTGGGATTAAGGATAGACATGATGAAAGGGACACAAGGATGCCTTTAATAATTTCTTATACACAGGATATAGGTATTGTGAGGAGCAATATAAATAGGAATTGACACATTTTTGGTGAATGAACAAACTGAAAGGTATGTAGGGCAATGTTCTAAATTTACCTTATAAAAATAAGAAAATATTTAAACTGTGCTTTCCAAGATCCAACACTTTATGTACTGCACTGGAAGTGTTTACTAAAAGTTGTGGGAATTGTAACTTCTGTGAATACATAGATCAGTCTAGATTTTTTTAGACACCCTAAAATTGGTTTTCTTTGGGAGATTAGAAATTGGGCCAACTGTAACACCAAGAACCTGATTTATTTAGCCTCCTGCATTAAATGCCTCAGGTTCTATGTTGGCAAAACGAACCATCAATTAAAAGAATGAATCCGAGACCACTTATATAGCACTAGAAGGGGAGTAGAATATATTGCATTAGCTAAACACACTTTATCTATGGGCACAGAATACACTTTTCTGTTTCAAGTACTCCAAGTACAGACAGTTAATGAGAGGTTGGGTGATGTAGTGAACAATATAGAGTTAGCAGAACCAAGATGGATTTTTTAGGCTTGCAGCCCACAGGGGATATGGATTAAAAGATTCAGTACCCCTTAAACCAATTTTAAAGAATAGGAACATCAAGAAATAGCTCATTTATGCAGATATTTTTATTATTATTATTTTTAGTTTGTTGTTTCTATGACTACTGAATACTTTATATACTGTAGAGTTTGAACTGTCAGGGTATTTAATAATAATTGCCATGTTGCACAGATTCATTATTTGATAATACAACCTGTATCTTTAAATACTTTGGAGGGAAATTGATTTAATTATTTAATTCAAATGATATATAAATGGATTGCTTTTGTGTTTCTACTGTGTGTCTGAAGAAGTAATGTTTTATTAAGAAAGTGAAAGAGTACTGTAAGGCAAGTAAAAGGTATATGCCCTTTCCCCACTGTAGTGCAATCCTGGAGTTAGTATATATAGTTGGGGGGGGTGTGGAGGGCATAGCCCCGCCACCTAGTTTGGTTTTATATTATATTTCACCAAAAGCTTCAAAACAATACAATTTAAACTTTAGACATGCATACTTAGAGCACCAATGAATAACTCTTTCCAGAAGGCAATATTTACCCAAACTAAGTGGGGGCTGTAGCCCCCCCACCCCCCTAACTATATATACTAACTCCAGGATCGCACTATAATGGGGAAAAGGGCATATACCTTTTACATGCCTGACAGTACTCTACACAGTTCCAGTACTTCACTTCAGTGAAATGAGATTCGGTGAAATGAGTTTTCAGTAATTTGGTCAGGGTGAATTGAAATTCAGTGAAATGAGCTTTCAATGAAACAAAGTAGACCCATATATATATATGTGTATATATATATATATATATATATATATATATATATATATATATATATATATATATATACACACATATATAAATATGTATGTATATACACACACTTGTATTTCATATATATATATATATATGTGTGTGTGTGTGTGTATATATATATATATATATATATATATATATATATATATATGTACACATATGTATATTATATATATATATATATATACACACACACACACACACACACATAGATATATATATATATATATATATATATATATATATATATATATATATATATACACATGGATCTACTTCATATAGTTGATGTATCAGAATGTTGTCATTCATATGGCCGAGACCATATTATCGGCATTCGAAATGTCGACCATAGAATAAAAACACAAAAAAAAAACTTACCTTCGCGCTGCACAAATATAGTTTATTTGTTTCTGTATGTAGTTGTGCTGGAATATAGTCCATGTTGCTTTCCTACGTTTTTTCAATGTTATGTGATTCAGTGTTTCGAGTTTTCAAGATATTCAGGATTTTGGTCTTCATGTTTTGAATTTTAATGTTATGGGCTTTCGATGTATTAAAGTAAATCCATATATATATATATATATATATATATATATATATATGCGTGTATTTGGGTGTGTGTGTGTGTGTAGATATGTATATATATATATATATATATATATATATATATATAATATGTATACACACACACCTGCTAAATTGATTCAAGTAGGCCTTTTTATTTATTTATTATTTTTACCGCAGAATACTTTGCTTACCGAATCTCTTTTTCCTCTTCTTCACAGATCAAAGACGTAGATGCTGGAAAAATATTGAAAGCTATGTTGTCATATGTTTGGCCGAAAGACAGGCCAGACCTCCGACTCAGAGTGGCAGTTTCCTTGGGGCTGCTAGCGGGTGCAAAGGTTAGTATGTTTCTCCCATTTACAGCCTTCTCAAAAGGTGCACAAGATTAATTGTTTCACCTCTGGCTTTGAAAATAGATACTAGAAGCCTACTTAATATCTATACATTCTTGACCATTTTTTGAAAATCAAGTGCAAAAAAAAAACAAAAGCCAAGCAAACATAGCTACCTTGTGTGCTTTAAGTATTGCTTAAAAAGTATGAACGGCAGTGTTTAGTAAAAACTGCTTTTATTTTTTTAATACAGTGATAAAGGTTAAAAGAGTCGGTCAGTCATACTGTTGATAAGTTGTGATGAAGTCTTTTCATTTTTTGATGTAAATGTTTAAAATGTTTCTGCTGTAGTGTATGACTTTCTAGTCCATTTGTTGTTGGTTGTGATTGTTGCAGCATACATGCTTGTATTTTATTTTGTGTAGTGATAAAAGCCATTACTTGCAGCATCTTTACTTCAGTATAGTAATGTTTAACTCTGCCAAAACATCTAGACTTGTATTTTTCCTCTTATTTTCCAAACAACTTTTCATAGTGGAAACCTTACAACCTAGACAATGATTACCAGCAGTATTTTTTTCAGCCAGATGAAATCTTTCATGTGAAGGCAAACATTTTCATCTTCTGTGATTGTTTTTTAAGGTATTTAAAATTTAACAGTATAAATAAAATTCAGTATCTTTCAAATTGTACAAATTACAGTGGAAGTGCCGCGGATTGTCTGCTTTAGCATTATCCAACGTCTGTAGACGCATTAAATTCATGCAGTAGTTTATAAATCCCTGGTTTGCCTGTATAATTAAAATATGAAAGTACTACATATTTGCATAATGTTAGATCAGTATAGTTTATTATGCATTGGCACCAACAGATATATATTTTTTCTTCAGCAATGACATTTCAGACTTGTAATTAACCTGAGGTTAACTCGGTTGTGAAATTATTAATGTGCTATATGCGTGTGTGTGTGTGTGTGTGTGTGTGTGTGTGTGTGTGTGTGTGTGTGTGTTTTATGTGTTAGGTGTTTGTGGAGGTATGCAAAATAATGGTGGTCTGATAGTAATATCTGTACTACGATGCATTCTAGATGCAAATTTAGAGTCGTATTGCTCCTCTCTCATAATCTTGTACCGTTGCATGTCATTAATTGGAAAGTAACTTGATTAAGGACACCTGACCCAAAGAACATTATAATGTCATGAGAAGATAAAGGTCATAAGTGGGTTCAAAAGAGTTGAGATGTTTTTTGTCTGGCTCACTGTTGTATAACTGACATTGGAATCATCCACTCTGCTGTCACCCTGGTGTTGACTGGGTTATTGCAGTGGAAGGATGTATGCCTGCCTCTTTGAGTAAAAGAGGCAACTAGGCTGCACTATCATCATTTTTTTCACTTCAGTTATATGTAAATATTGGCTAAACAGTTAGTGTTTTTTGATTGAACTTGGCTTCAGAGGTCACCTTTTTTGATTATTCAAATGGTAGGTGCCGGGCTAGAAATGCTGATGTTTTTGTCATTTTGATTTAAGTTTTGCTGACTTTGCTGTAGTTTCTTGCTGGTGAAAATTTACAGGAAAATCAGACTTGCAGTGCCTGTGCAGTTATGAATGTCAGATTATTTACAATCATATGCAGTAGACTCCCTCTTATCTGGCCTCTCTTTAACCGGCCATCAGATTTCCACAGTAGCCCTAGCAAAAGACAACAGAGAAGAAAAATACTTCCGCCTCCTCTGCGCTAAATGACAGACATTTGAGTCTTAGACTTCATATTCATTAGAAAAATGCATACTAACACAAATCCTGTTCTTTTAGCTTATTTATAACCTATAAATTCCGTTTTATATGCTTTTTCTGGTTAACCAGCCGTTTGTTTATCCAGCCTAAGGTCTGGTACCATTGAGACCAGATAATAGGGAGTCTACTGTATTACTTATTGTGAATCCTGCTTGGAAGAATGCTATCTCATAATTTCTGTGAGTTTTACTCGTACTACCCATATTAGCAGAAGTCCACACTTTGCACTTGGCTGGCTAAGAAGATGTCGGCGGCCATTTTACAGTCTGTTGCATAACGAACTTCATCTAGGGGGCAATACCTCCTTAAGAAGTAAACTAAAAGGACTTCCAGCCCAAGGAGATTTAGGGATAGGCGACCCTCTAAAATGACACGAGGAGTAGAAGGCTTCACCAGTAGCACCAGAGGGACCTGAAAACATTTCTTTAAGGTGGGTTCCAAGACCCTTTTTTTTGTCAGCCATTTTCTCCTGCTGCTTTGGAATAGGCATGCTAGCAGATGCTGACACATCATCCTCCCCCAGGGCAGTATTCTTGTCTTTAATCTAAGATTTTGTTTCCAAGAATGTCTGGCCTCATTTTGGTATGGTCACACAGCAAAATAAAAAGTATTTTAATTGATCTGCTTTCCTAGTACAGCAAGTTAAGTGGGTAGGAAACTTTGCAGAATGTAGTATGGTGTTGATTGAAAAACTTAGGGGACAGAACATGCTACCATGTGCTCAAGTGTATGAGCATCACATGTTTGTACCTTTGCTGGATCGGGCTTCCTTCCCTCAGATAGTCGTGCTCTTGACCTTTTAAAGGCTTACTGTGCAGTGCTGATGTTGCCTGGACAGTCTCGCAGTGGAGTGATTTTTCTTCCCTCTTTCTCATACATTCAAAGTGTGCTATAGAAAAATATTGCTTCTCTTGCATTCAGATCATTTCTTTGAGGACGGGGAAGACCGTGAACTGGCTTATGCATCTCCATTATCTCCCCTTGGTTGTGACTATGAAAACCATTTTGTCATGTTCTTCATTGAAAGTGTCTCAAGACAAATCTCAGTTTCAAGAGTAGTAAGCTGAAATCTCATGAAATGTCCAGCACTAATAAAAAATGATATTTGGACCTCCTGGGATTAGAGAAAGCAAAACAAACCCAGGGGGTCCTATCCTTTTCTAGGTTTTCTGGGATTTTTTTTTTTTTTTTTTTTTTTTTTTTGTGGCTTCGCTGGAGCCAGACTCTCATCACTTCCTCCCTTTTTTCTGAGGAAGTTGGAGCTGTCTTTTACTAAGTCTGGCAGTGCCTTTATAAAAATCAATTTAATGATCCTGCTTTTTTCATATTGGAAGCTACCAAAAAGTGCAAGTTGGTGCCTAGTCCCAACACTGATCTTAATGATGGGGGGGTGGGGTTGGATAAATTCAGAAATAAAAGCCTCTATCTTCGCTACTTTGTCTTCAGAGCCATAAACTGCCAGATTGGTATCCAAAAATACCAGGCTGCCAAACTAAAGGGTAAAATGGTTTGTCTGAGTGACCTTTCAGTAGAATCTACAAGAATAACCCAGGCAGGCTAGAGTTTTCACTGTGTAAAACCTTAAACCTCTTGTAATGGAGGCCCATGCGGTATATGCATATGACCCCTTAAAGGACATTAGTGTTTTGGTTACATGGCTTCAGAATGCCGAGGTCTTTTTACTTTTTATGTCTGCAAAGAAGGTCCCTAAGCAGGGAAAGACTACAGATTTCATTGTAGACTCTTCCTAATGCCAAAAATGAGTGGCCCATGATTATTAATTTACACTGTCCAAGTTCAGTCTTTTTTAGCAGGTACCCTTGTTTTAGATTCTTTACCCTTTGATTATGACCAAAGCATTTATTGTCCTGTTAGCACTCAAAGTTGCTTAACTGCATGCTCCCCTGTACAGAGAGCATAAGAAATGTGTCTAGTTCAGGTTAGGGACACTAATTTCTAGTTTGTCATTGCACTTTGTACTGTCTTCTGCTTATAAGAGCTGTACAGACTGGTTGTGGAGTAGCAGTAGTGGCATTTCTGAGAACCAACTGAGTTCACATCTGTTTTTCTGTATGACTACCACTTGCAGGTAAGATAAGGACTACATGCTATTGTAAAAGGTCATATTGTACTGTTTTAGAAGTCTAAGGTTCTCCATAAAATAACCAACGTTCATCAAAACAACTAGCATGATCATCCTGTTTCCAGGGGTCAGTTAACACAGACATTTGCAAGATTGTCTTACTTGGGGACAAAAGTGTTTCAGGGAGTCCTCTTCTTTAAACAAGCAAAGTGTTTCCCGCATTGGGAGGGACTAACTTAGGTTGCAGGAGTTCATGATTTTAGCTATCCTTGTGGTACTTTTGCCCAACAGGAACTGTTTAGATGGGCAGTGGAAGCCGGGGAGAACAAAGACGTGCCATTCTCATATCTGGTACACATCCATATCTTGGCTGTGGATTAATCTGACAATGCTTTGAGGGCCTTGCCTGGAAAACATAAAGGCTAGAGAATGTGAACCATTACCCAGAAGCATCTCCACATCAGTTTAGTAGAAGTAATAACAGTGATTCAGTCCTTTAGAGGGTTCAGAAAAAATTGGAAAACTGGTATTCTGCTGGAGAAATGCTAACCCTCTTAGTATTGTAAAAGTCAGCCAACCAGGACTGCTTGGGTGTTGGATGCCTTTTCCTTTTCGTGGAACAACTTTTTTTTCCATCTTCCTACACCTACATTACTGATAAATTTCCATAAGGCAAGGGTAGAGGAACCATGGGCTGTCTTAGTGACTCCCCAGCCATGGCCCAGACAGCATTGGTTCTCACTGATGTGCTAGCTATCAAGGGGATTTCTTTTCAGTCTTCTGCCAAGTATAGTGCCTATGAACATACAGGGACACTGACTGATGGCATGGATGATATGACTTGTTATTCCTATCAAGCACCTTTGTGGAGGATCTGTTTAAAAATTTGTAGGAAGGTAGAAAATCCATTACAGAGAAATGTTATTTGGTAGACTGGAGAAGATCTGTATCTGGTGTATACAAAAGGGCATGGCCTCATCCTTAGCAGGGCTGTTCAGTGTTTTTCATACTTCTCTGGCTTTTTCCTCTACAGGTTTGTCCTGCTGCTCTATTAAGGTGAATGTAAGTTGTCTTTGTTTGCTTATTTTGTGCATCCCCAACTGGTAAACAGTGTTTTAGTGAAACAGTTTCAAGGGGGATTCTTATGCTTTTGAATGGACTTTGTGCAGAAAAATGCACCCTAGAACTGTCAGTTATCAGCCACTGTCCTCTTGAAGTCATTTTGTAGAAAACAGACATATTAGTTGCTATAAATTTGGATTAGATAATTTCAGAACAGCAAACCCTCATGTGTTAGGAGCCTTTCACAATCTTCCATAAGGATAGCGTCAGACAAATGTTTTTATGCCACAGCTTGTTTCAAAGTGCCTTCTATGCGCAGACGTTTCCATTACCAGCATTCTTTCTCAAAGCACAAAATATTGTGGAAAGAATTTTACACCTCTGAGATGGCACAAGTTGGCTACTTTCCAGACAGAACAAAGGGTTTCAGGTAGATGGGCTGACTATTGCCTCTTACATCATACACACAAGGTAAACAAGTTCATTGCATTGAAGAACCCTATAAGTGCACGTGAAGTCTTACTCCACCATAGTTGCTGCATGACAAAGGCTTTCTTTTTTGCCAGAGGCTGTTTTTAATGTGGCTTTTTCTATCCTGTTGTCTGATAAGTTGCTTTCTTGGCCACCTGGCCCATCCATTTCTATGTCATCATCTGAGAGGCAACCTAGAAGGGCCATTATTTAGTTAGTCATCAGGATTTTCTTACTTTTGTCATAATCCTGGTGCAAATGCTCAGTACAATACTTCATTGTTTGGTGGGCAGTTACGTTCAGTGAGGGCTTGTTACAGATTTCTGCAAGTGATGTACCTCTCCAGGGCTACCCTATGACCACAGTAGCCAGTGTTCCCATGTGGT
Organism: Protopterus annectens; assembly: GCF_019279795.1. Classification (NCBI taxonomy): domain Eukaryota; kingdom Metazoa; phylum Chordata; order Ceratodontiformes; family Protopteridae; genus Protopterus; species Protopterus annectens. The sequence goes on along the minus strand of NC_056749.1, from coordinate 196,060,429 downwards.
CTCCATTGTTGAGTCCTGGGTGTGCACCCATTCATCTCTGTCAAAGAGAGGAGAGATGGCATTACTGCATTACTTTTCCCTTTGCCTCAACATGCAGTTAATCAAACTCTGGTGACCTAGATGTGGTCCAGACTTTATTCTTCTATGCTAATGGAACTGGATAGTGTTTGTTTATTTATTTATAGTTTAAGTATGTTTAAGTTTATAACATTTGTGAGGAAACTACTTGGTCATCAGTTCAAGCATTTGTGTTGGTCAGCAGTCGAGAAATAGGGTGAGGTGGAATATTTGCAGTAACCTTCTCTATGCCTGTCTGCTGGTCCACTTTGTAAATCTGAAATACTGAAATCTTGAATTTCAGTATTTCGAACTTACAAAGCCGTGGACTCACATTTCTGAAACCAGCAGAAGCACGAAATTCAAAATACCTAAGCATGAATATTTTGAATTTCTGTTTCTGGTGGTGTGGTATTTGGATGTTTTGGTTTACTTTTGGAAAGTTTGTGTAAGTATATTGGTTAGGGGTTTAGTGTGTGTAAATGTGTGTTGTGACTGTTATGTGCGTGTTTGAGGGACTGTAAGATGTGTGTGTATGAGTTTCATTTGTGTTTCTGTTTGTGCAATCTCGGAGTTAGAATGTATAAGTAGGGGGTGTGCGGGCATAGCTCCCCACATGGGGGGGTGTAAGGGGGCTTGCCCCCCCTGCTTGCATGTAATTTAGACGTATTTGATTGTGGGGGGGGTGGAGTTTTGTGTATGTTTGTGTGTGTACTGCATGTGTAGCATAGGTGCAGTATTTTGGATTTTGCGGTTGTGTGTTTTCGAATTTATGAGCTGCGGTTGGGTTTTCGGCTTTGTGGTTTCGAAATACAGAAAGTCGAGATTTCAGTATTTCGAAATTACAAAGTGGACCCCTGTCTGCACCTCATTGAATCATTGCATTGAAAATCTTCTTATATTCTGCATCAGTGAATTATGATCAGCAGGCTATGTTTTCATAAGAAAATCGCCATATTGGTAGACATATGAATGGGATCACTTTTGGAAGTATAGATTCTTTCCCACCTTACCTCAGCAGGAAAATGTTTTCTGCCAAGACTATCTTGGTATGTAAGGACTTTAATGAGGAGGCTTGATGTATAGTTGATGCCGATATATGCTTATCTTTCTTTTCTTTCCTTTTATTGCCCCTTGCCCTTAATACTCTGTCTTGAAGAGAAGTGCAGAAGACTGCAGTTGGGATTATCACTGAGGGACAGGACTTTAACACCTCTTAAATCTGTGTTATCCTGTATTTCCGAAGAAATACTCAGTTTGAAAGGCTGTCCTTCAATAGACATATTCTGTTCTGTCTGTCTGTTAGAAAAGAAAAAGCGTAGAAGTTGGCATGAATCTGACTGTCTAATGTAGGAACACAGATTGGCATTTTCTCCTGTGGCTCATTGCTGTTTATATTTGTACTGATGCAGTGATTATATTGTATTATTTAAAAGCAAGTAAAGAGACTTAGTTTGGGTATGATTACTAGCCAATAATTACGCTGTCTGGATGCCAACAAAGAAGAAATTTACACATTTTAGAAAAAGTAAGCAAAAAGCAAAAACTAAAGCTCTGACTGGGAAGAAATCACAGTTGTTCAACCCAAAGAGGCCCAAGTTACAGGTTTAGCACAGAAGACGGTTTCAGTAATATAGAGGAAAATAAAATCAAATACACTCAGAGGTGTTTGTATATTCATCAAGTACTTCACTTCTTTTAAAGTCAAATGACAGAAGGCTGGAAAACTGGAAGAAGATTTAAGTAGCTATTCATTTGAGCTGATAAAGCTGCAGAAATCGGAGACTAAAATGAAGGAAAAACTGACTGAATATGAGGGTTCTCAAAAACAGCTCTTTCAAAACATAGAGTTAGAAAAACAGTACCCTGAAAAGATGGGAGGGTTTTTTTTTGCTGTACCAGAGAAAATGGATTGAATAAATGGCATTAATTTTTTGAATGTATAAGGGAAACACTGTAATTTATTCTCTGTATTCTAGGCAAAAGAGGAGCAAGGTTATTCTGTGCATTTAGGGAATATTGAGAGGCAGAAGTAAGATTCAAGCTGCTGTTTCCAGCCATCTTTAGAAGACATTTTCTTGCAGGATTGAAGATGTTTTTGGATGCTGGAATTTTGTAAATAATTATATGCTATTGCTATATCTGATTTGTACAGATGCTTGTGGTGAAAATGTATTTGTAAATGTGCTTGTGTTAAAAATATACCAACAGTGGGTCCTGACTGTATTGTTACTGAATTAAATGTGTATGTTTTAAGAGGATACTGGAAGAGAAGAGGTTAATCTCAGTCCCAGCTAACTTTGAAAAATAGTTGAAATTAAATTAGGCCATAAAGATTGTATCTTAGAGTTCTAGTTGCAGCCAAAGACGAAATGTCTGGGAAACCAAGTTTTAGTATGCCTTTTTTATTTCCTCAGGCAGGGAGCTAATTGCTACTCTGGAAGGGTAGAGGTTTGAAATTGTTTTATGACTTCCAGGAGCTGCTTCAGAGTGAGCAAAACTCTGTCTGTGTGCATGGTAACACATTGGTGCTAAAATCCTGGCAGCTTCTAGTGTTGGTGATAGTGTGGGAAACAGAACCATATGACCAGATGTGATATAATTCAGTAGGGTATCCCAGAAATAATATTTATATATTATATTGAGAAGTCTGTCAGACTGAGAACTCGTTCCTGGAACCTGATTTAGAAGGATATCTCACCTACTTAATCTTGTCTTGCTGTAGTAAGTGGACCAGGAACAGTATTCTTTAGATTAGTCAGGAAGCTATAGTGAGATTAGTTGAGTATTGTTTTTCTGTAACTGTGTGAACCTGTCCCCCTGTGTTATTTTTAATATTTCCTTTGATTTAAACTCTGGTTTTTGCTGTAACCAGATATTTTGTATTTTCATGTTCTTTTATTAATTTATTAAATATTTTATAGTGTTCATTGTGGCTGGCCCTTTTAGAAAATATTTAAGGTTTGAGAGTATTCACATATATTTATTTGCTGATAACTGTGGCCACTCCTGAAAGCCTTGCTTTTGGTGAAACTACCATGTGTATTAGTATTAATTGTACACAGTATAATTGGATACTCTTTTATAGTAAGTGACTTGTGGCAGTGAATATACCTTATAGACTGGGCAGAGTTGGTAGAGTGGGTAATCTATGCTAGCCTTTCCCAGGTGTGTGTGTTTGAAAATTAAATCTCAGAGTGTGTGTGTTAGATACTTGGAGCAGGGACACAGAGCACTGGTTTCACAGAGACTGGTGGAGGACTTAGCTTGGACACTTGACGGAAGACTTAACTTTGCAGCTGTGCCAGTGGGGAGCCTTATTGGAGACCTGGGAAGAGAGAGAGAAGCACACACCCCGGTTCGAGTGTGTTCCCTGCGTGCTCTTAAGGGAAATTGTGCTTGATGCAGAGAGCTGTATCTGGAAATACTGGGTGCATCAGTTTTTGTTCCAAGTGAATGTCCTTCTCCAGTGTCAGTGGTGAAGATTCAGGCTCCTTGATTATTGGCCTTGAGTGGGGATGTCACATGAGCAGCTGAAAAAATACTGGAGCTGAGTAACCGGAAAAAATACTGGAGCTGAGTAGAATAATCAGAAATGCCTTGGACACGAAGCTGAGATCTGTGTTTGTAGGTCAAGATGATTGTGAAAAAGTCCAGCAACACTAAAATTAGTTAAACAAGTGGGAAAACTGTAAAGTATCAATTCCATTAGATATAGGTATGTGAACTGTGGTTTTGCAAGAAGCGAATGAAAAAGACTGGAAACTTGCTGACTGTGATACTCTGGGGGTAGAATGGAGTAAAGAAGAAAGTGTAAGTAAAGTAGTCCTGTATAGTGTATATTCTTAGGTATTTGAAATGTGTGATTGGGGGTATCCATGACTGCTGTTTGAAAGTGATAGTTAAGTAGGAAAGTAGTTTTTCTTAGTTATAATTCATCCAGGATTTACACTGCAGCAAGATAAAAAAAAATGTTTGAAAGAAGAAGGTTGTAGTTGATGTGTTTTTTGGGCTGTCAGGGGAAATTTAAATGTGCATTAGTCATATTGTGTAAAGAGCTAAAGTATAACGATTTCCCTGATTTTGAAGATTTGAATGACTTGTGTAAGTTTTTTTTTTAAGCAAAAATACCTTAAAGCCAAGAAAATCAACATGAAATATGATGGTAGTTCCTTAAACTTACAAAGTAACTAGCTGATGTTCATCGTGTTACCCTGCTGCAGTCATCACACTAGGGTTATCCTGCCGTCAGGCGTTCCCGCAGTCGGCCCGAATTCCAAAGTCTTGGTCCGGCGTCGGTTGCTGTCGCTTCTTCCCTGACGTCAGTGCGCCAGGGGTATATCAGAGGCATCCAACGCCATTTTCTTCAGTCTTTCTTGCCGCGTGGTGCCCGAAGCAGAAGCAGTTTGCAAGTGCCGGTCGGCCGACACCTGAGATTTTCGAATCGAGTTTCAGTCCGAAGTCTTCAAAGCTAAGTACCCCGTTGGGGAATCTTTTCTTGCCTCAGTCCGATGTCAGAAAAAGTTAACAATTGCATTTCTTGTGGGAAGCAAATACCTCATAAGGACTTTCATTCTTTTTGTATACCTTGCCTAGGCCCAGACCACAGCGTCACTGGTTGTCATTTTTGTGCTAGGTTCAATAAGCGAACTATTAAGTGATGCTTTGATTTCGCACGACACTACTTCGGTAGGAAATTTAATTAAACTATGCCGTCGGAGCAACTGACTACCGGCGTGCATAAATAACACAAAGATAAAGAAAGGCAGCCTAGATCCAAGCCAGACTCCGAGCCCTCGGCTGGGCCAGTCGCTGGTTTTCAGTGAGGCGCCTACACAGCCCCTGGCTACTGCTGAATTGGATCCCCAGACCACTTTGGATTCTCCAGCAGAGTTTTCTAGGCCGACGCAGCCATTTTCTTTAGGCCCTACCGACGACATTGCAGTAGGAGAAGCCTGTGCTGTAGAAACACCTTTGGTTTCTGAAGCTGTCTTCAGACCGACTACTCTCACCATAAAATCTTATGCTAAGCTTAAGACTCCTCTAAAACCAAAAAAGACTACTCTTCAGTCTCCAGGTCAAGGCCCTATGCCTAAGAAACAGATGCTTAAAATGGCTGAAGATTTAATTTCTTTGATCAGGGGTTCCCAACCCCCCCCCCCCCGACAAAAGACTTAGACAAGAGGAGGATTATGCCTCCTCTGATCAAGTGTCTGTTTCCTCAGGCTCCTCTGAGGAACAGGATTACTCCTTTCCCCCTTATGAAGATTCTGATGCTGAAGACTCCATTCCCTCAGCTTCTCCCCCTGAAGATTATTCCTTTGGGGAAACCTTACATACCATGAGGGAACATTTCCACTGGGAAGGTCAGGACTACTCCGACTCAAAGAAAAAGCTCCGAGAGTTTCTTTTACTCCCCCAGCACAGACCCCTTGCTATCCCCCCAGTTTTAGACATTGTGGATGATGTTTTCTTAGAATCTAGTCTAAATCTAGATTCTCTGGCTCCTGCTTCAGCCAAACCAGATAGATACTATAGAGTGCCTGACTCTCACAAATTCCTATACAAAAGCCCTGTTGCTGATCCAGAGACAATCTCACAGGGTCCCAAGGGGGCTAAGGCTTCTATGGCTAAAAATCCTGTACCCTCTGAAAGGGACTCCAGAGCACTAGACAGGTGGGGGAAGAAGGTTTACACCTCAGCTACTCTAGCTATGAGAGCACTAAATTGTCAATTTCACATGCTTAAATACCAGCAATTCCTAATGTCTCAAATAAAACAAAAGATGGGCACGCACCCTCAACAGTCTGAATTCAAGGAAATGCAGGATCTGTTGCATGCAGCTGAACAGGTGGGCAAACATACTTTACAATGTGGTTTTGATGCCTTGGTAGCTTCCTCTAGAGCAGCTGTTACTGGGTCTGTTATACGTAGGCATGCTTGGTTAAAGGAACAATCTCTGCCTGATCATGTTAAAGCAAAGTTACTAGATGCACCCTTACAGCAGGATGTCTTATTTGGGGTTAAAGCAGAGGAGGTTTTAAAGAAAATGGAGGATAAGGCAAAATCTATGCATACGGTCAAAGATTTCTTACAAGTACAGCCCCCACGCTTCAGCAGAAATTGGCCAACAAATAATTGGTCCTTTCCAGCTTCTGACAGACCACAGAGGGGTAAATACAGGTGCCCATGGGGCAGAGGATAAGCACAAATCCCTTACAAACCTCGCCAATGGGGCACTGCAACACAGAAGGGAGGAGAAGACAAGCCACAAACTACTAGAAGGCAAACACAATGACTTGTACCTCAAACTGCCAAGCAAAACTCTCTTGGCAGCTCCCTTGGGAGGAAAATTAGCACTTTTTGCAGACAACTGGCGCATCGTCACAAAGGACAAATGGGTCCTAGACATTATCTCACAAGGATACAGATTCCATTTCCACACCTTGCCAAGGATAAAAGGAATGCCAAACCTGCCACAAAATCAATGGGCAAAGGCACAAAAACAAATTACAGCTCTCATGGACATGAGAGCCATTGAACTGGTACCTACACAGGAGCAAGGCCAAGGATTTTACTCAGGGCTCTTTCTAGTCCCCAGAAAGGACAATGCTTGGAGACCCATTCTGGACCTTTCAGTTTTAAACACCTTCTTGCAAGTACCCAAATTCAAGATGCTTACACTACAGCAGCTTCTTCCCATGTTGGGCAAGAAAGCTTGGCTAGTAACGTTGGACCTCAAGGAGACATACCTGCATGTCCCTATCAGACAAAATTGCATAAGATACCTCCGTTTCATTGCAGGTTCAACCCATTACCAATTCTCTGCACTACCCTTTGGCTTATCTACTGTGCCCAGGGTCTTAACAAAATACCTGGCACCAGTAATTGCATACTGCAGACAAAGAGGAATTCAAATATACCCATACCTGGACGATTGCTTCATCCAAGCAGAAAGCAAGGACATTCTTTTACACCACCTGGCTTTTGTAAAACATCTTCTAAGTTGCCTAGGGTACACAGTAAACGAAAAGAAATCAAAACTAGTGCCCTCACAAAATATAACATTCCTGGGTGCCAACTTGAATACAACGGCCCAGATGGCTTATCTGACGCCAGACAAACAACTACAATTAACTCAATACTTCAGAGTAATGACAACAAAGACCCAACTCCCTGCAAGAAAAATTCTGCAGGCCTTGGGCTTCATGGCATCTTGCATACTACTAATACCATTTGCAAAACTGCATATGAGGAAATTACAATGGTACCTAAAAAGCGTATGGACTCAACACAGCCACAGCTTGGAAACAATGATACCTCTCATTCCCTGCCTTCAACAGGAGTTCCTATGGTGGTCACAGGCATGTCACCTCAACAAGGGTCAGCCTTTCACCTTACCCCCAGCCATTCAAACTATGACAACAGATGCATCGGACTATGCCTGGGGGGCACACATGGCAGGACGTTGCATTCAAAGCATATGGACTGCAGATCAAAGGAATCTGCACATCAATCAAAAAGAAATGCTAGCTGTACAAAATGCTCTGACAGCCTTCAAGGACCTCTTACATCCAGGACAGCTTATCATAAGGACAGACAACACCACAGTAATGTGGTACATAAACAAGCAAGGGGGTACACACTCCTACCCTCTATGCAGGCAAGCAATGACCTTGTGGAATACAGCACTGGCTTACCAAGTTCAATTACAAGCTCAATTCCTGCCAGGGAAAAAAGAACACATTGGCAGACGACCTAAGCAGAAACATCATGGATCCCCACGAGTGGAAACTGGATCCACAAGTATTTGCAATGATAACTCAAAATGGGGCTCCCAGACATAGACCTATTTGCCAGCCCCCAAAACTATCAACTAACAAAATTTTGCACAAGGACTTTTCACCATCAAGCTTGGAAAGTGGACGCACTCTCATTCAGTTGGAAAATGCTGACAGTATATGCCTTTCCTCCATTACCCCTTCTCACAAGGGTGCTGCTGAAAGTCAGGATGGAGAGACCCCGAAGGATACTCATTGCCCCAGACTGGCCACGCCAGCACTGGTACCCACTATTAAGGAATATGGCCCAGGGCCCACCATGGTACCACAAATTACCCATCTACTCACACAGCAAGACAATCAGATTCTACACAGCCAACTCAAAACCTTAAACTTGGCTGCATGGCAAATCACCTAAGCAACCAGCCAGCTCCTCTCTCACAAGCTGTTATGGATGTTATTCTAGAGGCCAGGAAGCCCAGCACCAGGAAAGCCTACTCAGACAAATGGAAAAGGTTTTGCGCCTGGAACCAAGCTAAAGGCAAAAATACCCTTCAGCCTGACATACCTCAGATTTTTCAATATTTAACTGAGATGTTACACAAAGGGCTTTCTTTTTCATCTATTAAAATCCACGCCTCAGCTATCTCAGCTCACTACAACACGGATCCTCCCTTATTTTCACATCCACTCCTAAGGCAGTTTCTTAGAGGGGCCAAAAACATTAGGCCTCCCAGGAGAGCACCAACACCTACTTGGGACCTCAACTTTGTTCTGGAAAAACTTATGCTACCTCCTTTTGAGCCAGCTTTCTCAGCTGACTTAAAGTTTATATCATGGAAGACTGCCCTGCTGCTAGCAATTTCAGCGAGAAGAGTTTCAGAGCTTCAGGCACTAATGGCAGTAGAGCCTTTCCTCATTTTTCATCAAGACAGAGTTTCTCTACGAACTATCCCCTCCTTTATGCCTAAGGTGGTATCCAGTGTGGCTCTAAATCAAACCATCCATTTACCCACCTTCTTTCCAAATCCACAGAACAAAGGAGAAAGACTCCTACATTCCTTGGACGTTCACAGGCAGCTACGTTACTACTTGGATAAAACTAAGGTTTTCAGAAAATCTGACCAGCTTTTTGTATCCTATGCTACAGCATCACAAGGAAAGGCTATCTCAAAACAGACCATTTCCAAATGGATAGGATATTGCATATGTTTTTGCTACACCCACCATGGAAAACCAGTTCCTGCTAGCATAAGGCCCCACTCTACCAGGTCAGCAGCTACATCTACTGCCTTCCTCAGGGGGGTGCCAACCAAGGATATTCTGGAAGCTACAACTTGGAGTGCAGTACACACCTTCACCAAACATTACCACTTACCACTTTACTCTAAGACTAGAGCTGGCTTTGCCACTGCAGTTTTGCAGGGCCTTCTAGCCTCCTCTAACCCTGTTTGACTCCACCAGCCATCCTTAGCTTTGGGAGTCTACCCAAGTGTGATGACTGCAGCAGGGTAACATGATGAACATAGTATAATTTTGTACCTACCATAAATGTAGATGTTCGAGTGTATACCCTGCTGCAGTCCAGGTTACCCTCCCTCCATCCCCTCTGAACTAGCTGAACTTATCTCTTCCACTCTATCCTATACTACCTCTGTGGTGTATTTGCTTGTGCCTAGTTTTATATATATATATATATATATATATATATATATATATATATATATATATATATATATATATATATATTTTGCCTACCTATTAGGGGCACCTGACATCTGGGGCAAGAAAAACTGAAGAAAATGGCGTTGGATGCCTCTGATATACCCCTGGTGCACTGACGTCAGGGAAGAAGCGACAGCAACCGACGCCGGACCAAGACTTTGGAATTCGGTCCGACTGCGCGACCGCCTGATGGCAGGATAACCCTAGTGTGATGACTGCAGCAGGGTATACACTCGAACATCTACATTTATGGTAGGTACAAAACTGTACTTTTTTTTCTCATTTCAGTCTACTTTTATCTGAAAATAAGCAAGCCTGCAGGTGCAGGCAGTTAATCCTTAGTGTTTTGAGCAGTGTGCTTTGAGGAAAATATGCGAGGTGCAAAGTAATTGAGTTTTAGAAGGATATTGACAAGCAGTTCAGTGAAAAAAAGCCAAGTAAGAAATGAAGTTTGAAAGACTCCCAATCAACCTTACTACTTTAATGCATTAATGTAACAGTGCAGAGTTTCATTTATTTAGGAGTAGTTCATGAACTTTATCTTGAGGCTAAAAATTAAAGTCAACTGTAAATACATAAGTTGTTTTTGACATATGGGAGGAGAATACAGGTAAGAACATGTGGCAGTCTTTGTATGTGGCAAATACACGCTCCAACATGCACACTAGCAGTGTTAGTGTTGACGTTAACTTTAAAGAATATCTTTTGGCGCACCCTTTGATTTTGGGCAACTGTTCGAATTTGGAGGAGTAGACTGCTGCTTACCGTTAATTTGGAATTTAAATGGTCTTAACATGTACAGACAAAAAGCAGAGTATTGTATTACACTAAGAAGTGAAAGGTGCATTAGCAGTGTTACTGGATCACATTTAGATAGAAATGAATATGTGAATCTGATAAAGGATTTCATGGTGTACATTGAACAGAATATTAGGAGCAAAGAGAGGGTAGTAAAAATACTGATTGTTAGAGCCCCATTAGTGATAGAAGATTTAAAAAGGGAAAGTAATAGTAGATTTTTGTAGTAAGTAGTTATTGATAGGGGAGGAGGAGGATTATACTTATGTATTTTCTACCTAATACTGCTGTTGTGGACCATAGGGGAAATATTTGAGAAATAATTAAATTTCAACACGGAATATTTTTATGTGGGGGGTAGGACCTGTGTTGTAATAGTGAGGATGCATTGGCGAGGCCAAGAAAGAAAAATGTATCACTATAGGGTAGGGTTCTGAGGATGTATATGAGAATATTTGATAAGAAAGCTGTGAATTCAGTCGCAGCAGTACTTCAGAAGTTGTAGATTTTCCTCCAGAATACAACAGGATGGGTATACTGGATATAAGTTATATTTCACATAAGGATGTGGATTTAATTGAAAGCCTTAGAGTCCCATCCTGTAACTATATCAGACCGTTTACCTATAAAAACTAAGGTAATGGTGTAAGAAAGACATCTTAGTGTTTTTCTTCTTTAGTAAAAAGGCATATAAAGAGTGGGTAGTGGATATTGTATGAGGTCTGTGAGGGAAGATGAACATTCCTTCGTAAGAGATAATTAGTGGGCAAGAGTTTACAGACATGGCAAAAATAACTGACTAAGGGGGATAAGTAATAGGAATTTAGAGGGTTTCATAAAAAATATTGCAGAAGGCAGGAAATCTCACATAACAAGAAGAGAAGCAAAGTGCTAAAGGAAAAAGAAGGGAGTGTGTGGATAGTATATATGCATTAAAAAAGGTTGTTAATCAAGTGTGATTTATAGCACCTCTACAGCACAAAAAATACTAGTTGAATGCCTTAAGCAACAGAAATAGGGATGGAGCCAGTTTTTATGAAAATGTAATGCAGAGGAGTTGGGAAATCCAAGAGTAGGCACAATTGGAAGTATTTATAGAAGACTCTGCTATGCCAGAGTCCGAGGAAGGTGAGGCTGAACAGTTATCAGCTAAGCTAGGAGGGGATGAACATAAAACAGTGATGTGTAATCAGTCAAAAGAAATGTTTCCAGGAACAGATGGGATTTCTACGGAAATCTGGAAGTTAAAAGGGAAGAATGCAAATCTGGAAGGCTGTGTTTAACATTATTTAGAAGTGTGTGTATGGAGATGAGGGAGTACCACCCTCTTGAAAGAAAGATGTGGTGGCTGCATTACCTAAATGGGGTAGTGACACTTTGAAGCTGTGTTCATATCGATGCAACTTGATTTTTAACTATAATTATTGTTTGACTATAATAGCTAAAAGAATTTCAAAGATGTTGCCAAAATTCATATAAATAAAATTGTTGTGGTTTTTTGAATAGGAGGTAAACATTTGACAGCTTTAATAGAACAGTGATGATCCAGAGGGAAATGCAATGTAAAAAAGCACTGTTGTTGAGTCTTGATGCGGAGGTACTCAGCTGAGATTTTGAGTTTGACAGTGTTTGCATTTGGGTTAATAAGAAAGATATGTAAAGGGGTCAGAGGCAATAATTAAGGTGTGAGGTCTCCCCTCTGATGAGCTCTGTTTTAATAGAGGAACCAGTTAGGGATGTCCTCTTCCTTTTCTTATTTGCTTAATGTTTATGCTAATTAATAAATAAAATAAGGGATCCACAGAGTAAAGGATATAAATGATGGGATCAGGAAGACTTGAGGTTTATTTCTTGAAAGATGATATTTTTTACTTGATAAATCATGAAAAGGACATTTTCATTTTGTGGAATATTTTGATATGGGTTCAAGTATTTTTGGGATATAAAATAAAAGAACATAAAATCTATAGTGGTCAGCTGTACAGCCAAGCATGAAATTGTTCATCAGTATACATATTTATGGGGACACAATAAGATGAAGTCTTGGGTGTATGACTTAAAATTCTGTTACGGCAGCTAATGATATGTAGGAAGATACTAAACAGAAGATAATACAAAAAAAATTTAGTGAACTCGAAGCTCTTGATTATGGCAAGATATAAACACTGAAAATGTTTGTAGTCCCTTTAGTTTTATATCCATTTCAGACTTACTTTTATTTACCAGAGGAGAAGTTATGAATGCCCAGTAATAAATAAACCAAGAAATTTATTTGGAAGGGGACATAGACAAGTGCTAAGTGGTCTAAGCTTATTATCTCTGTGGATCAAGGTGATTAGGGTTGTCTGATTAGGAGTTACCTTAAAGCTGTACATTTAAGGCTCATACACCTCCTTCAGAAGGTTTACATAAGATTGGAAAAGGAGGGTGATGGAATGAGGCAAGGGAGTTCAAGACCGAGACTAGGATTTTGGATGCAAGTAGTTCAGTAAAAAATAGCCTATAGCATATTATAAAGGAACAAAAAATATTCTAATAAGTAAAGCAGAACATGAATGACAAAAGGAGAGTTTTCAATAGAAATCTGTTAAATAGGGGTATAACAAATAGACAAATGTGGGCTAGGATTTACTGGAGGACATTGCAAAGGAGCCAAGGAATTGAGAGGAAATAACTAGGTATGGAAAAAGTAAACCGAGCTTAGTCAAGGCTAAGCTGGAGTTTAGACTGCAGATTACAGATTTCCTCCTTTGCCAGGTATTGCTAAGAGTGTAGGTGAAGAAAAAAGGGCAGGGGAGTCTTAAGTGAATGATGAGCTCTAGCAGAGTTTTTGGTCAAGTCTAGAGCAGACGATGGTATAAAAAAGGGATAGTTAAAGGAGTGTATGAAATTATTGAATAATGACTTTAAAGATTTGTATGGAGGGGTTAGAAAAGTTTCTGAAAAAATATAAAAACAATGTACAAAGAAAGAATGAGAACATCTATAGGTTGTGTGTGTGTGTGTGTTACAAAGTCCAGAACATTTAAGTTTTTTGAATGAAAGTGCTTGGCTAAATATTTTTTTTATCCAAAGTAGATTTCAGAGGGACATTTGATGGGAAAGGAGACAACTGAGTGTTTTTTGGGAGATGTGATGAGGTGGCAGATTTAACAAACAATTTCAACAGCCTACATTGATAGAAATTTTAAGGGAACAAATGGTAGTAACTAAGGAAATTACTCTTCTGAACTGGAAGATGGGATCTGAATTCCTAGATGTTACGAGGCTTTACTGAATGTAATGCTATGAGCTGACAAAATAACAGTTCCTAGAAAATGAAAGTCAAAATTGATACTAAGTGTTAGAGAAGCTTTGAATATTTAAAGAAAATAAAAAAAAATGGAGATGGTATCTTTAGAAAAAGGGAGGAGCAAATTTCATAGAAGTAAATGGAATGTGTGTAAACAATACATGCAGAATAATGCTGAGGAAGTGGTGTGGGGATGTTCTTTGTCTTTCACTTTTGCAGTCATCACATTTGGTTTATCTGTCTGCAGGCAGACCTCAGCCGGCCTGAATACCAGAGTCTTCGGATTTCTGCATCGGATGCTCTCTCTTCTTCCATGACTTCGGTCGTCAGGGGTATAAAACATGTAGCCGACGCCATTACATCAGTCTTTCTTGCCGTGCGGTGCCCGAAGCAGAAGCAGTTCGCAAGTGCCGGTCGGCCGTCTCCTGAAATTTTCGTTTTCGAGTTTCAGACCTGAAGTCTTCAAAAAAGAATAAGTACCCCATTGGGGTTCCTTTTTCTTCCAAACGATGTCAATAAAAGTTAACAATTGTCTTGCCTCTGGAAAGCAAATACCTCATAGAGATTTTCATTCTTATTGCATCCCCATGTTTAAGCCCAGACCACAATGTCCCTCGCTGTCAGTTATGTGCCTTGTTCAACCCCCGAACTATTCGTCATCGGGCTATTTTTGCAGCCAATTACTTTCGTATTCTATCTCAGTACTTTGAAATGGCTTCGTTAAGCCATCCGACTACCAATCCTCCGAAAAAACATAAGGATAAAGACAGAGACCGCATAGGTCCAAAATTGCTGAAACCGCTTCCGTTAAGCTAGTCGCCAGTCCGCTGGTACTCAGTGAGGCGCTTTCGCAGCCCCTGATACCAGCTACTTCAGATTTGCAGGCCTCTACTGAGACCCATTCTGAGTCCGGTATGTTGCGAGATGCTTCTTCGACTATGGAACCTGCGGATGTCACTACCTTGGATGGGTCCGGAGCCGCTGTGCAGGCATCGGCTTCTGAGGGTGTATTCAGGCCTGCAGACATTCATATTAAACCGACGCCATCATTTCCATCCAGAAGTTCCGAATCCCTCAGGCCAAAAACTCGCACTATGCCTAGAAAACCGATGCCCAAACTGTGGGCTCAGGCCCATATGCCTCAAAAACAAATGCTTAGAATGGCTGAAGACCTTATTACTTTAATTAGGGGAAGCCAGCCTTCCCCTCTAAGAGACCTAGAACTGAATTTCTTTCTTATTCTTCTGATCAGGAATCTGATATTTCTGTTCTTTCTGATTACCAGGATTTGCCCTTATCTACTTATGAGGATTCTGATGCAGAGGATTCCATTCCCTCTGCTTCCCCTCCAGAAGATCTTTCTTTTGGTGAAACCTTGCATACTCTTAAGGGAGCATTTCCACTAGGAAAGCCAGGATTACTCAGAGTCCAAAAAGAGACTTAAGGAATTCTTACTCCTGCCTCAACAGAAGCCTCTAGCTATCCCTCCTGTTCTGGACATTGTAAATGATGCTTTCTTGGAATCTAACCTTACCCCAGACACTTTACCTCCAGCTCCTAGAAAACCTGACAGGTACTACAGAGTATCTGACTCTCTCAAGTTCTTCTTTAAGAATCCTTCTGCAGATCCAGAGACCATTTCCCAAGGACCAAAAGCCATCAAGGCTACTGCTGCCAAAAATCCTACCCCTTCTGATAGAGATTTTAGAGCCTTAGACAGATGGGTTAAGAAGGTATACACTTCTGCTACTTTGGCCATTAGGGCTTTAAATTGCTAGTTTCATATGTTAAAGTATCAGCAGCATATTATGGGACTACTTAAACAGAAAATGATGTTGATTCCTGAATGTGCTGAACACAAAGTATTGCAAGATTTAATGCATTCTGCAGAACAAGTTTGTAAACATGCTTTGCAATGTGGTTTTGATGCTTTAGAAGCATCTTGTAGGGCTGCTGTCACTGGGTCTGTACTTAAGAAGGCATGCTTGGCTTAAGGAACAAAACTTGCCAGATCATGTTAAAGCTAAATTACTGGATACTCCCTTAAACCAAGACCGCCTTTTTGGCAACAAAGCAGAAGTCCTCAAAAGGATGGCGGAAAAAGCTAAATCTATGCAAACTGTTAAAGATTTCCTACATGTACAGCCTCCCAGATTCAGTAGGCATTGATCTTCAAAGAACTAGTCCTTTTCAACCCCTTCCAGGCCTTCAGTCCAAACCCAGGAACAGCAGACCACCTATGCTACAGTCTCAGGCTACGCACAGACCTAAGCAGTGGGGGGCTCCCACTTCCAAAGCAGGGAGTAGTAAGCCACCCCCCTATGATAAAATGGCACAATGACTTAACCTTAACCCTTCCAAGCCCTGCTCAACTACCTGCTCCCTTAGGAGGAAAGCTCACCCTGCATGCAAAAAACTCGGAACTCATTACCCAAGACAAATGGGTTTTGAACATAGTTTCCCAAGGGTACAGATTCCACTTCCACACACTACCAACCCCAAATGCTTGGCCAGACCTACCCCCAAATCAATGGGAGGAGGCCCAACAGCAGGTTCTCTCTCTTCTCATTGTCAGGGCTATTCAGCCTGTCCCAGCAGAAAAAAGGGGACAAGGTTTTTATTCGACTTTTTCTGGTACCCAGAAAAGACAACTCCTGGCATCCTATCCTGGACCTCTCTATTCTCAGCACCTTTCTGGTAGTTCCAGAATTCAAATTGCTAACGTTTCAACAGCTTCTTCCTATGCTAGCCAAGGATGCCTGTCTGGCAACCCTAGACTTAAAGGAAGCTTACCTGCACATACCAATAAGGGAATCTTGCCGGAAATACCTACGCTTCAGGGCAGGCTCCATGCATTATCAGATGTTCTTCATGTTTCACTGTTGCAGTCATTACATTTGGGTAATCAGCTGGCAGGTTGCCCTCAGTCAGCCTGAATTCCAAAGTCTTGGGTCCTGCGTCGGTTGCTGTCTCCTCTTCCATGACGTCAGGTCGTCGGGGGTATAAAACATGCAGCCGACGCCATTTTCTTTAGTCTTTCTTGCCGTGCGGTGCCCGAAGCAGAAGCATTTCACAAGTGCCGGTCAGCCGACTACTGAAATATTCCAGTTTGAGTTTCAGAACCAAAGTCTTCTCTAAAGCTAAGTACCCCATTGGGGAAACTTTTTTCTTGCTTTTTACCGATGTCAGAAAAAGTTAATAATTTTATTACTTGTGGAAAGCAAATACCTCATAAGGATTTCCATTTATACTGTATTCCTTGCCTAGGCCCTGATCACAACGTGCCTGGCTGTCGGTTTTGTGCTAGATTTAACCAACGCAGTATTAAGCGTCGGTATATTTTTGCATCAAAGTATTTTGGAAACAGATTTAACTACCCAGAAATGTCGTCTGATAGCATTCTGACTACCGGAGTACATAAACGCAAAGAAAAGGACAGAGAATGACAGTCGAGATCCAAACCCGATGACTAAGCTTCTCCTAAGCCAGTCGCCGGTTCGCCGGTACTCAGTGAGGTGCTTTTGCAGCCCCTGATACCAGTTACCTTCGAGTCACAGGCCTCTACCGACACCCATGTGGAGTCCGGCATGCCACAAGATACTCAAGGTATTGGACCGACGAATGTATCTCCCTCGGATGGGTCTGGAGCCGCTGAGCAGGCACCGGCTTCTGAGGGTGTATTCAGACCTCAACATTTGTATATCAAACAGACGACAGCTGCAAAGACCCAAGACAAAAGCAACTTCTAAAATTAAAAAAATGACGCATGAGCCACGTGCACAGGCCTCTATGCCTAAAAAACAGATGATCAAAATGGCTGAAGACCTTATTACTTTGATCAGGGGTACCCATCCCCCTCCAGATAAGAGGCCTAGGAAAGACACTGACTATGAATCTTCAGATCAGGTTTCTATTTCTTCTGATTCCTCTTCTGATCAGGAATTATCTATATCTCCCTATGAGGATTCTGATGCTGAGGAGTCTATTCCATCTGCATCTCCTCCTGAGGATTATTCATTTGGAGAAACCTTGCATACTTTGAGGGAGCATTTTCACTGGGAGAGTCAAGACTTCTCAGAATCAAAAAAGAGGCTCAGAGATCTCCTCCTCCTCCCTCAGCACAGGCCTTTAGCCATTCCCCCTGTTTTAGACATTGTGGATGATGTGTTTTCGGAGTCAAGCTTGACACCTGACTCCTTACCTCCGGCTCCCAGTAAGCCTGACAGATACTACAGGGTCCCTGACTCGCATACATTTTTATTTAGAAACCCTGCTGCTGACCCTGAAACTATTTCACAGGGTCCAAAGGGAGTTAAGGCCTCAACAGCAAAAAATTTTACTCCCTCTGACAGAGATTCAAGGGCTCTGGACAGATGGGGAAAAAGGTTTATACATCTGCAACCTTGGCAATCAGGGCCTTAAACTGTCAACTTCATATGCTTAATTGCCAACAACATGTTATGGGATTGCTGAAGCAGAAAATGATGTTGATTTCAGAATGTGCAAAAAGTAAAGAATTGCAGGAATTATTGCATGCAGCTGAACAAGTTGGAAAGCATACTTTGCAATGTGGTTTTGATTCCTTAGAGGCCTCCTGCAGGGCAGCAGTTACTGGATCTGTGATTAGGAGGCATGCCTGGTTAAAGGAACAAAATTTGCCTGATAATGTTAAAGCTAAATTGCTAGATGCACCTTTACAGCATGATTCTCTGTTTGGTATTGAGGCAGAAGAGGTTTTAAAGAAAATTGAAAACAAAGCTAAGTCTATGCAAACTGTTAAAGACTTCTTGCAAGTGCAGCCACCAAGATTCAGTAGACACTGGCCTACAAAAAAATTGGTCCTTTCATGTGTCAGACAGAGCTCAAAGGGGCAAATCCAGACGCCCTAAGGGTTCCAGAGACCAGGCGCAAGATTCATGCAGGTCAAAGCAATGGGGCGCTTCCACCTCCAAGTCTGGAGGAGATAAAGCGCAAGCCTACAGAAAGCAATTCCAATGACTTCCCTCTGCCTGCACCAAGCACTTATCTTTTGGCAGAACCCATAGGGGGAAAATTAGCACTTTTTGCTCAAAATTGGCAGTAAGTAACCCATGACAAGTGGGTACTAAACATCATATCACAGGGATACAGATTCCATTTCCACACTCTGCCAATGGCAAATGGTTGGCCAGATCTGCCAAAAAATCAACAGAGGCACAGAAACAGGTTACATCCCTCATGGATATGGGGACCATTCAGACAGTACCAGAACAGGAAAAAGGACAAGGTTTTTACTCTACTGTTATTGGTACCAAGAAAGGACAAGGCATGGCGGCCAATACTGGATTTATCGATTTTGAACATATATCTGGACATTCCAAAATTGAAAATGCTCACCTTGCAGCAGCTTCTGCTCATGCTGGGCAAGAATGCTTGGCTGGTCACTTTAGACCTAAAAGAGGCATACCTGCATGTTCCAATAAGACAGTCGCGCAGAAGATACCTCAGATTCAAGGCTGGATTAATGCATTACCAATTCTTTGCACTGCCCTTTGGCTTATCTACTGCACCCAGGGTCTTTACAAAGTGCCTGGCACCAGTAACTGCATTTTGCAGACAAAGAAGTATTCATATATATCCTTACTTGGATGACCGTCTCATTTAAGCAGAGAACAAGGACACTCTTCTATGACACCTGGCATTTGTGAAAAGGCTTCTAACATGCCTAGGGTACACAGTAAACAAAAAGAAATTACAACTGGTACCCTCTCAAAAGATAACATTCCTGGGTGCAAGCTGGAATACAACTGCCCAGATGGCTTACCTCATGCCAGACAAGCAAAGGCAACTGATTACTTACTTCAAACTGATGGCAACAAAAACCCAGTCTTCTGCAAGGCAAATTCTGCAGGCTCTGGGCTTCATGGCATCCTGCATCATACTGATTCCATATGCAAGGAAACTTCAATGGTACCTAAAAAGTTTATGGAGTCAACATTCTCACAGTCTGGAAACAATGATTCCTCTCATTCCCTGCCTGCAACAGGAGTTTCTATGGTGGGCAAAGGCATGTCACCAAAACATGGGACGGCCCTTCACTCTACCCCCTGCCAACCAAACCTTAACAACAGACACATCAGATTATGCCTGGGGGTCCCACATGGCAGGAAGATGCATCCAAGGCATATGGACACCAAAACAAATGCATCTACATATCAACCAGAAAGAGATGCTAGCTGTTCAAAATGCCCTAACAGTCTTCAAGGACTTACTTCATCCAGGACAACTACTGATAAAGACGGACAACACCTCAGTCATGTGGTATATAAACAAGCAAGGGGTCATGCACTCATACCCTTTTTGCAGATTAGCCATGGCACTGTGGGACACAGCTTTGACCTACCAAATACATCTTAAAGCTCAATTCCTGCCCGGAAAACAAAACACTGGCAGACAATTTAAGCAGAAACCTTATGGATCCTCACGAGTGGAAACTAAATCCACAAGTCTTCAGCATGATAACAGAGAAATGGGAAGCCCAGACATAGCTCTATTTGCCTCTCCTCAAAATTATCAATTGAAAATATTCTGCACAAGGACTTATCACAGACAAGCATGGAAAGGGGACGCCCTATCCTTCAGTTAGAAAAACATATCAGTTAACACCTTTCCTCCTCTGCCTCTTCTCGCCAAGGTCCTCCTAAAAGTCAAACAAGAGAAACCAAAGATGATACTAATTTCCCCGGACTAGCCCCGCCAATACTGGTACCCAACCCTAAGGAACTTGTCTCAATACCCAGCTTGGACCTTGCTTCAAAGACCACAACTACTGTCCCAGTAAAACAATCGGATCCTGCATAATCAACTACAGACTCTGAACCTGGCAGCATGGCTGATCATGTAGTCATACAAACAAAACCTCTCAGTAAAGCTGTGATGGATGTCATTTTGGAAGCCAGAAGGCCTAGTACTAGAAAATCTTATGCTGACAAATGGAAGAGATTCTGTGCTTGGAATCGAGCACAAGGGACTGATACAGCAGAACCAAATATTCCTCAGATATTGCAGTACTTAACTGAGATTCTTGACCAAGACCTATCTTTCTCATCAATTAAAATCCATGCCTCTGCCATTTTGGCTCATTACAATACAGAGCCACCAATCTTTTCTCATCCTTAACTAAAACAGTATCTTAGAGGAGCCAAAAATTGAAGGCCTCCTAGAAGTTCACCATTGCCTGCATGGGACCTCAATTATGTGTTGGAAAAGCTCACCCTGCCTCCATTTGAACCAGCTGCTACTGCTGATATCAAGTTCTTATCAGGGAAAACAGCTCTGCTACTAGCAATTACTTCAGCAAGAAGAGTTTCAGAGCTACAGGCCCTCATGGCTGTAGAGCCTTTCATCATATTTTACCCAGACTGGGTATCTCTGAGGACAAATCCTACTTTTATGCCTAAGGTGGTTTCCAGTGTGGCTCTTAACCAAACAATTCATCTGCCAACCTTTTATCCAAATCTGCAGAACAAGGGGGAGAGAATTCTACATTCCTTGGACTTGCACAGACAGCTAAGATTCTACTTGAGCAGGACTAAAGCTCTAAGAAAAACTGAGCAATTACTAGTGACATATGCTGCAGGATCAGAAGGCAAGGCTATTTCAAAGCAGACTATTTCAAAGTGGATAAGCCACTGCATCCGTATCTGCCACTTACACCATGGTAAACCTGTGCCCAAGGGCATTAGGTCTCATTCCACCAGAGCTGCAGCTACTTCAGCAGCCTTTCTCGGGGGAGTACCAACCAAAGACATTCTAGAGGCTGCTACTTGGAGTTCTGTTCACACCTTTACAAAGCATTATCATTTGCTTCTCTGCTCTAAATCCAGGGCAGGCTTTGCCACTGCAGTTCTGCAGGGCCTTATAGCCGCTCCTAATGCTGTTTAGCTCCAGCCTCCCAACCATAGCTTTGGGATTCTACCCAAATGTAATGACTGCAACAGTGAAACACGAAGAACATAGTACAGTTGTTGTGTACACTATACCATAAATGTAGATGTTCGAGTGTATTCACTGTTGCAGTCCAGGTTACCCTCCCGTCATCCCCCTGTCATTCTGGAGTTTATCTTTCCTTCTCTGTCTTCTACAACCTATGTGGTGTATTTACTTGTAGATGAAGGTAAAGTTTATATTGATGCATGTATAGAAAGAGATATATATTTTTTTTTGCTACCTTTTTGGGGGCACCTGACCTCGGGGGCAAGAAAAACTAAAGAAAATGGCGTCGGCTGCATGTTTTATACCCCGGACAACCTGACATCATGGAAGAGGAGACAGCAACCGATGTAGGACCCAAGACTTTGGAATTCAGGCCAACTGATGGCAACCTGCTAGCACATTACCCAAATGTAATGACTCCAACAGTGAATACACTCTAACATCTACATTTATGGTAAGTATACACAAGTGTACTTTCTCTGCACTTCCCTTTGGCTTATCTACTGCACCCAGGGTATTCACTAAGTGTTTAGCTCCAGTCATTGCATTTTTCAGGCAGAGAAATATTCAGATTTACCCATACTTGGACAATTGTCTGATTCAGGCAGAAAGCCAGGACTTGCCATTACAACACCTGGCATTTATAAAGAAACTTATAATCTCACTGGGGTACACCATCAACGAAAAGAAATCTCACCTAGTACCCTGCCAATAGGTTGTATTCCTGGGAGCAAGCTTGAACACAACTTCTCAGATGGCATTCCTCACTCTGGAGAAACAGGTTTATTTGACAACCTACTTCAAACTATTGGCCACAAAACCTCAGCTGTCTGCAAGGAAAATACTGCAAGCCCTGGAGTTCATGGCCTCTTGCATCCTACTAATTCCGTATGCAAGACTGCATATGAGAAAACTCCGATGGTATCTAAAAAGCCTGTGGTGTCAACATTCTCAGAACCTGGAAACGGTGATATCTATCACTCCTTGTATATAAATAGAGGTCCTTTGGTGGGCAGAGGCCTGCTACCCCACAACAAGGGACTCCCTTTCACTCTACCCCCTGCCACCCAAACCCTAACAACAGACGCATCAGACTATGCATGGGGGGCTCACATGGCAGGGCAGTGCATTCAGGGCAAATGGAACCTGAGACAGATGTACCTGCATATCTGTCAAAAAGAAATGTTAGATGTACAGAATGCTCTAACAGCCTTTAAAGACCGTATTCTTCCAGGACAACTATTGGTAAAGACAGACAACACCACAGTGATGTGGTACATAAACAAGCAGGGAGGAACCCTCTCTGTAGACTAGTCATGGCTCACCAAGTACACCTACAAGCTCAATTCCTGCCAGGCAAGCTAAATGTTATGGACCCACAAGAATGGAAACTATAACCCAAAACATTCAACCTCTTGAGGAACAAATGGGGGATTCCAGAGGTAGACCTGTTTGCCTCCCCTCAGAACTACAGATTGAAGAAATTCTGCACAAGAACTCCCCACAGTCAAGCTTGAAAAGTGGATGCCCTGTTCTTTACCTGGCAGAGCCTCTTGGTTTATTCCTTTCCCCCTCTGCCTCCTCTCGTAGGTTCTACTAAAGATCAAACAGGACAAGCCAAGGACAATACTGATTACATCTGACTGGGCATGCCAGCACTGGTACCCCCTTTTGCGCAGTATGAGACAGCTGCAACCATGGTACCTGCCTCGGCCATCTTCCCTGCTGTCCCAGCAGGCGGTCCAGATTTTGCACCCTCAGCTTCAAACCCTGAACCTTGTAGCCTGGCTAATTCCTTGAGCTCTCCTCTAGCATCCCTCAGTAAGCAGGTGCTGGATGTTATTCTGGAGGCAAGGAGGCCTAGTACTAAAAAAATCCTATGCTGAAAAGTGGAAAAGATACTGTTCCTGGAGCCAGGCTCAGGGGATGGGCACAACGGTGCCCAGCTTACCTCATATTCTACATTACTTAACAGAAATGCTCCACAAGGGCCTATCCTTCTCGTCAATTAAAATTCATGCCTCTGCCACTTCAGCACATTACAATACTGAGCCACCCCTCTTCTCTCACCCCTTGCTAAAACAGTTCCTTAGAGGGGCCAAAAATTTAAGACCCCCCCCCCCCAGGAGAGCTCCCACTCCAGCCTGGGACCTTAACTTTGTATTGGAAAAGCTCACTCTTCTCCCCTTTGAGCCAGCTGCAACAGCAGAGTTGAAATTCCTTTCTTGGAAAACAGCCTTCCTTCTAGTCGTCACTTCAGCAGGAAGATTGTCTGAATTACAGGCCCTCATGGCAGTGGAACCCTTCATTATTTTCCATGCAGACAGGGCTTCCCTTAGAACTAATCTTTCCTTTATGCCCAAGGTGGTGTCTAGTGTGGCCCTAAATCAGTCAATTAATTTGCCTACTTTTTTCCCTAATCCACAAAACAAAGGGGAACGAATACTGCACTCCCTGGACGTGCACAGACAACTTGGATTTATTTGGACAGGACTAAGCCTCTCAGAAAATCTGAACAGCTGCTAGTTGGCTTTGCTGCAGGAGCAGAGGGGAAGGCCATTTCAAAGCAAACCATTTCCAGATGGATAGCCCATTGCATTAATTTCTGCTACAAGCACCATGGAAAACCTACCCTACAGTGGATAAGATCACATTCCACCAGGGCTTCATCTACCTCTGTGGCTTTTCTCAGAGGAGTCCCTACCAGGGACATCCTAGAAGCTGCTACCTGGAGTTCTGTACATACCTTCACCAAGCATTACCACAAGCCTATCCTTTCTAAATCCAGAGCTGGATTTGCCACTGCAGTCTTGCAGGGCTTTATAGCTGGCCCTAATGCTCTTTAACCTCCTCCCTTCCTTATCTTTGGAAATCAACCCAAATGTGATGACTGAAACAGTGAATCACGAAGAACATAGTACAGTTGTGTACACTTAACATAAATGTAGATGTTAAAGTGTATTCACTGTTGTAGTCCTGGTTACCCTCCCTCCAGCCTCCTGACTTCTCTTGGCTCTACCTTTCCTTCTTGTTTGGTATATTTATTTTTTCTGGTGTATTTGTTTTTTGATGGGGGTGTACCATACCATATAATTGCTTCCTGTTGTGGGGGCACCTGACATCTGGGGCAAGAAAAACTGATGTAATGGCGTCGGCTGCATGTTTTATACCCCTGATGACCTGACGTCATGGAAGAAGAGACAGCATCCGATGCAGAAATCGAAGACTCTGGTATTCAGGCCGGATGAGGGCTACCTGCAGGCAGATAACCCAAATGTGATGACTGCAACAGTGAATACTCTCTAACCTCTGCATTTATGGTAAGTGTACACAACTGTACTTTTAAGAAGGCAGACACTGAGCAGTTTATTTAATGCTGGACAAAGTTGTTTGAAGATGTATGTACTGTTCAGCAGTAACTGTTATTTGTTAGTTTTTATTTGTATTGACGTTTTTGAACTTGCGTTGCAACTTAAAATGTGATTTGATAAAACTGTTTAAAAATGTTAAAATATGTAGGGAAATCTCTCAGTATGAGAGTGGTTTGAGGTGAAGAAGGCAGATATAACAGATTATTTAAAGTGATTTCTTCCTAGATCTGTTTAAGTGTTTCTTCACGAAGTTGCCGACTCATGTAGGTACACTTCCGGAATGGATAACACAAAAGAATCCACTGTGACAGTCACAATGCAAGGAGGGAGGGAAAGTAGGGAGAGTAGGGGTGAAACGGAGTTAATTTGTGAAAGGCTTTCTGTGGGCAGGCCAAATCAGTATATTCTGCTCTCAACTGTAATCTTTGCTCTGCTATGTAGCTACTTCTCATTTTTATATCCTGAACGTAACCTTATCTTGCAGTCTAGTATATTATCATGACACAGCTATGTGTATGTCATACATACACGCACGTACATAATACATGTGTGTGTATATATTTTGTTTATTGACATTTATTTACTGGGAAAGTATGAGTGGTCAAGAACCCATTTTCACAGGAGGTTTGGGGAGGAAAGCTCTACAGAATACAAATTAAAGCAGTAGGTTACCATCACTCACAATAAAGTATACAATGTTAGAATAAGTACAATGGAAGTATTTCTTTGGCTGAAAAGAACTGATAAGTCGTGAATTGTTGTTCATCAGGTCTCTTCAGGGCAGTTTCAAGGGGTTAATAAATAACATGCTTGGAAATTTTTAATTGGCTTTATAGTTGCCATTGCTGCTGTTAATTGTATTGTGGACTGCTACAGATCTGGACTTTAGTTTTTGACCTTTCCAAATTTTCCTAGGATCTTTACATTCCCAAAAAAGTCTTTTAAGAAGTATGCATAAGACAAATTCCACCAATCAACTTACTTTACACTTTTTTTCTTCTTAATGTCAGTAAGATTAACGGCCATCTCCCCAAGTGAGCCTTTTACTTCAAGTCTTCATCAAACAACATAAATTACAGGGACAGGTTCAAAGCCTTTGTCACTATACTCTGTATTCTACAGACTTGCTAATAGGTAACTTGTGTCTGATGTACTGATCAATTTACTGCAAATCAGCAATTCAAATAACATCAGAAATACTGTGACTCGAGATCTAAACCTCTTTCTGCAACATCAACAGAATGGTTTAGAGGGACAGGTGTAGGTTCTTCGTGTTTCACTGTTGCAGTCATCTGTGGGTTATCCCTGCTGTGGTAGCCCTTGGCCGGCCCGAATACCAGATTCAATGTTTTTCTGCATTGGCTGCAGTCTCCTGTAGTCTGATGTCAAGCTGTCAGTGCTATAGAGCAAGGCAGCCGATGTCATTACATCAGTCTTTCTTGCTGTGGAGCCCATAGCAGAAGCAGTTCGCACTAGTGCCGGTTGGTTGCTACCATGGTTTGAATTAAAGCTGAAAATGTCTAAAGCTAAGTACCCCATTGGGGACCCTTTTTTCTTGCACTAGCCGATGTCTGAAAAAGTTAACAATTGTCTCGCTTGTGGAAAGGAGATCCCACACTGTGACGTCCATCCTTACTGCATCACTTGTTTAGGCCCAGACCCCGACGTCCCCCGTTGCTGGTTCTGTGCCCTCTTCAATGCGAGAACCCGTAGCCGTAGAGCTCTTACTACAGACAGTTATTTTCATGTTACGTCTTCACATTCTGATATGATGTCAGTCAGCCAGCAATCCATGGACATTCTGAAAAAACACAGAGATAAACATAGAGACACAGACCACACAAGGCTAAGTCTTCAGATGAAGCTACCACTAAGCAGGTTGTCAGTTCTCCGGAATTCATTGAGGCGCTTTCGCAGCTCCTAATGCCCGATTCGATATCTGAGCAGGCCTCTACCGAGACCCTTTCGGAGTCCAGTATGCTGCAAAAATCTTCCTTGTCTTCAGAGCCTTTGGCTGTCTCTGCTTCAGTTGGGTCCGGAGCCACGATGCATCCACCAGCTTCCGAGGAGGCCTTTAGCACTATCGAATCTAGACAAAAAACAACATCTTCTCATCCGTCTACCGTTTCTCTCCGACAGATTCTCTCAGGCCTAGTAGCCAGTCCACCCCAAGAAAATCTGCTTCTAGCCACCATCTTGATCCTGCTCCACCACCCCAAGCACAAATGCTTAAAATGGCAGAGGATCTCATCTCCCTTACCCGGGGTAGTCAGGCCACAACTTCTAAAAGGAAAAGGCACCCTTTTCCAGAAATGGTCAGAACAGGATTCTGAGGAATCTGACTAATCAGATTTTGAAGAGGAACAGCAACCTCTGACTGCTTATGAAAATTCAGATGCAGAGGAATCCATCCCTTCTGCCTCCCTTCCAGAGGACCTTTCCTTTGGGAAAACCCTTCACACCCTCAGGGAACATTTTCAGTGGGAAACGCAGGACTTCCCCCAGTCTAAGAAAAGTCTTGGAGGTTCTGGACCTGCCCCTGGCCACCCCCCCTATTTTTGAAGCGATGTTTTCCATGAATCCAGCTTTAGCCCCTGACACTCTCCCACCTGCTCCCAGTAAACCTGGCAGGTATTACAGAGGGGTCTATAGTATAATCGCGAATGTTTAATACTTCGAATGCATAAACATCGAACATTATGCATCAAACTATTAAACAATTGAAACAATAAAAATAATTGAAGAACAAAAAAAAATAAAAAAAAAAACTAACGAGTATAGGCAGTGGGACAAGCCCCCCCTACACCCCCCACTAAAATATACCAACTCTGTGATCGCGCTACAGTGTAGGAAAGGGAAATCTTCCATTTCTGCACCATACTACATTAAAGTGCGATCTCAGAGTTGTTATATTTAAGTAGCGGGGGGTGTGGGGGGTGCAGGGGCCAAGTACTTGATGTTTAAATTTTTTTTTTATTTTCAAAGTTACGGAACTTCGATAATATGGTGTTGACCATATTGTATTCAATGTTCCGTAACTTCGAGATTATAATATAGACCCATTACAGAGTACCGGATTCTCACAAATACCTGTACAGAAGTCCTGTTGCAGACCCAGAGGTCATTACGCAGGGACCTAAAGGAGCTAAGACTAGTTCTGCCAAGAATCCTATTCCTTCTGACAAGGACTCCACAGCTCCAGACAGATGAGGTAAAAAAGTATACACCTTTGCAACCTTAGCTGTCAGAGCACTCAGTTGTCAGTTCCATATGTTAAAATATCAGCAACACACTTTGGAACTATTACAACAAAAGATTTCTGACTGTGCCAATTCAAAAGAGTTAGCAGACTTACTGCACTCTGCTTGTCAAGTGGCCAAACACTCATTACCACTATGGATATGATACCCTAGAAGCCTCTAGCAGGGCAGCAGTGACAGGATCTGTCATTAGAAAACATGCATGGCTGAAAGAACAACCTCTCCCTGATCATGTCAAGTCTAAACTTATTGATGCACCACTGGATAAGGAGCGCTTGTTTGGAGGAAAGGCAGACGAGGTGCTTAAAAAGATGGAAGACAAAGCAAAATCTATGCATACAATAAAAGATTTCTTTCAGCTTCAACCTCCCAGGTTCAGCAGGAACTTTCCCTCTACGCACTGGTTCTTCCCAGCACCTAGCAGATAGGGCCAAAGCAAGCCCCGCAGGGACAGACCATCCAGGCCCCTATCCCAGGGCCAGCAGAGAAGCAAACAGTGGGCCACTTCTGCCCTAAAGGCAGGGAGTTCTAAGCCACCCTTCTATGGCAAAAATTCACATTGACCCCCCCACCCTGCCCTCCCTTCACTTACAAAAAAATAGGAGGAAGGCTCTCCCTCTTCAAAGAAAATTGGTTTTCTGTAACAAAGGACCAATTGGTCTTAAAGATAATTTTTCAGGGATACAAATTCTCTATCAGCTAACTCCGAATTCCAAGAGGGTTCCCAGACTTGCCTCCAAATCAGTGGGCAGAGGCATTGAAACAAGTCCAAACTGTCATATCCCAGGGGGCAGTAGAAACCTTCACCCAACTTGTCATATCCCAGAGAGCAGTAGAAACTGTCACCCAAGATCAAGGAGGCAGAGGCTTTTATTCCAGACTATTCCTTGTTCCCAGAAAAGAGGGCAGTTGGCACCCCATCCTGGATCTATCTATTCTGAACACCTCCCTGGTGGTTCCCAGATTCAAAATGTTCACGTTGCAGCAGCTGCTGTGTATGCAAACAAAAAATGCCTAGCTAGTGACCCCAGACCTCAAAGATGTCTACCTCCACATCCCCATAAGGGAATCCTGCAGGAAATTCCTGCACTTCAGAGCAGGATCACAACATTTTCAGTTCTCTGTGCTGCCCTTTGGTTATCTACTACACCCAGAGTATTCACCAAATGTTCATCGTGCATACAGCTGCAGTCATAACAGATGGGTTATCCTGCCATCAGGCGTGTCCTCGGTCGGCTGAATTCCAAAGTCTAGGTCCGGCATCGGATGTCGTTGCTTCTTCCCTGACGTCAGTGCGACAGGGGTATAAAAGAACCAGCTGACGCCATTTTCTTCAGTCTTTCTTGCCGCGCGGTGCCCGAAGCAGAAGCAGTTCGCAAGTGCCGGTCGGCCAGCTCCTGAGATTATGAATATTTTTCAATCGAAGTCTTCTTGAAAGCTAAGTACCCCGTTGGGGAAACTTTTCTTGCCTCAGACCGATGTCAGACAAAGTTAATAATTGCATTTCACGTGGGAAGCAAATACTGCATAAGGATTTCCATTCCCTCTGCATTCCTTGCTTAGGCCCAGACCACGACGTCTCGGCCTGTCGTTTTTGTGCTACATTCAACAAACGCACTATTAAGCGTCGGGCGGAGTTTGCCCAGCACTATTTTGGGAAAAAGTTTAATTACGTCGTCGGATACTCCGACTCCAGTTTTGAGTAAAAGACGCAAAGATAAGGACCGACATACGAGGTCCGTGACTTCTACCGACACCATGCTAAAGCCGGCTTCAGGTGCTCCGGTTCTCAGCGAGGTGCCTACGCAGCCCCTGACTACCGATGACACTTCCTTAGCGGTGTCTTCTGTGCCCGAGGTCGCAGGCTCCTCGGCCCACACCCCGATTACAGATACCAACGCCACTCTTGGCGGGGAAACTCAGAGTTTAGACAGGCCTGCCACCTCTCAAGGTGTCTTCAGGCCGCCTTCTTTTTCCATTAAGGCTTTCACTAAATCTAAAGCAGCCATGCATACTAAAAGACAAGCTCCACAGGGCCCCTCTCAAGGCCCCATGCCTAAAAAACAGATGCTCAAAATGGCTGAGGATTTGATTACTCTTATCAGGGGTTCTCAACCCCCCTCGGACAAAAGGCCCAGAGTAGAGGAAGAATATCCTTCCTCGGACCAGGCCTCCATTTCTTCAGAACATTCTGAAGACCAGGAACATTCATACTCCCCTTTTGAAGATTCTAATGCAGAGGAGTCCATTCCCTCTGTCTCACCCCCTGAGGACTATTCTTTTGGGGAAACCTTACGTACCTTGAGGGAACACTTCCACTGGGAAGGCCAAGATTACTCAGACTCCAAGAAAAGGTTCAGGGATTTCCTCTTACTCCCTCAGCACAGGCCTCTGGCTATCCCTCCTGTATTAGACATTCTAGATGATGTGTATTCAGAGGCCAGCCTTAACCCAGATTCTTTACCTCCGGCTCCAGTCAAGCCTGACAGGTATTACCGGGTTCCTGATTCACACCAATTCCTATACAAAAGCCATGCGGCTGACCCCGAAACTATTTCACAGGGTCCCAAGGGAATTAAGGCCTCCACTGCCAAAAATCCATTACCTTCAGAGAGAGATTCCAGAGCTTTAGAAAGGTGGGGGAAAAAGGTATACACCTCGGCCACTTTAACCATGAGGGCATTAAACTGTCAGTTCCATATGTTAAAGTATCAACAGTTTTTGTTATCTCAGTTGAAAAGCAAAATGTCACAACCTGAACAACCAGACTTGAAGGAGTTGCAGGATTTGTTGCATAGTGCAGAACAAGTGGGTAAACATACCTTGCAATGTGGTTTTGATGCTTTAGAGGCCTCATGTAGCGCTGCTGTTACAGGATCAGTCGTACGTGGACATGCTTGGCTCAAAGAGCAAACCTTACCAGATCATGTCAAAGCTAAATTACTAGATGCACCTCTTCAAAAAGATGTATTGTTTGGTGTTAAAGCTGAGGAGGTATTAAAGAAAATGGAGGAAAAGGCAAAATCAATGCAAACAGTGAAAGATTTCCTACAGGTACAACCTCCACGTTTCAGTAGAAATTGGCCTTTAAAAAATTGGTCCTTTCCAGCCACGGACAGACCTCAAAGAGGTAGATACAGGCGCCCGAGTGGTAGAGGGCAATCTCAAGGATCATTTAGAGGCAGACAATGGCAAGCACCTACACCAAGAGGTGGAGAGGATAGATCACAGCCATTCAGAAAGCAGAACCAATGACTTTCCCCTTTGCATGCCAAGCAAAGCTCTAATGGCAGCACCTTTAGGCGGAAAACTGGCATTATTTTCGGAAAATTGGCATATTGTCACAAAAGACAAATGGATCCTGGACATTATAGACAGAGGCTTCAGATTCCACTTTCACACCCTTCCAAAAATGAGAGGCATGCCAAACCTGCCACAAAATCAAAGGGCAGAGGTACAAAAACAAATTTCAGCTCTCATGGACATGAAAGCTATTCAAGTGGTACCTGCACAAGAACAGGGTCAAGGCTTTTATTCCAGACTATTCCTGGTACCAAGGAAGGACAAAGATTGGAGACCTATTTTGGACCTATCCATCCTAAACACATATTTACAGGTACCAAAATTCAAGATGCTCACATTACAGCAGCTTCTTCCCATGCTGGGCAAGGAGTCTTGGCTGGTAACATTGGACCTCAAGGAGGCATACCTGCATGTCACTATCAGACAAAATTGCAGAAGATACCTCAGATTTCTTGCAGGTTCAACCCATTATCAATTCTCTGCATTGCCATTTGGCTTATCTACTGCGCCCAGAGTGTTCACGAAATGCCTGGCATCAGTAGTTGCCTTCTGCAGACTTCAAGGGATACAAATATACCCATACTTGGACGACTGCCTGATCCAAGCGGACAGCAAGCACGTACTTCTGAAACACCTGGCGTTTGTAATAAAGTTGTTGAACTCTCTGGGATACACAGTCAACAAAAAGAAATCAAGACTAATACCCTTTCAAACAATAATTTTCCTGGGTGCCAGCTTGAATACAAACACCCAGATGGCCTACCTCACGCCAGAGAAACAAGGGCAACTAACTCAATACTTCAGAAAACTGGCAACCTTCACCAGGCTGACTGCAAGGAAAATCCTGCAGGCTCTGGGATTCATGGCATCTTGCATCCTGCTAATCCCATGTGCAAAGCTGCATATGAGGAAACTTCAATGGTACCTAAAAAACTTATGGTCTCAACACAGCCACAGTTTGGAAACAATTGTACCACTGATTCCATGCCTCCAAAAGGAATTTCTGTGGTGGGCTCAAGCATGCCAAAGAAACATAGGTCTCCCATTCTGCTTGCCTCAAGCAAATCAAATCATCACAACAGATGCCTCGGACTATGCCTGGGGGGCGCACATGACAGATCAGTGCATTCAGGGCAAATGGTCCCAAAAAGAAAAGCACCTACACATCAATCAAAAGGAAATGCTAGCAGTAAAAATGCTATTATGGCTTTCAAAGACCTTCTGCATCCAAGCCAGCTATTGATAAGGACAGACAACACCACAGTGATGTGGTACATAAACAAACAGGGAGGAACCCATTCATATCCCCTGTGCAGGCTAGCCATGTCTGTTTGGAACATGGCTGTGGAATTACAAATCCAACTTCAAGCACAA
Source organism: Protopterus annectens (assembly GCF_019279795.1). Taxonomy (NCBI): domain Eukaryota; kingdom Metazoa; phylum Chordata; order Ceratodontiformes; family Protopteridae; genus Protopterus; species Protopterus annectens. The sequence continues at coordinate 196,027,494 of NC_056749.1, read as the reverse complement.
TTCCTGCCAGGCAAGGAAAACACGCTGGCAGACAACCTAAGCAGAAATATGACAGATCCACACGAATGGAAGTTGCATCCTCAAGTTTTTACAAAGATAATTCAAGCATGGGGAAGGCCAGACATAGATCTCTTTGCTACCCACAGAAATTACCAATTGACAAAATTCTGCTCAAGGACCTATCATCCACAGGCCTGGAAAGTGGACGCACTCTCTTTCAGTTGGACAACAATGACAGTTTATGCCTTTCCACCTCTTCCTCTGCTGCCCAAAGTTCTATTAAAAGCCAGAGCAGACAGACCAAAGATGATTCTCATTGCTCCAGACTGGCCAAGACAACACTGGTACCCACTCCTGAGGAGCCTGACGCATTCCCCACCATGGATCCTGCCTCTAATGCCTCTTCTATTGACCCAGCACAACTTCAAAACTCTTCACAGTCAGCTGAAAACACTCAATCTAGCCGCATGGAGGATTCCTTAAATTCACAACAGACCCTACTCTTCAAGGAGGTGCAGGATGTCATTTTGGAGGCCAGAAGGCCTTCTACTAGAAAAGCCTACTCCGCAAAATGGAAACTGTTTTGTGCCTGGAAACAGAAAAAGGGTCAGAATCCTGGAATACTGAATTTACCTCGGATATTACAGTACCTAGCCGAGATGCTAAGCAGTGGACTTTCGTTCTCCTCCATCAAAATCCATGCCTCAGCCATTTCTGCTCAATACAACACTGATCCTCCTTTATTCTCTCACCCTCTCTTAAGACAGTTCCTCAGAGGGGCTAAGAATATAAAACCCCCAAGGAAGCAACCAGTACCTGCTTGGGACCTCAATTTCATTCTAGGAAAAACTGACCCTGCCTCCATTTGAGCCAGCTGCTTCAACAGAACTGCAATATTTGTCATGGAAAACAGCCTTCCTTCTGGTTATCACCTCAGCACGCAGGGTTTCGGAACTACAAGCCCTCATGGCTGTGCAGCCTTTCATCATTTCCCATCAGGACAGAGTTTCCTTATGAACCATCCCTTCCTTTATGCCAAAGGTAGTATCCAGGGTAGCCTTGAATCAGGCTATCCACTTACCTAACTTTTACCCTAATCCACAAAACAAAGGGGAGAGACTATTACATTCCTTGGACATTCACAGACAGCTTCGTTATTATTTGGACAGAACAAAGCCATTCAGAAAATCAGAGCAACTCTTTGTGTTTATGCTACAGGTGCTCAAGGGAAGGCTATTTCCAAACAGACAATCTCAAAATGGATAGCCCACTGCATACGCTTTTGTTATTTTTTTCATGGTAAAACTGTACCTACAGGCATCACATCTCACTCCACAAGGGCCACAGCTACCTCTGCAGCTTTCCTCAGGGGGGTTCCTACCAAAGATATTTTGGAAGCAGCCACTTGGAGTTCTGTACATACTTTCTCCAAGCACAATCACCTACCATTATACTCCAAATCTAGAGCGGGCTTTGCCACTGCAGTCTTGCAGGGCATCCTTGCTCCTCCTAGTTCTACTTAGTGCCTACCACCCCTTTTTTTACCTTTGGGATTCTACCCATCTGTTATGACTGCAGCTGTATGCACGATGAACATAGCACAGTTTTGTACCTACCATAAATGTAGATGTTCGAGTGCTAATACAGCTGCAGTCCAGGTTTCCCTTCCTCCTTCCCCTCTTGGGACAGGCCTAATGGCTAACACCTCCTCATACAACCTGACTCGGGTATTCTTTTATGGTGTATTTGCTTGCAACTACTGTTTTTTGATTATATTGCATTGCATTATTACATAAATTTATGTTTTGCCTTCCTTCTGGGGGCACCTGACATCTGGGGCAAGAAAAACTGAAGAAAATGGCGTTGGCTGGTTCTTTTATACCCCTGTCGCACTGACGTCAGGGAAGAAGCGATGACATCCAACGCCGGACCTAGACTTTGGAATTCGGCCGACCGAGGACCCGCCTGACGGCAGGAGAACCCATCTGTTATGACTGCAGCTGTATTAGCACTCGAACATCTCCATTTATGGTAGGTACAAAACTGTACTTTGCTTAGCCCCGGCCATAGCATTTTGCAGACAAATATTCAGGTTTACCCTTACCGGATGACTGCCTCATTCAGGCAGAGTGCAAAGAAAAGCTGATGCAGGACCTTCTCTTTGTCAAATCCCTCCTAATTTCCCTAGGGTTCACCATCAACGAGAAGAAATCAAAGCAAACACCCACCAGGAAAATCATTTTCTTGGGAGCTCTGCTAGACACAACATCCTATCCCCAGAAAAGCAGAACTTCCTGCCTCTCTACTTTACCCAGCTGGCTTCTAGAAGTCACCTCACTGCGAGGAAGTTCTTGCAAGCCCTGGGATACATAGGATCTTGCATCCTTCTATTTCTTCTGGTCAGGTTTCACATGAGAAAACTTCAGTGGTACATAAAGAACCTTTGGTGCCAGCAGTCTCTCTCTAGAGATCTCTCTCCCTCTGTTCCCATGTATAAAGGCTGAGCTTCTCTGATGGGCAGAGGCATATGCCAAGAACAAGGGACTTCCCTTTGTCCTCCACCATACCGGCCACACCATAAGCACCGACACCTCAGACATTGCTTGGGATGCTCACCTAGCAGGCAGGTACAACCAGGGTCCTTGGGATGCCCAGCATATTCACTTACACATCAGTCAGAAAGAAATGATGGCAGTACAAAAGACTCTGACATCCTTCAAACCCCATCTCAAGCCAGGGGTCATCCGTATAAAAACAGACAACACCACAGTAATGTGGTATATCAGCAAACGGGGGGAGACCCAATCTTGCCCTCTGTCCAGACTAGCCATGAACCCCTGGCTGACAGCCACCTCCATGGGTCTACACCTAATTGCTCAATAGCTACCAGGGGTCAACAACACCCTGGCAGACCACCTAAGCAGAAACGTATTAGACCCCCACGAATGGCCGCTCTACAGTTAAATTTTTCTGCAAACCATTCAGGGGTGGGGGACTCTGGAGGTGGATCTCTAGGTTCGCACCTCAACCACCAGCTGCAAAAGCTCTGTACAGGGAGTATCACCTCCTAGAGTGGAAGGTGGATGCTTTGACCTTCCCCTGGAGCTCCCTCTTTGTGTACTCGTTCCCTCCTCTGCCTCTAATTCCCAATGTACTGACCAAAATAAGGGACGAGAGACCAAAGGCCATCCTCATTGCTCCAGACTGGCTGAGGCAGCATTGGTACCCCTTACTGCGCAGCCAGACCTTACAGCCTCCCCTGATCTCAGACCTCTTGACCCAGGTGAGGGGGGAGATAGTGCACCCAGACTTGCAGACTTTTAATCTTTCAGCATGGCTTATGCCTTAAAAGCTGACAGAGTCCCTGTTAAGCAAACAGGTTCTAGACATTAAAAAACTCTATTTTCTATTTCTGATGAAGTCTATTTTACTAGATGAAAGTGCTTAACCTGTATGTTTTTAGTCAATAAATAGAGTTTTTTTAAAGAATTTGCATTCAGTCCGTGTGCTGGCATTTCACATGTTGTAACCAGGAACAGCTTGTTTCGAAGTATTTCTGTTTGTCGACTGTTTTTGGACTTTTCCTATATTTTAGGTTCTAGACATTATCACAGAGGCCAGAAGGCCCAGCACCAGAAAATCTTATGCAAGGAAATCAAAAAGATTCTGCTCCTGGAAGCAGTCCAGAGGGGCCAGTACCTCACATCCTTCCACCCTTCTTAACTTGGATTACCTAGCCAAGTTGCTCAAAAGTGGCCTGTCCATCTCTTCTATTAAAATCCATGCCTCAGCCATTTCAGCCCATTACATTTCAGACCCTACCTCTCTTCTCTCATCCTTTGATTTAACAATTCCTCAGAGGGGCTTCTAATATCAGACCTCCCAGAAGGCCTCCCACGCCAGCCTGGGACCTGAATTATGTTTTAGAAAAGCTAACCTTACCTCCTTTTGAACCTGCCGCTTCAACAGAATTGAAATACCTCTCCTGGAACACTGCCTTCCTGCTAGCTATCACCTCATCCAGAAGGGTTTCAGAACTTCAGGCACTCATGGCTGTTGGAACCCTTCATCATTTTTCATGCAGACAGAGTGTCCCTGAGGACTAACCCCTCCTTTATGCCCAAGGTGGTATCTGATGTGACCCTCAACCAGGCCATACACCTACCCACCTTCTTTCCCAACCCTCAAAACAAGGGGGAAAAAATTCTGCACTCGCTAGACCTGCACAGACAACTCTAAAATACTATCTGGACCATACTAAACCCTTCAGAAAAACAGACCAGCTACTTGTCAGCTTTGCCCCAGGTGCAGAGGGGAAGCTCATTTCCAAATGGATATCACACTGAATCCATTTCTGCTGCAGACTACATGGGAACCCCCCCCCCAAGTCTATTCATACCCATTCCACTAGGGCAGCCTCCACTTACAGCCTTCCTTACAGGAGTCCCCACTTAAAAACATCTTGGAAGCTGCCACCTGGACCTCTGTCCATACCTTTACAAAGCATTACCACCTACCTCTTTTTTTTTTTTTTTTTTTTGTCAAGTCTAGGGCAGGGTTTGCCTCTGCAGTTCTGCAAGGCTTGCTGACCCATGCCTAGGGCTCTAACCTATCCTTCCACTCCTCTCCTCAGCTTTGGGAATCCTCCTTCAGGTGATGACTGCAACAGTGAAACACAAAGAACATAGTACAGTTGTGCATACACTTACCATAAATGTAGATGTTCAAGTGTATTCACTGTTGCAGTCCTGGTTTCCCTCCCTCCATCCCCCTTATATCCTCTTCCCATAGGAGGACATAAGCTTCCAGTCGTGGCTTTTAGCCACTAGGACCACTTTACCTTATTTCCTTGTGCTTCTGATGGGTTAGGGCAAGAAATACTAATATGACGTTGGCTGCCTTGCTTTGTAGCAGTGACGTCCTGATGTCAGACTACAGGTGACTGCAGCCGACGCAGAAAAACATTGACTCTGGTATTCGGGCTGGCCGAGGGCTACCATAGCAGGGATAATCCACACGTGATTACTGCAACAGTGAATACGCTCTAACGTCTACATTTATGATAAGTGTACACAACTGTACTATCTCAGAAGATACCACTGCTCTAGAACAGATTCCCCATCCTCTTAAACATATTTCATCCCTGTCTATATTCAAGTGCAACTTGGATCTGTGGTTGGGAAACAAAATTGTACTCCAGGACTGCCCCCTGTACCACTAATGGGCAGGGAGAGCTCCTAAATGCTTTATCCCATGCTTGGATCCCTTCAAATTGTTTATGGTGTAATCCCAATTATTCTCATTACAATAATATATAGTAATCAATCATGGGCTGGGTTAGGCAAATTTCTAACCAAATGGGATATGTTAATTTGAGTGCAAAAAAGGAAATTGGTTATGCTTAAAATGACCCACAACTGCAGCTAGCCAAGTACTTAACTACGAACCTATGAAGAAAGATGAGGAAAAATGGAGCAGACTCCTAAAAACTGCCATTAAGCATTCACAGACAGAGTATGCGGCATCTTAGAGAATTCCATTAGTCTCACAGTGGCCTGCTGCCAGCAGTTGTGGAAAGGATTTTCCTTGGGCTCCCCAGCTGTGTTTCTTTCTATTATAGAATCCCTACCTATTTGGACTTCTGTGGAATGGGCAGTGAGATCCAAACTTTGGTTGATGTAGTATCACAGGCCTCTGAAGGAGATTTGATGTAGAGGTTGGATGCCTGTTTAAGTATCCAAGAGTGACATTCCCGGTCACCTCAGAATTTATAACTTCTGTGCTTCTTTTGTTTTTTTCAGATATTCTGATTATTCTTATTGATGATAGTCAGGAACGCCTGCTTGAAAACGTTTAATGTTATGTTGTCCCTGTCTCACCTTCCTCCTTGTTTGGTTGTGTTCGGAGCCAATCTTTGGCTCCAACTCGGCCACATTATAAAGCTTGAGAGCTTCCACTGGCTCGAGGCTAGACCCTATCCCAACATGCCTAGCGAGAGTTACCCATATCTCATTTGCTGCTTGAAGCTTCGGGATTTCTGATGACTGGATCTGGCTACGTTAGATTGTTTTTTCTAATATTTTCTTGTAAAATATTGTTATTTGGTAGCATAGATATTTTTTGTAGGTCAATAGAATCTGTTGTTTGTCTATCCCTCTATCCACTGCCTGCTTAGTTGCTGTTTATTGTTGAGGCCATCGTTTCTTCATCTCTCAGGCCTAACCTTTCTCTACTTTCTAACTTGCGAATCCGTTTAAGTTAGAGGATTCATCCTTCACTTTCAGCCCATTTTAGTTAAAGGACTTCACCTTATTACCTTCTGTACCTAAGGAGCTAGCTGTTTAAGTTAGAGGCATCTCTTCGGTTGGAGGAGTTGTCATTTAACTTAGAGACTCTCCTCCTTTTGCTTCTTTCCTTTTTCAAAAAAAAAAAACAAAAAAATAACAAAAAACTTTTTGCTGTCTTTTTGGCCGAGTGTCCCTTTCCATTCTATTATCTCCATTGTAGTATTTTGCTGATCGTTGTGCTTTGTGGTAAATATATCCAAGGAAGCTTTGAAAGAATCCAAGCCTTCTGGATTCAAGAAGTGATTCCTGCACCCAAAAGATGTCTCTAACTGATGGTCATACCAGCTGCATATACTGTTTGGGAGCTGTTCACCTTTAGGACTCTTATTCCATTTGTCATGGTTTTAGCTCTAGAGTCCTGCAGGAGCGCAAGAACAAGCTAATCTTGAGAGGGTTATTGAAAGGTCCTTTGGGGGCATCAAAGGAAGGGAATCGGGCAGGAAAATCAGACAAACCTTCGTTGGCTCCGGAACCATCAAAGGGCAAAGACAGATTGTCAAGTTCGTCGGATCCAATAGCTATCGGATTTGAGAAGGCTTCATCTCCTTCGGTTCCATCAGTATCTTCGGAACCATCTAGGAGCCATAAAAGATCCAGGTCTCCCTGCTTGGAACTGGTTCATTCCGTGCCACAGTCCCCACTTCTCCAGTCTGTGGTGGGCAGTCACTGATCGTCCACCCACTCCTCTCAATCATCCAGGAGCCTTTCGGATGACTATGTGGAGAGGATGGTGAAGAGGCTACTTAGGACACCGGCCTTGGGAAACATTTTATTGAGTCCAGCCCATATGGAAGTGGAGCCCCACTGTCCAACCTACTTTGTCGTCGATTCCACCTTCGATTCAACTGAGTTTGGAGTCTGAGTGCATGGAGGTCATTGTGGTGGAACCGTTGGATCCGAAAACCTCAGGTCTCTCGAGTCCATCAGCTCTGATCTCTTCGATACCACCTTCTGTTTAGGGATCTGGGGGCCAACACTCCCTCATCTCCATGGAGGGGGAGTGTGAGATCGGACCCTTGTTGGATCCTACTCTCCCACTCGGAGTTTTGGCGCAGGTGAGTTCGGCGCCTACATTGGCCCAGGAGCCATCACCCTCTTTTTGGAGGAGATCATCTGGATCTTCGGAGCCGTAGACTCTGTTGGGCCCGGATCATGGTGCCTTTGAGGTGATGAGTGTGCTGTCCTCTCAGAAAGCTCCACCCTTGGTTCCAGTTGCTCCTTGCCCTTTCGGGCCAGTGTCCACCTCCGAACCACCCCTCCTTCCCATGCGTAGGGAACCAATGCCCCAGGATGCCCCTTCAGGAAACTCCCCTCTTCCGAAACCTCTCCAGAGCACTCCTCGGAGGAGGTCCTTCAGATGAGGACTTGTAAGAGGAAGCATTTGGACTCCGCTGAGTCCCTGACATCGGACATGGACATGGAGGACTCAGAAGGGTCCCCATCTGAGGATGTCTCATTTTCAGACAGCCTGGAAATTCTCAAACAGAGGGGTGGCTGGAAATCCCTTTCCTCTTCTGAAGATGAGTCTATGTACCTGGATGCATTCGGTTCCCAACCCTCCACCTCTTGGGGGTGTCTGCCCTTGGACCCGCTGCTAAGTGTAGTAAGTCGAAAGGCATGGAGCTCTCTAGAATCGATGGAATCAGTTCCACAGAGGGCCAATAAGTTTATCACTGCACCAGATGACAAACCTTTCCTGACTAAGGGCATGCCAGTTGATGCTGTGGTGGTTGCGGCAGCCACAAAGAAGGAATTAGCAGAAACCTCCTCTTCTGTCCATCTGCTGAACAAAGGAGTCCCATACGATGGACAGATATGGGAATCATGTCTTTTCTTCAGCGGCCTTTACCTTTAGGTCCCTGAATTACTTGTCCCATTTTACCTATCTCCAGAGGGATCTCTTGAAAGAGCTAGAAGATACCGTACAGGATGCTACAGCTGCGGGAGCTGTAGACAGAGCTGCTTCTCAGCTTGCGACCTTATCTTCTGTAGTTAACTCCTCCATGCAGCTTATCTCCTTTGCAGCCGATTGAGCAAGCAGGGCAGCAGGCACAGGAGTCACCTTACAGAGACATTCCTGGATGCGCCTTTGTCAGTTCACGGAACCCTTCAAGTCTTCTTTTACCAGCACCCCATTTGATGGCTCATCATTGTTCAGGCCCAAGGTAAGAGACTCTCACCATGTGCGAGCAAGCCGACAAAACTCTCTCTGCCGTGGGAATGCATTTCTCCGCGCCTACTAGACTTTATCCCAAAGGTCAAAAAGGCAGGAAAATGTGGTTCTGGAAATCCCAGGGAGCTTTGCCTGATGCACGTGGTGACTTTTCCCCCCAGGGACAGAGGGGGGAATAATGGAAGACGCCATCCTCGCGGTAGAGGGGATCCGCAGAGTCAGAGTGATAGAGATACGTTCTCTTGTAAGTCCTTCCAGTGCTCCTGAAAGGAGGCCCGCCTGTCCACCTCTGGAGGCAGTCTGGGGCAGATTGTCACTGTACCCAGAAGCCTGCCAAAGTATCACAAAAGACACATGGGTACACTTGGTAATATCCAGGGGATACAGTATTCCTTTCTCCATGCCACCTCTTCCCAGAAAACAAAAATCCAGTCCAGATGTGCCACCCAATCTAAGGGAACAAGCAACCTTAGAAGTTCAAAGGTTGCTAGAAAAATGAGTCCTCTAAGAAGTCCCAGTAGACCAAATCGGAATTGGAACTTTACTCAAGGTTCTTTTTTGTTCCAAAGAAAATGGGGCTGAAGGCCCATTTTGGATCTCTGCAGACTCAACAAGTTTGTCAAGAAGACAAAGATGTTTTTCGTGTTTCACTGTTGCAGTCATTACATTTGGGTAATCTGCTGGCAGGCTGCCCTCAGTCGGCCTGAATAACAAAGTCTTGGTTCCTGCGTCGGTTGCTGTCTTTTCTTCCATGACGTCCGGGCGTCAGGGGTATACAACATGCAGCCAACGCCATTTTATTCAGTCTTTCTTGCCACGCTGTGCCCGAAGCAGAAGCAGTTTGCAAGTGCCGGTCGGCAGACTCCTGAAATTTTTGCATTCGAGTTTCAGAACCGAAGTCTTCAACTAAAGCTAAGTACCCCATTGGGGAAACTTTTTCTTGCTCCTTACCGATGTCAGACCCATACGATGGACAGATATGGGAATCATGTCTTTTCTTCAGCGGCCTTTACCTTTAGGTCCCTGAATTACTTGTCCCATTTTACCTATCTCCAGAGGGATCTCTTGAAAGAGCTAGAAGATACCGTACAGGATGCTACAGCTGCGGGAGCTGTAGACAGAGCTGCTTCTCAGCTTGCGACCTTATCTTCTGTAGTTAACTCCTCCATGCAGCTTATCTCCTTTGCAGCCGATTGAGCAAGCAGGGCAGCAGGCACAGGAGTCACCTTACAGAGACATTCCTGGATGCGCCTTTGTCAGTTCACGGAACCCTTCAAGTCTTCTTTTACCAGCACCCCATTTGATGGCTCATCATTGTTCAGGCCCAAGGTAAGAGACTCTCACCATGTGCGAGCAAGCCGACAAAACTCTCTCTGCCGGGAATGCATTTCTCCGCGCCTACTAGACTTTATCCCAAAGGTCAAAAAGGCAGGAAAATGTGGTTCTGGAAATCCCAGGGAGCTTTGCCTGATGCACGTGGTGACTTTCCCCCCCAGGGACAGAGGGGGGAATAATGGAAGACGCCATCCTCGCGGTAGAGGGGATCCGCAGAGTCAGAGTGATAGAGATACGTTCTCTTGTAAGTCCTTCCAGTGCTCCTGAAAGGAGGCCCGCCTGTCCACCTCTGGAGGCAGTCTGGGGCAGATTGTCACTGTACCCAGAAGCCTGCCAAAGTATCACAAAAGACACATGGGTACACTTGGTAATATCCAGGGGATACAGTATTCCTTTCTCCATGCCACCTCTTCCCAGAAAACAAAAATCCAGTCCAGATGTGCCACCCAATCTAAGGGAACAAGCAACCTTAGAAGTTCAAAGGTTGCTAGAAAAATGAGTCCTCTAAGAAGTCCCAGTAGACCAAATCGGAATTGGAACTTTACTCAAGGTTCTTTTTTGTTCCAAAGAAAATGGGGCTGAAGGCCCATTTTGGATCTCTGCAGACTCAACAAGTTTGTCAAGAAGACAAAGATGTTTTTCGTGTTTCACTGTTGCAGTCATTACATTTGGGTAATCTGCTGGCAGGCTGCCCTCAGTCGGCCTGAATAACAAAGTCTTGGTTCCTGCGTCGGTTGCTGTCTTTTCTTCCATGACGTCCGGGCGTCAGGGGTATACAACATGCAGCCAACGCCATTTTATTCAGTCTTTCTTGCCACGCTGTGCCCGAAGCAGAAGCAGTTTGCAAGTGCCGGTCGGCAGACTCCTGAAATTTTTGCATTCGAGTTTCAGAACCGAAGTCTTCAACTAAAGCTAAGTACCCCATTGGGGAAACTTTTTCTTGCTCCTTACCGATGTCAGTAAAAGTTAATAATTGCATTACTTGTGGGAAGCAAATACCTCATAAGGATTTTCATTTGTACTGTATTCCTTGCCTAGGCCCAGATCATAATGTGCCTTGCTGTCGGTTTTGTGCTAGATTTAACCAACGCACTAATAAACGTCGGCCTATTTTTGCTTCAAAATATTTTGGATCCAGATTTAATTATCCTGAAATTTCGTCGGTTAGCAATCCGACTACCAGAGTTCACAAAAAACGCAAAGAAAAAGAGACAGACCGTCGAGGTCCAAAACCAATGACGAAGCTTCTCCTAAGCCAGTCGCCGGTACTCAGTGAGGCGCTTTTGCAGCCCCTGATACCCACTACTTTTGAGTCGTAGGCCTCTACCGAGACCTATGTGGAGTCCGGTATGCCGTGGGATTCTCAGAGTATTGAATCTGCAGATGTCTCTCCCTTGGATGGGTCCAGAGCCGCTGAGCAGGCACCGACTTCTGAGGGTGTTTTCAGGCCTCAACATTTTTTATAAAACCGACGCCAGCTTCAAAAACAAGATCAAAAACATCTTCCAAGTCTAAAAAAATGACGCATGAGCCACGTGTTCAGGCCCCTATGCCTAAAAAACAGATGATCAAAATGGCTGAGGACTTAATTACCTTTATCAGGAGTTCCCAATCCCTCCCCTGCTAAGAGGCTTAGGCAAGACACTGATTATGAATCTTCAGATCAGGTTTCTATTTCTTCTGGTTCCACTTCTGATCAGGAATTTTCTACACCACCCTATGAGGATTCAGATGCAGAAGAATCCATCCCATCTGCATCTCCTCCTGTGGATTATTCTTTTTGAGAAACCTTGCATACTTTAAGGGAACATTTTCATTTGGAGAGTCAGGATTTCTCTGAATCAAAAAACAGCGTTAGGGATTTCCTTCTTCCTCAGCATAGGCCTTTGGCTATACCTCCTGTATTAGACATTGTTGCTGTGTTTTTGGAATCAAGCATGACTCCTGATTCCCTACCCTCCGGCTCCTAGTAAGCCAGACAGATATTACAGGGTTCCTGACTCCCACAAATGTCTATTCAAATATCCTGCTGCTGATCCTGAAACTATATCACAGGGTCCCAAAAGTGTAAAGGCCTCTACAGCCAAAAATCCTACCCCCTTTGATAGAGATTCCAAGGCACTGTTAAGATGGGGAAAGAAGGTTTATACGTCTGCAACCTTGGCAGTTAGGGCCTTAAACTGCCAGTTTCATATGCTTAAATATCAGCAGCATGTTATGGGCTTATTGAAACAGAAAATGATGTTGATTTCTGATTGTGTGGAAAATAAAGAATTACAGGAATTATTGCACGCAGCAGAACAGGTTGGAAAGCATACTTTGCAATGTGGTTTTGATTCTTTGGAGGCCTCTTGCAGGGCCGCAGTTGCTGGATCTGTGATTAGAAGGCATGCCTGGCTCAAGGAGCAAAATCTGCCTGATCATGTTAAAGCTAAATTGTTGGATGTCCCTTTACAGCATGATACTCTGTTTGGTAATAAGGCAGAAGAGTTTTTAAAGAAAATGGAAGACAAAGCAAAATCTATGCAGACTGTAAAAGATTTCTTACAAGTGCAGCCACCCAGATTCAGTAGGCACTGGCCTACTAAAAATTGGTCCTTTCCTGTGTCCAACAGAGCCTCTCAAGGCAAATCCAGGCACTCAAAAGGCTCTAGATACCAATCACAGGGTTCTTACAGGACAAAGCAGTGGGGTGCCTCCACCTCCAAATCTGGAGGAAACAAGGCACAACCCTTAAGTAAGCAGTCTCAATGACTTCCCTCTACCATCACCAAGCAATTATCTTTTGGCAGCCCCCTTGAGGGGAAAATTAGCACTTCATGCTCAAAATTGGCAGTTAATTACCCAGGACAAGTAGGTATTAAACATAGTACCTCAGGGGTACAGATTTCATTTCCATACTTTGCCAGTTCAAAATGGTTGGCCAGATCTGCCACAAAATCAATGGGCAGAGGCTCAGAAAAAAGTTAAGTCCCTCATGGATGTGGGGGCTATTCAACCAGTACCAGAACAGGAAAAAGGGCAAGGTTTTTATTCAAGACTGTTCCTGGTACCCAGAAAAGACAATGCCTGGCATCCAATACTAGACTTATCGATTTTGAACACGTTCCTGGACTTTCCAAAATTCAGAATGTTGACTTTACAACAGCTACTGCCTATGCTGGGCAAGAACGCTTTGTTAGTAACTCTAGACTTGAGGCATACCTGCATATCCCAGTAAGGGAATCGTGCAGAAGATACCTCCACTTCAAGGCAGGTTTTATGCATTACCAATTCTCTGCACTGCCCTTTGGCTTATCTACTGCGCCCAGGGTCTTTACAAAGTGCCTGGCACCAGTAATTGCATTTTGCAGACAAAGAAGCATACAAATTTACCCTTACTTGGACGACTGTCTCAATCAAGCAGAGAACAAGGACATTCTTCTTCAACATCTGGCGTTTGTAAAAAGGCTTCTGACATGCCTAGGGTACACAATAAATGAAAAGAAGTCACAACTGGTACCCTCTCAAAAAATTACATTCCTGGGTGCAAGCTTGAATACAACTGCCCAGATGGCTTACCTTATGCCAGACAAACAAAGGCAACTGACTATATACTTCAAACAGATGGCAACAAAAACCCAGTTATCTGCAAGACAAATTCTGTAGGCTTTGGGGTTCATGGCATCCTGCATTCTACTAATTCCATATGCAAGACTGCCTATGAGGAAACTTCAATGGTACCTAAAAAGTTTATGGAGTCACCATTGTCACAGCCTGGAAACAATGATTCCTCTCATTCCCTGCTTTCAACAGGAGTTTCTTTGGTGGGCAGAGACATGTCACCAAAACAAGGGACTGTCATTCACTCTACTCCCTGCCACCCAAACCCTAACTACAGACACATCAAACTATGCTTGGGGGGCCCACCTGGTGGTGAGATGCATTCAGGGCATATGGAGCCCAAAACAAATGCATCTGCATATTAACCAGAAAGAGATGCTAGCTGTTCAGAATGCCCTGACAGCCTTCAAGGACTTACTTCATCCAGGACAACTACTGATAAAGACGGACAACACCACAGTTATGTGGTACATAAACAGGGGGGTACACATTCATATCCCCTTTGCAGACTAGCCATGACATTGTGAAACACAGCCTTGACTTACCAAGTACATCTTCAAGCTCAATTCCTGCCAGGAAAACAAAATACTCTGGCAGACAACCTTAGCAGAAATCTTGGACCCGCATGAGTGGAAACTGGATCCTCAGGCCTTCAGCATGGTAACACAGAAATGGGGGAGCCGAGACAGATCTATTTGCCTCTCCCCAAAATTATCAGCTGGACAAGTTCTGCACAAGGACATATCACAGACAAGCATAGAAAGTGGATGTCCTATCCTTCAGTTGGAAAAACCTATCAGTCTATGCCTTTCCCCCTCTGCCTCTTCTCTCCAAGGTCTTACAAAAGGTCAGGCGGGAAAAAACAAAAATGATCCTGATTGCTCCGGACTGGCCTCGCCAGCACTGGTACCCAATTCTGAGGAATATGTTTCAACTCCCTCCTTGGTACTTGCCTCAAAAACCTCATCTATTGTCTCAGCAGAACAATCAAATTCTGCATACTCCTGAACCTTTGCAGCATGGCTGATCATGTAATTATTCAAACACCTCTCAGTAAATCTGTTATGGATGTCATTTTGGAAGCCAGAAGGCCTAGTACTAGAAAATCTTATGCTGATAAATGGAAGAGATTCTGCGCTTGGAACCAAGCACAAGGAACGGACACAGCAAAACCAAGTATCCCTCAGATTTTACAATACTTGACTGAGATGCTTGACAAGGGCCTATCCTTCTCTTCAATAAAAATCCATGCCTCTGCCATCTCAGCTAATTACACCACGGACCCTCCCATCTTTTCTCATCCTCTGCTAAAACAGTATCTTAGAGGGGCCAAAAATGTAAGGCCTCCCAGAAGGTCACCAACTCCCGCATGGGACCTCAATTTTGTGCTGGAAAAACTCACCCTGCCTCCTTTTGAACCAGCAGCTACTGCGGATATAAAGTTTTTTTTTATCTTGGAAAACAGCTTTTCTTTTGGCAATCACTTCAGTAAGAAGAGTTTCAGAACTACAGGCTGTCATGGCTGTGGAGCCTTTTATCATATTTCACCCCGGACATGGTGTCCCTCAGGACCCAACCCTTCCTTTATGCCTAAGGTGGTATCCAGTGTGGTTCTTAACCAAACTATTCACCTGCCAACGTTTTACCCAAATCCGCAGAACAAGGGGGAGCGGATTCTGCATTCATTGGACGTACACAGACAACTAAGATTCTACTTAAACAGGACGAAATCTCTAAGAAAGTCTGAGCAACTACTGGTGGCACTTGCTTCAGGATCAGAGGGGAAGGCTATATCAAAGCTGACTGTTTCTAAGTGGATAAGCCACTGCATTCGTTTCTGCTACTTGCGTCATGGTACACCTGTACCCAAGGGAATCTGGTCACATTCCACCAGCGCTGCCTCTACCTCAGCAGCCTTTCTCAGAGGAGTTCCAATCAAAGACATTCTAGAAGCTGCTACTTGGAGCTCTGTTCATACCTTCACAAAGCATTATCATTTGCCTCTGTTCGCTAAATCTAGGGCAAGCTTTGCCGCTGCAGTTCTGCAGGGCCTCATAGCCAACCCTAATGCTAGTTAGTCCCATCCTCCCATCTGTAGCTTTGGGATTCTACCCAAATATTTTGACTGCAACAGTGAAACACGAAGAACATAGTACAGCTGTGTACACTTACCATGAATGTAGATGTTCGAGTGTATTCACTGTTGCAGTCCAGGTTACCCACCTGCCTTCCCTCTTTTCTATAACTTCTCTTTCCTTCGCTATATTCTAAAGCCTTTGTGGTGTATTTGCTTTTAGATGAAGATAAAGTTTATATTGCAAAAAGTGCATTTATATATATATATATATATATATATATATATATATATATATATATATATTGCTGTTTATATATATATTTATATATATATATATATATATATATAGATATATATATATATAGATATATAGATATATATATATATAGATATATAGATATATATATATATAGATATATATATATAGATATAGATATATATTGCTCCCTATTTGGGGGGCACCTGACATCTGGCTGCATGTTTTATACCCCTGACGACCTGACGTCATGGAAGAAGAGACAGCAACCAATGTAGGACCCAAGACTTTGTTATTCAGGCCGACTGAGGGCAACCTGCCAGCAGATTACCCAAATGTAATAACCAACCGTGAATACACTTTGAACATCTACATTTTATGGTAAGTGTACACAACTGTACTTTCCAAATGGTGACACTGCAGTCCATAACCCCCTTTTTGGGAAAGGACAGTTGGATGTGCTCCATCAATCTCCAGGATGGCGTACTACCATATCAAGATGGACAGGCGATCCAGGAGATATCTATGCTTCCTGCTGGGAACCAGTCACCACAGCCCCCAGGGTGTTCACCAAATTCATGGCAGTAGTCACGGCTCATCTGAGGCGGCTAGGATTCAGTGTGTTTCCATATTTAGACGACTGGCTCCTTACTGCCACCACAGAGCATCGACTAACTGAGGCAAAAGGGACACCACAATTCGCCACTGCTCACAGCTAGGCATCACTATAAACTACAAAAAGTCTGCCTTGTTGCCCTGTTAATATTACATTTATAGAGGCAGATTTAGATACAAAAGACATGATAGCAAAATTGCCTCAGGAGAGGGCATCTACCATTAGACATCAGATTTCAGTCAATCGAGAGAAAAAAGATTCAGGCAAGATTGTTTCTCAAAGTCCTGGGCTCAGTGGTGGCAGCAATAACACTAGTTCCCTTGGCGGGCTTCCACATGAGGATATTACAGTGGCTCCTATTTGCTCAGTAGCCCATGCAAGATTCTACCAATGTCACATGAAATTCTCATTACGGAGACCTGTAAGTAGGACCTAAAATGGTGGCTTCAATCTATGCAGTTGACAATAGACAGATCGTTCATCCTCCCCCAACCAGTAGCCACAGTGACCACGGATCCTTCCCAGATGGGGGGGGGGGGCATTATCTGGGACAGACTGTTAAAAGAACATGGCAACAACACAAGTACCACTTGCACATCAACGTCCTAGAGATGAGAGCGGTGCTCCTGGTGTTGCAAGCACTACAGGGCTCTCTACCTGTGGGGACGATCGCAATTCAAATGGACAATATATCAGTAGTGTGGTACATCAACAAGCAAGCCGGATCCAAATCCTACCCCTTGTGTCGAGAGGCTCTAAAAGTATGGCAGTGGGCATGGTCTTCCCAGCGTTTTCTGATTGTGGTGCACAATCCGGGGAAATCCAACGTGATGGCAGACAAGCTAAGCAAGGGCTATCCTTATGCCTCACGAGTGGTCCCTGAAGCAGGATATTGCAAACCAAATTTTTCATAAGTGGGGCCAGGCTTGCTGCAACCTTTTTGCCACCTCCATCAATACCAAATGTTGCAGCTATTTTGTCCTAGTCCCTCCACTGGGACAGTCATCCAGGGATGCACTTTGTTCACGATTGGCCCCCGGGACTTCCTTATGTTTTTCCCCCATTCCCTCTAATACCAAAGGTTCTTCAGAAAGCACAATCGTTGGATTGCAAACTAATGCTCATTGCCCATTACTGGCCTTGTCAAACATTGTTCCCCTTTCTTATGACTCCATCTCCAGGAGGAGCCTTGGATTGTGGACCCAGTTCCAGATCTTCTGGTGCATCAGTTGGGTATGCTCCATCCTTCCATACAGACTCTTAAGCTGACAGCTTGGTTCCTCCACTTCCCGTCTTAGCCAGGCATCCTGACATCTCCTCAGCATTACGGCATATTTTAATTTCATCTCACAAATCCTCAGCGAGGAAACTTTATACTAGCAAATGGAAATGGTTCTCTTGTTGGGCAGCCAAAAATAGTATTGACCCTATTACTGCACCTGTTTCAAAGATGCTTGAATTTCTCACTGAAACCTTTAACCAAGGAGCAGCAGCAGCAACTATCCAAGTTCAGCTGGCTGCTATTTCCAACTTTCATGTGGGAGAAATGGGTTCCAACGTTATGTCCCACAGGTCATGCAAAGCTTTCCTAAAAGGTACTATCCTCTTGAGACCCCCCAATAAGAGAGCCAACTCCTCCTTGGGATCTAAATTTAATCTTAGCTACCTTAATTCTTCCTCCATTTGAACCGGCTAATACTTGTTCTCTGAAATTCTTGACTTGGGAAACTATTTTTTTGACTGCCATTACCTCAGCTAGGAGGGTATCAGAATTACGAGCTCTATCCATTCATCCCTCTTACTTTATTTTTCACAAAGATAGGGTTTCTCTCAGAACTATCCCCTCCTTCCTACCAAAAGTTTGATCAGAGTTCAATCTGAATCAATCGATCGAACTACATGTATTCTTCCCTAGTCACGGCAACAAGGCAGAATATTAACTCTACCTACTGATGTTCATAGACAGTTTTTACTTGCACAGGACACAAGAATTCAGAAAATCTGACCAATTGTTTAATCCTTTACAGAAAGGGAACTTCAGTCTTAAAAGTAACTTTATCAAAATGGCTTTCAGACACCACTTATGTCTATAATTCACAGAACAAGCAGCTGCCAGGACAAATTAGAGGACACTCAATTAGGGCCTTGTCTACCTTTACTTCCTTTCAGGCCAGACTGCCTTTATACGCTATTTGTGCGGCAGCTACGTGGGTTAATCCCCATACCTTCATCACTCATTACAAAGTAGACATGGCCTCCCGGAACAGGGCATCCTTTGGTTTCACGATCCTGAAGAGTGTATTCCATTGAGCCACCCAAGAAGAAGGTGCTGGGGATGAGTCCCAACCAACAAGAAGGAAGGCGAGTTAGGGACAACATAACATAAAGACGTTATGTACTCAACATAACGTTCCATGTTTGTTGTCCTTGAGCTCACTTTCTTTCTTGCATCTCACTCTCCTGGAAGATCAAGAAGAATTATCCATCATTTGGCTACATAGGCTGTGATTATCTTCCTGCCTTATGAGTTGGATAGTGCTACTACTACTATATTGGTGGGATATGCTATATATATATATATATATATATATATATATATATATATATATATATATACACACACACACACACACACACACACACACACACACACACACACACATATGTATAGTTTGTATACGTTTATCTATATTTGCACATTATAGTCTAGTGTTATGGGTTATCACAAATGAGATCTGGGTAACTCTAGGGATGTTGGGATAGGGTCTAGCCAGTGGAAGCTATCAAGCTTTAGGATGCAGCTGAGACAGAGCCGAAGATCTGCTCCAAACCCAACCAACAAGAAGGAAGGCGAGATCAAGGACAACAAACATGGAAAGTTATGGTGAGTACATAACTTCTTTTTTCCTGGTGTCCAGTGAGAGAGACTTTGTCACTTATCAGCACGGTGGGCCTGAGGCCTGGGCATCTACAGATTTGCTGATATTTTGGGCCTTGACTATAGGAGTTTTGCAGAAGAGTGCATCACAATCTGACAGTGAGTTGACCCTTAGCTCAGTCAATCCTAAATATTGGTGGTACTGTCTTTCTTAAGAAAAAGAAATTTTCTGCTAGCAGACTTATCAAAACTGGACCTTGAATGGGAGGATACTTCTGGAGTTCATTCCCAGTGGATTACAATAAGTGATTGTCAGAAGACTATTTCTTTAAGCTTTCCCGTTGGAGGTCTGCCATCTGATAACACATTGAACCTAATGAAAGACAGAGTATATTAAATGGAGCTCTGAAAAAGCATCTAAATCAAAGATGAGATGTCTAGTCTTCATGTGCTTGGGAGAGCCCAGATACTTAGTGGATCTGTAGTGATGCCCCTGTAGTTCCTGCACTGAGAGATGCTGTTAGTAGGTATCTCTGAACTCTGATGCCCACTTGACAGTGCCAAAGAAACCAGTTCTTATGGTGTGCAAGAGGAGTTTGTACCTCTGTAGTTGCACTGCAGCTGGCACCCACAGTGGTGATGTTCTTCATGTTTCACTGTTGCAGTCATCACATTTAGGTTATCCCTGCCAGAGTAGCCCTCGGCCAGCCTGAATACCAGAGCTGTAGTATTTTTGTGTCAGTTGCTATCATTTGACGACTGACATCAGTGGTATAAAGGAAGGCAGCTGACGCCATTACATCAGTTTTTCTTGCCCTAACCTGTCAGGAGCCCGCAACGTAGGAGGCCAGGCTCTGGTGGCAGAACCTCACCAGTGGAAAATAAATACCAATATGCCTTTGTAAGGAAAGGCGAACAACAAGGAAGAAAGGTAACAAAAAGAAAAAAAAAAGGATGGAGGGAGGGAAACCAGGACTGCAACAGTGAAGACCCTTGAACATCTACATTTATGGTAGGTGTACACAACTGTACTATGGTCTTTGTATTTCACTGTTCCGGTCATCACTTTTGGGTAGATTCCCAAAGCTGAGGAAATGGGTGGAGGCAGTCAAGGAAGCTAGGGTCTGGATAGCATGCCCTGCAAGACTGCAGAGGCAAACCCTGCCCTGGATTTGGAAAAGAGGCAGGTGGTAATGCTTGGTAAAGGTGTGAACAGATGTCCAGGTGGTCTGCCAGAGTAATGTATAATGATGGAGGCAAAGTGTAGCAGGAATTATCCAGTAAAATAATTACTTTTTTATAAGAATTATACACAGAGCAAGGGCATATCAGTGTTGGCAAAAGAGTGTCTCTGATGAAAAACATACATGACATGGTGGCAAGGGACAAAGAAATGTGGCAGTGGATGGGTGGAAAATCCCTCTACACTATAGAATCTATGGCTGCAACACTTAACTTCCACCCCTCTCTTTCTTCCCTTACACCCACTGCGTAGGCTGGCTGATTTCAAAGACTGCATATTCCAGGGAGAACTCCCCTGCATTTTGGAAGGAGGCAGTAGTGGTAGTATTGCTAAGGAGGGTAAGAATCCCACATACCTTGCATTATGTTGACTAATTTCTTTTGTAAACCATGATAGAAAAGTATTCTGTTTTCATTAAGAGACTGGCAAAATTGTTACCAGAGCCTGAAACTGATGGATATGAATCAGTAAGGCCATCATTTGATAAAATTAGAACAGTGATGATTCAGAGGGAATAGGAATTAAAAATAATCTGTTGTTCCTTAGTTTGGATGCAGAGAAAGCATTTGACAGAGTTTTCTGGGAGTTTATGAGCAGGGCAATGTTAGCATTTGCATTCCCAAATTGTGTGATGGAGTTAATAATGAGAATGTATGCTGGATCAGAGGTAAAAATAAAGTTAGAAATCCTTTCTGATAACTTGAGTTTGAGTAGATGGACAGGGCAGCCATGCTCCCTTTCCCCTCTTACTTGTTATTTTATTTCGAATCCCTTAGCTAAAAAGATAAGGGACTTGCATATTCATGGATATAGTTGTAGTACTCAAGAAAAACTGTTTGTAGATGATATTTTTTACTTAACGAGTCCTGAATCTGAAATTATGGTGTTTTGGGATGTTTTTAAAGTATTCTATGAATGTAAAATAAATGAAGGTAAAACAAAGGCTGTAGCAGCAGGTTATATGCCTACATGTGAATTAGTTGTATAATATCCATATTTATAGAGAAATTTAAAAGATGAAGTGTTTGAACAAATAGATTAAAAAGGACTCAGTTGTGTTAGTTAAGAATATGTGGAAAGAAATTCAAAGATTAGGAGACAAATATTTTAAAAAGTGACATTGTAAATTAATGGACCATAACATACAGGCAGTGAAAGTGTTTTTACTTCCTTTGGTCTTGTACGTAAGTTACGCATACTTTTGTCAACCAGAAGAAATGTTATGGAAAGTAATTAATAGAAATGAAGGAAGTTGTCTGGGAGGGGTAGAGGGTAAGAATACTGTGAAATAAGCTGGTTCTTCTTTTTCAACTGAGTGATTTAGGACAACCTGATTAGAAGGGATATTTTAAAGCTACGTAGCAAAGACTTGTATATACCACTAGCAGACAGTTGCAGATCAAAGTGGAAAAAGGTGATGCAAGGTGGAAGCATGAAGGATGCAGGGAGGTCAGCTTTTTGGAAGCAAGCCCCTATGAAAAATAGTGTGTCTGTGTGTGTGTGTGTGTGTCAGATGACAGTTGAGTAAACTAGTCTGGGACTAGAAAAAGGAGATTTTGCTGTTAGGAATGAATATAACTAGGGGTACAGAAAACAGGCAAGAGATGGCATGAATTAATTGAGGGAACCGTGCTACTGGGATCAAATAAGCAGGATGGGAAAAGTGATAAGTTGGAAGAAGCCCAGCAGGTGTTTGACTTGCAGGACAGTGAATGCCTTCCATATCTGGAATTTTTTTTTTTTTTGTGGAACCAAGAAGAAAAGAGACTGTTACGAAAGGTGTAATTAGTAATGCATATAAAATGTTACACAATGTTACACGATAATTATATTAAAAAAAATCTGAGCAGACTAAAAAAGATTGAGAAGATTAATAAGATAAATTACAAGAGAGCAATGGGAAGAAATGTGTAAGGCTACAAGGTATGCTACGAGGTGTGGAGGAGTTAGGATATTTGTATGTAAATGTTTATACATGTGTTTTTATACCACAAGTAGGCTTCAAAGGATTTTCTCAAGTGTAGAACAGATGTTGAAGATGTGAAGGGAATGAAAGAGGAAATTGGGAATACTTTTTCTGAGAATTTGTGGCATTATCAGTTTGTAAGGACTCCAAACAGAACATCCAGATGCAGTTGTTAGGGGAACATGTATTAAAAAGGAGATGATGCTGTTGAGTAGTTCTCCAAGTTTGGATCTGTTGAGACATAGTAGGGCCTTATTAAGATTTATGTTATTAGCAGCCAAAAAATGCTATTACATGGAAGTAGAAATCTAAGATTAAAGCAGCTGCAAATGATATAGAGATGGGAACATAAAAAATGGAGGAAGCAATTTTCTTAAGACTAAATGGTGTATTTGGGAACACTGCTCATACAGATGACCAAGTAGGCTGGTAGGAAATTAAAAGTGAATGAATATGTTATAATGCCCAAGAATAAAAGAATAGAGCTATGATCTCTGTTTATCTGTGGTATGATCCCATCTGTTCTCATTAGAGGTAATATATAATTATTGACCATGGGATGGGTAGGGCTTTTCTATAACCAAATGGGATATGTTAATTGGAGCACAAAAAGGGAAAATGGCTAAACTTAAAATGTCCTGCAAGGTTATGTAGCCCAGTACTTGCCTATAAACATATGATGTAAATGGTTTAATGCAGGTCTGCTGTAATTGAAAATCTTGTTTATTTCTTTTAAACAAGAAACATCTTTATTACATTATCACTTATGACGTAGGCAATCATACATTTATATAAATGAAAACAAACCGTATTGACAATCTTAGTTGGAAACATTTTACACAACAAACTGTACTGACATAATTTTAGTTGCAGTCATTATACATAATTTATAATCTACCCAGTCATTGTCAGTCAGACATTACTTAGCTCATTCATATCTTGCCTTCTTTTAAACCTCATTTCTAGCCTGCATGTATTGTTCCCACAATTCCCATTTTTTCAACATAATTTGCTCCTACCCTTTTCTAAAGATTCCAGTTCTAGTTGTTTTATCTATGTTACTATATTCAGTACTTGTAGTACAGTTGGTTTAGACTCTGATTTCCATTTCTAGTAATTGCTTTTTGGCAGCCACCACAATTGCACTCAGGAAGGCCTTACTTATGTGTAGGCTATTCTGATTCTGTATCATAGCTCAGAAGAATAATTTCCCTAGTTACACCAATTTGCTCACCCATTATCTCTGATAAAGCTGTCTGCAGGGAATCTTTAAAGTCCGACAACTCATTACACTCCCATAAAATGTTCCCAATTTACCTCTTTCTTCCCCGTCACACCTCTGACATTTGCTGTCTTCCTGAGGAAAATTTCTCTGGAGTCTACTTAAAGTATAAAATATCTGTGTAAACATTTCTAAGCAAAAATCCTAAATCTTCTAGATTTTGTTGCATATTTGAGAGGCAAACGTATATCCCTCCCTTTGTTTCTTTGTGAATTGCTTGTCTAATCTCTCTTCCCAATCCTTTCTGATCCCCACTGATTGATTCTTATAGTTATCAAGTAGTGTTTTATATTCTCTTCTAATTATTCATTTAACAGCAGCTTCTGTTCTACATTCTACCAAAATCTCCACCATTGCAGGTCTTTCATTTAAGACCCTCCCATTTCTTTCTTTTTGCCTATACTCTGATATTAGTCCTTGATAGGGAAGGCAATTTCTAACCTGCAGTCCAAATAAATTCTTTTATCTTCCCTTTCTTTAATCTTTCCATTTCTAGTTGTATGCCCCTAGTACCTTGGTTGCTTTGCCAGTTTTCTCCAATAATTCCAGCCCTCTTTTACATATTGTCTGTATCCCTAATTGCAGTCATCCCTTTCGTCAGAATCCCATTTTTCCATTACCATGTTGACTTAGTTCTTAGAATACTTTTTGCTATTTTATGAATATCATTAATATTATATAAATAATATATAATATATACAGTGGATATAGAAAGTGTACATACCCCTGTTAAAATGCCAGGTTTTTGTGATATAAAAAATGAGACCACAATAAATCATTTCAAAACTTTTCCCACCTTTATTGTGATGTGTGACCTGTGCAATTCAATTGAAAAACAAATCTGTTAGGGGAAAAATATAAAAAATAAAAAACGTACAATAAGCTGGTTGCATAATTGTGTATACCCTTAAACTAATACTTTGTTGAAGCACATTTTGATTTAGATAATCCTTAAGAACTTCCCCCTAAAATTTCCAAAATACATTCATTATATTCATCAGTGTGTATAATAACCATCCCACCCCCTTGTCTGGTTTCATAGATCTAAGGCCTTGATTTTTAATAAATATCTTATCCACTTTATGTTCATCCATATTATATACTGAAACATTTTACTTTTCCATAAACATGTTTGAAAGTCTACTTCACACACTTTCTCATATGTGGCCAGAAGTGGGTGCAAGGGTGGGTTGTACATACTTGTAACTCTTAGTGTTATTAATAATTGCCATGTCATTAAACAGAATTTTAAATTTCAATTTGTGTATAAAGATTTAAAATCCATTAATAAGTCCATGATCTTTGCTGGATTAGAAGGCATGAAATTGGTTCCCTTAGCAAAAAAGCATACGAAGTGTCCTCACTTTGGTATAGTTGTAAATCCTAAAATCTCCTTCTGAATTAATAATAATCTTCAGCCTGTCAATTTGGGCTGGACCAGGTAACATGTGCATCTACATAAGAGAAATCTTTCCTGTGCATGAAAAAAATAATTTCTTCATCACTTAAGTGCCCCTGCCCAATTGGCCATAAAGTGGTGTATTATTCGTTGGTTCCCCTTGTTATACCACCACTGGTTTCTGGACTTGAATTAGTTCTCTTGCTGACTATTCCTGATTTGCACTGAGCGCCTGAGCTGGGGAAAATCCTCCCCTTCCACAGTCTCCTCTTCATGATAGGCCGAAACATTTGAAGTGCCTCCTTACTGTTCATTTCTCAAATTAGTTGCATGGCCCTGACCCGCAGGTTTTAAATATAAATTATGTTGCTTAAGCAGTAGTCTTCCTCAAACCTGAGACTCTGGCGGTTGTGGATCGCAGTCCCTTGCATATATCCCACTCTGTCTCAGTTGAGTTTTTTCATCTTGTTAACCCTTAAACGATTTATTTGCTGTTTAATACTATAAAATAATCCATCCATGTTCACTTCTGTGGTCATCATTTATGGAATCCTTCAAAATGTCCTAATTAAACACTGACTTCTGCTGTAATCTTATCCTTCGATTTCAAATGGTGTTTCACCACTATTTCCATAAACTCGCACCCTTATCTGTCAGTGTGTGATGAGTCTCTGTGCAAAGGTGAATCCCTTTCAAGCCCAGTTGGAAACCGCCACAGCCTGAGTCCCTTTGAGACACATTTCACACAAATGGATTTTTTTCTTGTAAATTTTTCAGCTTGAGGGGCTTGTAATTGAATTCACTCAGCTTATTACATAAATCATTTTCCTGATGATTAAAACCGTTATGATGAAAACTGATGTTAGCTGTCAGCCACTCCTTTAACATTGGCATATCATCTATTCATACATGCTGACTCATTGCATTAATAACCAGTACATAATTAGGTTGATATAAAGTGATGCTTGCTGCAGTGTAATTACTTACATACAAGTTGTTAGAATTTGGAGTAACCATTGAAGCACCAGTTCTAGTCATTGCTAGAAAAATTCATCCAGTCACTGAGATAGCAACTGGATAAGAAGTGTGAGGTTCCCGACCGTTTGCTGCAGTTCATTAATCTCATTATTATCCCCTTCAGAAAGCAATGGTTGTATAGAGACAGAAACTTAGAAGCCATTTCCATTTGTACCTTTTCTTGATTTACACATTTCTCTGCATTATAGAGACTTTCATAGAATTTCTGAAATATTTCTAATATCTCTACAGGATCTGTTATTTTCATTGTAGGCTCCCTAATCTTGGTGACAGCCCTTTCTGCTTTCTGTTGCCTGAGTCATTGTGTTAAAAGTTCTTCTTCTCTAGAGTTATTTGTCAAAAAAAAAAAAACAAACAAAAAAAAAAAACAGTTGCTTAACACCAGTCTTTCTCAAGTCATGCATATTATCATGTTAATCCGTTATTTTCTCTTCAGCATTCTGCATTTGCTCCCCTTCTTGTTCACTTTAATTTTGTTTCACTCCATATCAGAAGTTTCTATCTTCTCTAATAGCTCCTGAATAATTTACACTACCCCTTCCTTAAATTCCTCTTTTTGACAGATAAGTGGGACAGTGCCAGTTTCTCATTTTTATTTCATTACCCTGTGTTTTTACTTTTGTTATTATTGAAACATGAACACAAAACTGATGCGACGCTGAGAAATTTAATGTAAATAGTAACTCATAGAATCATAAGTATTTTAGCCCCAAAAGTAAGGACTTTTATCAGATAACCATACTCTCAAAAGTGCAGCCTTAGGGCTAACATTGTTATTAAGATATCTATAGTTTTTAATTGCAAAATGCCATTAAGCGACATTTTTGTCATTCAAACCGGGGGGGGGGTGTTGCATTTAATTTGATTTGCCAGTATGGTTCTCAGTCTTCTATCATTGCTCTCCAAAACCCACCTGTTATTGGATTGGAATTTTTTTAAATCATTACACACTGTGGAGTGTTTATATTATGCATTGCTAACTCCCCTCCTTTTTATTGCATAATAATGCTCGTAAATTCTGTTTTTTTAATTTTCTTTCAGTTTTTCCTACATAAAAATCATAACAGGACACACAGAAAGAGATGTGTACAACTTCTGCAGTTTGATTACATTTGCAGTTATTTGTAATACTACTTGGGTAAGATTTAACTATAATTTTGGAGCTATCGTAAATAAAGCGACGCTGGAAACATGCATCACGTTTTATCATGTTGTGTAGTGCTATCCCCATTTTATTTTTCTACTATATTTTTAATATTCTTACTTTTTTATAAACACATTTGGGGATGTCTAATTCACAGAGAACATTCCCCCCAAAATCTTTGAACAAATTTAATTTCCTAATAATCCGGCATTTCACCTATTCACTAACATTAGAATATGGTAAAATACCCTGTGATTTAGGTCTTGAGTGATTTAGGGATGTCTTTACTATAGGCACAACCTTAGACGATGTTAACATCAATATTATAGTAGAATTTATGGAAATTGTTTGAATAGCAATTTTATTTTCTTTGATTATGAATATTTTAGATAGATCAGAGGTGTAGCAATGGGTGCAGCTTAAGCACCAGTTTTTGCCAGCATCGTACCCTGGTGTTGGGAGTACCAAAATGTTATGGGTTCCCAGTGCTGGGAATGTTTGCCATTATATTTGAGTTTTTTTTGGATGACATTTAAATTCTGTGGACAGGTGGTGTTGTTATTTAATAACTATACATCGTTACTTACCTTTATACACCACATGGATTCTTCTAGAGTAGACTATTTGGACATTACCATCAATAAAAATTATGAGATTCTTTCTTATGAATCTGTTTTTTTTTTCGGGAGCCTGATTTCTCCAATTTGTATTTACAGATGTTCTTCATCTCACATTGCTGCAGTCCTTACTTATGGGTAGTCCGCGGTCCTCGGTCGGCCCGAATACCAAAGTATTAGGCTGACGTCGGTCATGGGCGCCTAGAACTGACATCAGAGTGTCAGGGTATAAAGGCGCATGACCGACGTCATATCCTCAGTCTTTTTTGCCGCATGGTCCGATGCAGAAGCAGCGTTGCAAGTGCCGTTCGGCGTTCTGAAATTTTTCGGTTTCGGAGTTTCAGACCGATACCAAGTTGGGCTAAGTACCCCGTTGGGGAATATTTTTGTTTTTTCTTGCCTCAGTTACTTACCGGATGTCAGAAAAAGTGAATAATTGTATTTCTTGTGGGAAACAGATACCGCATAGGGATTACCACTCGCTTTGTATTCCTTGTTTGGGACCGGAGCACGACGTAGTCGGGTGTCGGTTTTGTGCTAGGTTTAATAAGCGCACTATAAAACGGAGGTTAGATTGCGCTAGGTTAGTCTTTGGCAAGAGGTGTAATTATAACATGCCGTTGGATGTTCCGACGCCGGCTTCTACTAAGAAGCGCAAAGACAAATCTTTAAAGCCTAGGCAGGATGATTCGTCTGTTACGGACGCCGGATCTTCAGAAGCTACAGCTGAACAGCTGGATCCGGCTGAAGTTTCTGTTGAGTCCCAGGGGGAAACTTTGATTTTACAAGATGTGGCCTCTCAGGAGGCAGGTCAGGCTGAAGGGGCCTCTCAGGTTTATATTCTCCCTTCTATGCCTAAGGTGGTTAGGCCTTCTGTTACTGTTCCTAAGGCTCCTTCTAAGGGCAGGTCTGTTTTGCCTTCCTCTGGTGTCAGTTCTGGTTCTTCAGGGTCTGTGCCTAAAATGCACATGCTTAAAATGGCAGAGGATTTGATTTCTTTAATTAGAGGTTCTATGCCCCCTCCTGATAAGAGGCCCAGGATGGAGCCAGAGTTGGAAAGTTTGGAGCAGGCCTCAGATGATTCTGAGTCTTCTGCTGAAGACATTCAAGATTTCCCTCCTTATTCTGATTCTGATGCAGAGGATTCCACTCCTTCTGCTTCTCTTCCAGAGGATTTTTCATTTTCAGAAACTCTGCATTCCATGAGGGAGCATTTTAAGTGGGAAGGACAGGATTACTCTGATTCACGGAAGAGACTCAGGGAGTTTTTGTTTTTGCCACAGCATAGACCCTTAGCTATACCTCCAGTTTTGGATGTTGTTTCGGATGTTTTCTCTGAGGCTTCCCTTAATCCGGATTCTGTGCCTCCTGCTCCAGTTAAACCTGACAGGTATTATAGGGTGCCTGAGGCTCATAAATATCTGTATAAGAGTCCTAGGGCGGACCCAGAAACTATTAGTCAGGGACTTAAGGGTGTTATAGCCTCTGTTGTTAAGAATCCGGTTCCTCTGGATAAGGAAGCTAGAGCTTTGGATAGATGGGGTAAGAAGGTGTATACCTCTTCTATATGTTGAAGTATCAGAATTTCCTCCTTTCTCAGCTAAGATCTAAAGTGGATGCTTTAGCAGAGGGCATAGAGTGTAAAGAATTGCAGGATTTAGTGCATGTTTCTGAACAGGTGGGAAAGCACTCTTTGCAATGTGGTTTTGATGCTTTACAGGTTTCTTCTAGGGTGGCTGCAACTGGTTCAGTTATTCGTAGGCACGCCTGGCTTAAGGATCAGAATTTGTCTGAGCATGTTAAGTCTAGAATTCTGAATGCCCCTTTACAGTCTGAAGTTTTGTTTGGTCCTCCTGTGGAGTCAGTCTTAAAGAAAATGGAAGACAAGGCTAAGTCTATGCAGCCTGTTAAAGATTTTTTGCAGGTACAACCTCCAAAGTTTAGTAGAAATTGGCCTACTAAGGGGTGGACGTACCCTTCTTCTGATTCTCAGTCTAGGGGTAGATCTAGGCGTGGTAGGGGCAGAGCTCAGAGTACCTTCAGGCCGAGACAATGGAGTTCGCCTGCTCAATCTGCTGGTGAAGGCAGGGGCCAGTCCTTTCGTAAACAGGCCCAATGACCTGCATTTCCAGCTGCCAGATTCTTCCTGCCTGGCAGCTCCTTTGGGAGGAAAGTTGGCTCTTTTCAAACAAAATTGGCATTTAGTTACCCAGGACAAATGGGTATTGGACATTATAAACCGAGGTTACAAGTTCTATTTCCATACCATGCCTCCTTTCAAGGGCATTCCAGACGTCCCTCCCCGGCAAAGGATAGAGGCTCACAAACAAATTTCTTTACTTCTTCAAATGGGAGCTATACAGCCAGTTCCTCTGTCAGAAGTGGGCCTAGGATTTTATTCTCGCCTGTTTCTAGTTCCAAAGAAAGGGAACACGTGGAGACCAATTTTGGATTTATCTATCCTCAACACTTATCTGGACATTCCAAAGTTCAAGATGCTGACTTTACAACAGCTTTTACCTCTGTTGGGAAAAGATCACTGGATGGTTACTCTGGATCTCAAAGAGGCTTACCTTCATGTTCCTATCAGGCCCAGTTGCAGGAGGTACCTGCGTTTTCGGCTGGAAATTTACATTATCAGTTCTCTGCATTGCCCTTTGGCTTATCTACTGCGCCCAGAGTGTTCACAAAGGTTCTGGCTCCAGTGATAGCCTTTTTCAGACTAAGAGGAATACAGATTTATCCTTATTTGGACGATTGCCTGATTATTGCACAGGAAAAGGACGAACTTCTTCAACATCTACAGTATGTGATGGCAGTGTTAAGATGCCTAGGGTATTCTGTGAACGAAACAATGTCCAGTCTAGTACCCTCTCAGGACATGTGCTTTCTGGGTGTGAGACTGAATACAGCTTCCCAGATGGCCTTTTTGACCCTGGACAAAGAAGCCTTTCTCTTTATTTTCATCAAATGTCTCTACGGTCCAGGCTGACTGCAAGGACAGTCCTTCAAGCCTTGGGGTTCATGGCATCTTGTATTCTGGTGCTTCCCAATGCCAAATTGCATATGAGGAAGCTTCAATGGTATCTCAAAAATGTATGGACACAGCACTGCCAAGATCTAGACACTGTCATTCAGATAATACCTTGCATTCAGAAGGAGTTTTTGTGGTGGGCTCAGGAATGTCACCTAAACAAGGGACTCTCTGTGACCCGGCCAGAGGCGAGTCAGATTCTAACGACAGATGCCTCGGACAAGGCTTGGGGAGCACACCTCAATGGAAAATGGGTGCAAGACACGTGGCCTGTCAAACTCCAACATTTGCATATCAACTAGAAGGAAATGTTAGCAGTCCAGTTTGCATTGATGGCTTTCAAAGACTTACTTCACCCAGGGCAGGTGTTGATTCAAACAGACAACACTACTGTCATGTGGTACATCAACAAGCAAGGGGAACCCATTCTTACCCTCTTTGCAGACAAGCGATGATTTTGTGGGAAACTGCTCTCAATCTACACCTCAATCTTCAAGCAAGGTTTCTACCAGGAGCACAGAACTCCTTAGCAGATGTGTTGAGCAGACAAATAGTGGATCCTCACGAGTGGAAATTGGATCCTCATGTATTTCAAAAATTGACAGTGTTATGGGGAACTCCAGACATAGATCTGTTCACTTCTCCACTAAATTACCAGTTGCCAAAGTTTTGCACAAAAATGTTTCATCACACAGCTTGGAAGGTGGACGCTCTATCATTCAGTTGGAACAATCTGCATGTATATGCCTTTCCACCTCTGCCTCTTCTTCCCAAGGTACTTTTGAAGGCCAGACAAGACAAGCCAACCATGATTTTGATAGCCTCGACAACACTGGTACCCACTACTGAGGAGTCTAGTACGAGAACCTCCATGGCCTCTGCCTTTGATTCCGCACCTTTTGTCACAGGAGGACAATCACTTCCTCAATGTCAAGATTCAGTCTCTGCATCTAACAGCCTGGCATATTCTGTTTTAGACTCTGGAGGGTCTCAGCTTCCACAACAAGTTTTGAATGTTATTTTGGAGGCCAGGAGGCCTAGTACCAGGAATGTTTACGCTGATAAATGGAGGAGATTTTTTATTTGGAGCAAAGGAAAGGACTTTGATGTCTCCAAACCTGATTTAAGTGTTGCTCTTCAATATCTTACTGAGTTATTGGACAAGGGTTTGTCTTTCTCCTCGATAAAGGTCCATGCTGCAGCCATTTCTGCTCACTATGATTGTGACCCTCCTTTATTCTCTCACCCTTTGTTTAAGCAATTTCTTAGAGGGGCAAAGAATATAAGACCCCCACGTAGAGCTCCTACTCCTGCTTGGGATCTCAATTTTGTGTTGGAAAAACTTACTCTACAACCTTTTGAGCCTGCAGCTTCGGCCGAGTTACAGTATTTGTCATGGAAAACTGCTTTTTTGTTGGCCATTACCTCTGCAAGAAGGGTTTCTGAATTACAGGCCCTCATGGCAGTGGAGCCTTTCCTGATTTTTCATAAGGATAGGGTATCTTTGCGTACTAATCCTTCCTTTATGCCTAAAGTGGTTTCTAGTGTGGCCTTAAACCAAACTATTCATTTGCCTACTTTTTATGCAAACCCCCAAAATAAAGGAGAGAAAATTTTGCATACTTTGGATATTCACAGGCAGTTGCGTTATTATTTGAGCAGAACCAAGGAGTTCAGACAGTCTCAGCAGTTGTTTGTTTCTTTTGCCTTGGGTTCACAGGGTAAACCTGTTTCAAAACAAACTATTTCTAAATGGATTGGGTTTTGTATTTCTTTCTGTTATTCCCATCATGGTAAGGAGATTCCGGCTGGAATCAGGCCTCATTCCACTAGGGCTACTGCTACTTCCACGGCCTTTCTAAGGGGGGTAGCTACAAAAGACATTTTGGAGGCAGCTACTTGGAGTTCAGTGCATACTTTTCTAAACATTACCACCTTCCTCTCTATTCTAAGTCTAGGGCTGGATTTACCACTGCAATTTTACAGGGCATTTTAGCAGCCCCTAATGCTTTATGATTTTTACCAACCTCCCTTTCCCGTTGCTTTGGGATTCTACCCATAAGTAAGGACTGCAGCAATGTGAGATGAAGAACATAGTACAGTTTTGTACCTACCATAAATGTAGATGTTCGAAGATCCACATTGCTGCAGTCCAATTTACCCTCCCTCCTTCCCCACTGTAGTTTAACAGGGTGCTATGCTTTAGGTGATGGTTGTTGTTGGGCATGTTTTTGGAGGTATTCTGTTTTTGACTGTGGCCTTTCTTGTTTGGCCTTCTGACATCTGGGGCAAGAAAAGACTGAGGATATGACGTTGGTCATGCGCCTTTATACCCTGACGCTCTGATGTCAGTTCTAGGCGCCCATGACCGACGTCAGCCTAATACTTTGGTATTTGGGCCGACCGAGGACCGCGGACTACCCATAAGTAAGGACTGCAGCAATGTGGATCTTCGAACATCTACATTTATGGTAGGTACAAAACTGTACTTTTTCTAGTCACCATCCTTTCTAGCAAAAAAAAAAAAGATTTTGGTGGAAGGTCAGTTTGTTAAAATTTCCAAACTAGTTTCAAATAATGAAATTTTTATTCAAGAATGTATTAGATTAAACAGTAAGTTCTTGGAAAGGGGTTATTCTAAGAAAATAGTTTCTGAAATAATGAATACTTTAAAGGCAGGAAAGATAAATATGTGCCTATTTTGAGGAAGGCCATTGATTTAATCATTAGGTGAATAATGGTGTTAATGGTCTTGAGAAAGTGTTGATTTTGCCATATACTAATGTTAGTGAACAGGTGAAATGTCTCTTTTTATTAGGAACTGTAATTTGTTCATAGATTTTGGGGGAGCGTTTTTTGTGAATTAGACACCCCATCAATGGTTTATAAAAGAAGTAAAAACATTAAAAATATGGTAGAAAGATCATTCAAACAGGGGCAGCACAGGCATGGTGAAATCGGGTGGATGTTCTCAGTGTTGCTTTATTTATGACAGTTCCAAAGTAATGGTTAAATCTTACCCAAGAAGTATTACAAATAACTGCATATTTAATTGTTAAACTCCAGGAGTTGTATATATCCCTTTGTATATGTCCTTAATGGTTTTTACATAGGAAAAACTGAAAGTAAATTAAAACCCAGAATTTACAAGCATTGTTATGTAATAAAAAGTAGGGAGGTTAGCAACACATTATATAAACACTCCATACTGTGTAATGATTAAAAAAAAAAAAAATCCTATTTTATGTTGTGAAAAAAATTTCCAAGCCAGTAAGAGGTGGGTTTTGGGGAACAATGGTAGAGGCTAGAGAACTATACTGGCACATTAAATTAAATGCAACATCCCACCTGGTTTGAAAGACAAAACATTGACTAATAGTATTTTATAATCAAAAACTATGGATATCTAATAACAATGATTGTGATTATTTAAGCATTTTTTGTACTGTTATATTTTATTTTAAACATTCCAGATGAAAATTTCCATTCAGTGTAATATTTAATGTGATATTTAAGCTGTGATTTTAAAATATACACATTTTTTATTTAATTATACGTGTTATAAGTAAATAACTTCTATTGGTAGGTCTGATACATGTGACTATTTGAAAAATGTTATTTAAGGCTGTACTTGTGGGAGTGTTGTTATATGATGAAGTCTTCACTTTTGTGACGATAGTACTTATGATTTTATGAATTGCTATTTACATTAAATGTCTCAGCATTGCATCTGTGTTGTGTTCACTTTTTATCCTATTTTTGGTTCTTGGTTCCTGGTATTATTGGCACATGATCTGAAATAATTATTGGGTGCATGTAAAGACTTTCAATTAAATGCTTATGTTCCTGTGAAATGTAAATCTATCTAGCCTAGCCTTGGGGAGTAATACGTAAATTCACCCTGAACTCCTAGTACTGAATTCACGTACTGAATTCACATCTTTTGTGCCAGATGTTTTCATAAATTTCTTCAAAAATCTACCCTCTTTTGTTATGCTTTCCCTTCTGGGCCCCCCAGACACATCTTCACTGCTGCAAATCAAATTCCAGTCCTCAACTATGAGTACTATTCCTTGCTGAAAGTTTATTATTTATCCCAGAATTTTCTTAAGCTCTATTATAGCAGTTTTAGGTGGAATATCAGTACATGCGAGTGTAATCCTCCTCCCTTGCCCAGTAGCCTCTTAGATCTACAAATCTACCAGTATTATCTTTTTATCCTATTCTATCACTATTGGAGCTCCTCTTACAATTAATATAATTACTCCTCTTTTCCTTTGTGCCAGGTATTCTGCTGAATAACCATTGTGAAAAAACTTTCTTTATCAAATCACATGATCAGTTCTTTCCAAGTGTATCTCCTGTAGCATAGCTATTTGGACTGTACATTTTTCTAAAATAGTTCACTACTCTTTCTTTTTTGTATTTTATCTTTGAGGCCATTGGCATTTAAAGACATTACAGAAAGCATCATTGTGTTAAAAAGTTATTCTCACCTTTGTATGTATAACAGCTTTTTAAGTGTCTAGTTCCAGCCTTTGTGTTACATGCATACACTGTTTGGCAAGTTGGTCTATTGTACATTTGTTTCTTGTCATGTCCATTTGAGCCTATGTCACATCTTAAAAAAAACTTTGTTTTATTGAAAGCTCTCAAAAAAAAAAAAAAAACGCAACTCCAGTACCCCCAAAACCTATTAACTAAGTACTAACACACAAAACTATGTACTACTTCAAATATTGAAATTTTACCCTCCTAATAGGAACATGAGTCCCAAACTGACAGCCACATTGACAGACTTGGGTTAACCTAAAGGAAAGTTTATTCATGCTAAGTTGCATGTTACAGCCTGTGCTTCTGCTAAGTGCTGTCTGATTTTGTCTTATCTGTATAGCTCTCCCAGCTGGGAAAATACTTGAATACTTTCAGAAAACATCATCCCCTAGCCATTTTTCTTTCAGATTCTCATTGGAGATATGGGGACCAGATACAGAGTTGCTACTAAGCATATATTTATTTGCTAGAAAAAATTATAATAGTGTTTTTCATTTACTTGCCTTCTCTTAAAACTTGTTACTAGACCAGGCTAATGGCCTTAATCCAGTCATTCCCCTATGCAAGAATGAGAAAATGTACATGTCTTTTTCTTTTGTCTTGCAGTTTTGACCAGACTTTCTTTTTTACATTACACTACATAGAATTCTTAAAACTGAACAAGGAGAGAGAGAAATAGGAGAAAAAAGCAGGAGCATCTGTTTACATTAGTATCCCCATTACACTTAAATATAACTGAGAAAACCTTACTTTATAACATGCAAAGAAAATCGTACACTATAAAAGTATTACTTTTAAGAAAAAAATGTTTACTTACAGTTGACTTTCTCCCCCCTCTTCCCCTCTCCTAAGTATTTTTTCAAACATTAATGACATGAAGTAGGGCATATGCTTTAGAGTCCACTACAAGTTTAACTAAGTCAGAGAAGTCTAATATTTCCAGATTTTCTCATTTTGTCACATTTTACAAATATAATTATTGCTTTGTAATCCCGCATTTGTCAGTTACTAATTTTATTCCTGTTCATCTCTGTCTCCCAAGTCCTGTGTCTGCATTATTTCCAACATACTCTGGATTCTTCTAGTCAGCTGTAGTGTTTTTTTCCTTCTCTCAAACATTTTCCGTTAAAACATTGGAAAAGGTTTTACTGGCACAGTCCTCCCTGTGGTCCTCATCACCAGAAAAACAAGAAGCAGAATCTCCTTCTGTTTCACAGCTCACTTTTTGTTGGATAAACTTTTCTATTTCCTCCTTAGCATGTACTGCATCAAAAAAATATTTTTGTCCCTGCAGAAAATAATATTTTGAAGATAGCTGGGTGCAGCTGTTTGAATGTCAAGCCTGCTTTTTACATTCCCTGAATAATGGAATAAATGTATTCCTCTTCTGACTGGTGTACAGTGAGTAATCATTCTTCACAAACACTCTGCTGTCTTCCACTTGTAGTACTTTGTTATTCTGACAGTTTTGTCAGAATCAAGTCCTTCTACTGGTAGGGTTTCATCTTTACTGTTAAAGGTCTAGGTTGCTTTCTCTTAGCCAGGTTTGGAACGTGCAAATGATGTGCCTTTTCAATTGACTCCTGCTGTGTAATACTAGTCCAGTTGCATATTTGTGCTTTCATAAAATTAACAGTCTTTTCCTTCCAGCTTCTGTGGTACTGCAGAAAATCTCAGGTTTTCCCTGCATGCTGTGTCCTCTAATTGTATTATTTTTTGAAACATCTCTTCTTCAGCAGTCCAATATTAAGCCAACCTTTTCTTCATTTTGCCCTCTGATTTTTGCAGTTTTATCACCTTATCTGAATGTCTGTTTAAAGTGTCTTCCAGCCTTTTGCTGTTTGAGTTGATATACTCCCATCAGTGTTTTGTTTATTTTTAATCAGGTCTGTGTCCAGTTGTCTTGCACTTTCCTCTAGATTACTGGAAGTCATGTCTGGAGCTTGCACTGCTTTTTGCTGAACAGCTACTGTACTTATCTTCAACTTTGTAGCTTATTTTCTTTCAGGTCCTCTGTATTTCTTTTTTGCTGGCATCCAGCCACTTACTAACCAATTACTGAAATTTACCCAGAAATATAATTTCAGTGGCTTCCTCTGCTAAGTTTTTGTTTTTACACTGGGAGAGCTAGAATTAAGCTGTTACTCAATATGCAGCCATCTTGGAAGTGACTAACAACATTTTTTTCCCTTGGAAGGGGATGCTTCTCTGTTTTCCCCTTGTCTTCCAAGAGGTCTGCAGAAAGTTCAGCTGGACTCCTTGAAAATCTTGCTGGTAACTCCATTCTGGCCAATACAACAGTGGTTCCCCCCTTTTCTTGCATTACCTCACTGGCTGGATCTCTTCACCCTGGCAAAGGATCACTCATCCATCCTCACTTGTCCACTCTTCAACTGACACTGTAGGTGATAGGTTTTGATCCCTTTTAGGCACTTCTTTTCTGAGGACATGCTTAGGGTTTTACAGGAGGCAAGAAAATGTGCAACCAGAAAGTCTTATGTCCAAGTGGAAATGATTTTCTGGCTGGTGCTATGCAAATAGCCAGGGCTCTGTTTCATTGGGGGTCCCTTTGGCTCTCTCCTATTTGAGAGTTGCTCTAGTCTGGCTTGGCCTGTTTTTCTGTAAAGGCACATTTGTCAGCAGTTTCTACCTGTCTGCCCTTGAATGCTTCTTTGGTTTCTCTTTTTGAGGTTAAACAGTTTCCTAAAGGTGTTTTACATCTTAGACCCCCAAGGAAGCCTATTTCTCCTCCTCAATTTTGTTTTGGAAAAATTGATTTGGGCTTCTTTTTGAGCCTGCACTTTCAGCTTCCCTGCAACACTGTACCTGGAAGACGGTTTTGTTGCTTGCTATTACTTCTGCTCGTAAGGTTTCCTGAGCTTCAGGCTGATATGACCATTCCTCCTTTTTTGATTTTTCACAGAGACAGAGTGTCTGATTGTACTAAGCCTTCATTTATGCCCAAGGTTGTTAATGAGTTGTCCTTAAATCAGACAGTACAACTCCCTTCATTTTTTCCTTCTCCACAGTTTGCTAGTGAGAGGGTCCTGCATACCTTGGGTTTGCACAGACAACTCTGGTATTAATTGGATAAAAGTAAGACCATTCGTAAGTCTGACTAGCGTTTTGTTTCTTTTCATCCGAGGATATTGGAGTTGGCTGTTACTAAGCAAACCATTTCCTCCTAGATATCGAAGGCCATTCCCATTTCCTTTTGTTATTCTTTTCATGGCAAGTATTTGTCTAGTTCAGTTACAGCTTATTCCACTATGGCTGTTGCTTCTTCTGGTGCCTTCTTCAAGTGTTTGGACACTTATTCATCCTTAAAGCTGCTACTTGGTCTTCAGTGATATCTTTACTAAGCGTTATAAATTCAGTATGATTTTTAAGGCCAGAGCATGTTTTGCTTGGGCCATCCTGCATGGATTTGTTGAGGACTTTTCCCGGCCTTCCACCTCCCACTCCTACTCTCACTAATGCGAAGAATACTGCAACAGTGGTATAGATGGACATGGTACAATTGTGAAAAATCTTATCATAACAGTAGATATCCTCCTCTTCACTGCCGCAGTATTCGGTCTCTCCCGCCATCACACTTTTTCTTTTGGGCTTTGATTTTGTTACCCTCTTGGCCGAAGGTCCCCCATTTCCATCTGCATTTTCTCCCTCTGGATGCGCATAACCTCCTTTATCCTATGGAGACTGTTCTCTATTGGGGAAATTTAAATTTTGTTCAGGATAACTGCGTTCGTATGTCAATTTTATGCCCTACATCATGTACAGGAAGCATGCATGTGACATACAGTGCATACAAGATCTAAAGGCTTTGGTATACTGACCAGACATTGGGCTGTCCTTGGCAAGAGATCCCTAAGGTGAAAAATACTGCAATAGTGAAGAGAAGGACATCTACTGCTATGGTAAGATTTTACATATCTGTACTTTCTTCTGCTATTATATCGCTGACACTGAACAACATTTGCAGATCTGCTAAGTTGAGCAGAACTTGCAGACTATATGGTAAGCCTGAATCTGAAGAAAATGGCTTGTTGGCACACACAATTGGGGAGTACTTGAGAGATGAAAGATGGTATTTTCCAGTGACATTTGCTGTGGTATGTAGTGCAAAGTACATTATTTTAAGAGTTTAACTCATGAAAAGACTGCACTAGCAGTAACCCATCCAGGCATATTGAGCAGGGCGAGTGTTGAAGCGTCATCCTGATCAACCACTACAGTACTGAATATGTGGGTTTCTGATCTCTGAATGTAGTGTAATATATGTTTGCAACTGTTTTCAACGCACTGAAGAGGAGCTAAGCTGCAGGCATTATCAAGTTGCATTTGTGACTATCTCTGTGCAACAGTGGTAGAACAAACTTTGTGGTAAAAACATTTTCCATTGACTGCTATCATTCTTATGAAAAAGTCTAACAAAATTAGTTAAGATAAGGCTCCCTTTTGATATTTAAGAATTATTATTGCATTGGATTGAATTTTCAGAAAGGGATATTTTTAAAGATTTGTGTTTATTTTTTATTTTTTTTTTTTGCATGTGGCTTTGGCCTTGCAACCCCTTCTTTTAAATCCACTATTTCTAATTTTGCTACACTTCGAGGAAAGGGGCAAATCAGAGACTTCTTTTTGTGGTCCTCAGAATTATGACCTGGTACCTAAAATAATCTTCTGTTTTATCATTGGGGCTGGAATGAACTGGGGTTCCATCCAGAATTGGTTCTCTGCCATACACCCACTGCTTGACAAAGTAGTCTGTGGAGTTTCCGTGACCTTGTGTAAGATAAGAGGTGTTGGAATGTATCAGCAAGGTACAAGTGGCCAAGATGATTTCAAGTATAAATGGATATTCAGTTTCCTTTTACATAAAGCAAATCTTCACTGCAAAAGAACTCCACACAGTAAATACTGAACCTTCCTGATTAAGGTGAGAGGAAATTTGCAGGATGCAGAATAAAAGTTTATTCATATTCATTTTTTAAGTAAAATATCAATTTCTGACAGTCTTTTGATGCCAGGGGTAATGGGGCAGGTGTTTAAAAATAAACCTTAATCAGTGTCAGAGCTTGCTGCTGAATAGAAAGGGATTAGTATATTTTAAACATTAGATCACTGTTGCAGTACCCTTAAGCAGTATGTGTAGCCTGCCAAGGATCAGACCAGGTGGACAGCTTCAAGAGCTTTTGGGCTTAGTACTACCACACATTCTAGGCAATGGTATGTTTGAGGGATGCAGAGTAAAATCAGAGGCTAGAGAGCCACCCCCTTAGAATGTTTTTGCATGCTGAAGATTGTACTCCTGCATAGACATTGGTAGAGTGATGGTTGGCTAGCACTCCATCTAAGCTGGGGCAGATAAGTTTCTCACTGGGGATTACCTTCCACACAGTTATTTGAGTAGAAACCTGTTTTGTTCTTGTGAATAATTTTTAGGGGATTTCTGCCCTTTTGATGACTTGTTACAAGGAAAATTTACCTCTGAGCATAATTTTTTTGTTGGTTTTCTCTGAGCGAATTCCTGTGTAAAATTGTATTTTGCACATAAAAATATTTTACTTCAGATGTTTTCTGTGTGGCATATACTTTAGTTGACAAGTGTGTTTTGTGGTAATTGTTTCCACAAAAAAGTTTACTTTTTATAAGTCTGAAATTGTGACTGACCCTTCTCAGGTACACTGACTGCTTATCAAACACTTGGCTGTAAGCCAGTCCTGACTGTCACAATTTCTTAAGTTTTTGGTCAGTTTTAGTCATTTTTGTGAGACAAAGTATACTGCTTAAGGATTACCTTGCTGTGAGTGGCTAAGGCATGTGTATTTGTTGCTTGCCACTAAAAAATGTTACCTTAGCTACATTTTTGTAAGACGGTACCACTGATTTTTCATGGCACAGCTATCCTGTGAGATTCCTTTCATAGCTATGACACAGACCATGGTCCAACTAAGGATATATGCATCCTTCCCTGAGCTGCAAGAAGAAAGAAAATGTTGTGTGAGGCTTTTGTCTTTAATCCAGCTTTCTCCTTGCATCAGACACTGATGGCTGACTCTGTTATAACTATCAGTTGCTCATCGGACCACTCATCTTTTTCTCCTGGTGTGTTTCTTCAAAATACTTCCTTGGGCTCGGGTCAGGCATATCCTCTGTAGCTGTACAGCTCCCTTTGCTAAGAAAGGGAGAAACCTCCTTCCAGGATTTATGGAAGATACCAGGGGATGCTCCTACTCTCTACCCCAGGGTAGAAGACAGTCTGTTGAGCTTCTCCTTTTTTTTTCTTATAACTTGGTGGGTTTGGAAAAGGGATTGGTGAGAACATTTCAGTCTTTGAGTGATGATTTTCCTCCTCAAAAGAAGGGCAGAAGAATTCCTTCCTCTCAGATTCTGATTCTCTGAGGAACAGGATTTAGATTGACTGTCTTTCTCATATTCCATCACAAAAGGGGTGAGCCTTTCCTCAGATTCTCCTTTTGAAGAATGCTCTTCTAATACTATTGCTAAAGTGATGGGTTCATTTTCAGTGGGAACAAAAAGGTATATCTAAATCTAAGCAAAGATATTTTTGTTACAGTTCCTCAATCTGTAACTGTTACTCCTGTTTTACCAGCCTTATAGGATATCTTTTTGGGAGCCTTCACTTTTCTTGACAGTTGCCATCTCCTCCTAAAAAGTCTGATAAGTTGTGTAATGTTCCCCAGTCCTACATGTTTCTTTTTTTTCTAACCATAAGGCAGATCCTGCAGTAATTTCCTTGCTAAAGTCAGTTTATGCTAAGAATTTTTTCAGCAAGCAGCCTTAAAACTTCTAACAAAATGGGAAAGGTTTGGAAAAGTTTGGTAAATGTTTTTTTCTTCCACCCTGGTCTTCAGAATTGTGAATGGTGAGACACACATCTAGGGTTTTGCTGGCCTCTTATGATAACTTGAGAAATTGAATTACTGATCTTCCTCCTTCAGATACTAAAGCTTCTGTTTTCTGTGGTATCTGTTATGTCTCAGGTAACTGTTCTTAATGTACTTATGACATCGCTGTTT
This sequence comes from Protopterus annectens, assembly GCF_019279795.1. Classification (NCBI taxonomy): domain Eukaryota; kingdom Metazoa; phylum Chordata; order Ceratodontiformes; family Protopteridae; genus Protopterus; species Protopterus annectens. Next base: position 195,984,886 of record NC_056749.1, on the reverse strand, counting down.
CCAGGATTTGGTTACAGTCTCAAAATGTACTAGAGTATGTTAAAAATGAAATTTTAGATGCTCCCTTAGATAAAGAGGTGATGTTTGGTCCGTAAAGGATCTGATGTAAAAGCAGTCCCATCAAGGAATAGTGACAGGGAGGTTCAAGGAAGAAAAGAGGACTTTCCAAGGACAAGCCAAAAAAAATCGGACTAACTCTGTGCACCCTTAGGATTTTCCACTTCCTCACCCTTGCTGTCCCATAAGTGTATGTTCACTTCCCTCTGCGGCACTAGGTAACCTCAGACAGCTGGGTTTTGAAAACAATTCTAAAATGTTACATCTGGCTATAGGAATTCCTTTCTCATGTCAAGGGGTCTTGTAACATCCCCACAATCAAATTGGCCTGTTTTCTCTGGTTCTGAATCTGATGCTGTTTGCAGCGGTAACAAAACCTGTTCCCCTGACCGAGGAGTGAAAATACTGTGTTCAGGAATTTTTCTGGTAACAAAGAAAGGAGCTGGGAACCTGTTCTTTTCTAAACTTTCTTATCTTAATTACATAATTCAAAATGCATTCTCTGCTTTATGCGCTACCACTCATTCCTCCTTCCTGTTTTCTGGTAACATTGATTTAAAAGATGCTTACTTAGTCCAGTCAACAGCAAGTTCAGGCTGTTTTTTTTGTTTTCATCTGTCTGGTTTGTATTTTCAGTTTTCTGTTTTGCCTTTGGGGTTCTTTAGAACAGCATGATTTTTCAAATTGTTTGGCTGCTGTAATAGCCTGTCGCAGGGCATTGACATGTTCCCTTTATAGGCAATTGCCTTATTTATGCATAATTCTTTCATAGCTTTTGAAGAATATCTCGTGTAGTTAGTAAATCTACTTCTTGTCATGGGATTTCAGGTGAACAAAGAAAAATCTTCTCTCATTCCATTTCACAGTGTAGTGTCTCTAAGATGGCATTTATTCATCGAGACAGTTACATGATAAGTTTGATATTTTCAAAACAGACTGTGGCATCATCCAGACATCATCCAGAGAATATGTCAGAATTCTAGGGTTTATGGCCTCTACTATTTTAATAATTCCCTTTGGCAGAGTTCACATGTGAAGGATTTGATGGTTTGCCACATCATTTTGGACTCAACATTAGCACTGTCATTTCAAATTTATTACCAAGGTTTGTGAAAAAGAAGTTAAATTAGTGTGTGAATCAATTGCCTCTCAACTCAGGTCTTCGTTTTCCCTGCCAGCCCCAACGTAGTCTGTAACAACAGATGCTTCAGACTTTGCTAGGGGAGTTATGTCTAAGGGACTGAAAGTGTAGGAGCTTTGGAATAAAGAAGACAAGTAAAAACACACAAATGTCAAGGGAAGCATGGCTGTAATAAATGCTGTAAGATCTCTGAACCATCATGAGGCCTTCTGTTAGTAATTCCAAACAACACCATAGTGATGTGGTACATAAATTGGTGGGGGGACCAGGTCCTACCCCCTTTGCAGATTATATATGGTAGCCTGAGCTGTAACAGCAGAATTCATGTTGTCCCTTCAAGGGTGTATACATTCCCTCAGAGCATATCAATGTGGCAGATAAGCTGAGCAGGACCAGGGCAGACTCTCATGAATGGAAGTTGCCCACAGGGGCCTTTAGTGTTTCATCCATCTGTGGGGAACTCCTCAAATAGATCTGTTTGCCTCCAGTCTGAACAGATAGCTAAAGAAATTCTGCTCCAAGACTTTTTGCAAGCAAGCTTAGAAGATGGATGCCTTTTCACTCCTATGGACAGGAATGTTCCTGCATGCTTTTCCACACTTTCCTGTCATAACCATGGTTCTTCGTAAGATTCAGAAGAATTCCGTAAGGTAATTGTGGTGACCTTACTTTGAACCAGGCAGCAGTGATTTTTGCCTTCTTTTGACAATGGCCAAGGCTAATTACCACAAACTTCCTTATAGAATAGACCTAGTCACACAGGATAGGATGAGTTTGATATACCACATACTTCAATTTCTTCAATTGACTGCCTGGATGGTAGAATTCTGATACCTTTTAAGCATCTTTTTTGAGGATATGCAGCGAAAGAAACCCGCTACTAGAAAGTCCTATATGTGCAAGTGAAAAAGATTTTCTAGTGGTCCATACTCTTGCGATTATTAAATATTTGTGTGAATTATCCCCACTGCCCTCTCTTACTTTCTTGTCAGTATTCATCTTTCAGCCATATCTGCTTGTCTGCATTTATACCTCCTCTTCCCTCTTTCTTGTGAAACAGTTGTCAAAAGGGATGTAACATAACCCCCCCCAAAAAAAATGGGTGACTTTATTGTCATCTTAATTTTGTATTAAAAAATTGCACTGTTTAACCTGCTCATGAGGCTGGTTTGAAGTTTTTAACCCAGAAAAAGAGTCTGAGTTTCGAAACTCTTATGGTGAGTTTATCCCTATCTCATTTTTCATAAAGATAGGGTAACTTTGAGAATAAATCCTTCTTTTATGCGTAATCATTTCAAAGTTTACACTAATGCAGGCTGTTAACCTCCTTTTTTTCTTTCCAGAACAAAAAAAAAAAAAAAATCAGAGAGAGATTATTTTACACACTTCGGATGTCCATAGGGAAGTTGCATAATTACATTGACAGAACAAAGACCTTCAGGACTCCTGATCAACTTTGTTTTCTGTTAATGTAAGAAAAGGGACAACCTGTGTCTAAGCAGACCAGTGCCAATTTGTTGTCCCATGTTATTGCTTCTTGTTACTCACATAACAAGACACTTCTTGGCAAAGTCATGGCCCAGTCTGTTAGGGACCTGGCCACTTATCTTACTGTTTGGAAAGGGATCACCTCTAGAAAAATGTACAAGGGAGGTAATAACTTGGTCATCTCTGCACACTTTTACCAAGCTGTGCAAACTAGATTCCATTTCTAGGTCAAGAGCAGGCTTTGGTAGGACTGTTTTCCAAAGAATTCTTGACTCTGATCAGCTTTCTCCCCCCTTACTTAATAAGCACCGATATTCATCCCATATTGCTTAAGGCTACTGTTGCAGTGATCTAATGATGAACATAATGCAGTTGTATAAGTAAATTTATCATAATGGTAGATGTTTGAATTGATCACTGCTGCAGTAACCACCCTCTCCCTCCAACCTCCTATTTTTTTTTGCCAGGTTGTGGAATGTTATGTTCCTGTATGGCAAGGCTCTAGACTCCCTTGAATTGTGAAAGTTCTTAAGGTTTAGCACTCTCAACCTTTGCTTTTTGTCTGCATCCTTAATACATACCAGTGACAAGGGTACATGGAAGGAGCCTAAAAGCTTTGGAAGCTGGATGACTGGTCTGGTCATTAGCAAGACATCCTATATTCTTTGAGGCTACTGCAGGAGTGATCTATTTGAATATCTCCTGTTAGTGTATGTTTACTTACGTGACTTTCTACATCATTCTTCCACTACTAGGAAAAGTATGTGGGGATTTAACATTTCTACAGTACATGTGGAGAGGGCCGGGTTCGCTGCTGTTATGTTACAAGTCCATATACAGAATGGAATAAGACAAGATGTTTGGGGTCATAAATGTACTGTTTCATCACTGTTGGGTAGAGATGGTGAATGACATTCATCTTTTCCTTTAACTCCCTCATCAAAGTTGGGCATGGATGTTGAGTAGCCCATCACTTTTGCTTCTCATGGGATTACTCAAAAGACTAAGTTCTCCATAAATCTGGTAGGGCGACCCGATAGGCTTTGCCTTCAGTAAACCTATAAAGAAGCAATAGAAGAGCTTGAATGTTGTGGTGGTGGTGGTAATAATTGAGATGGTGCTGGAACCACATCCTCTACTGAATACATTTTCTGCCTGCTCTTTCATCTAACCATCAGGAAACAGGACAGAGAGTCTGCGGAGCATCTACAGTGTTTATTAGATATATGTGGACATTTGCAGGTACTTGCTCATTCTTGGACGTTTCCCTTTGAGACAGGGTGTGAGGGAATTGTGACCATAAAAGAATTAGCAGTGATCAGTCATATTCAATAAACTAATTGCTGTTAAATGTCTTTTTAGTTTGCTCGCATAAAGCATTTTTGTTTTAGTTTTGAGGTCACTTAGCATTAAAAATGTTATGAAATAATAAGCCAATGGTAATTGGTTGACTCAGTATTTTCCCATATGTTTAGAATGAAGTATGTTTTATTAGTGTGTAATTTGCTTAAAGAAATAAAAATCATACCAATGGTTTGTCTAACTCCTTTAAGAGTTTATAGAGCTACATTTATAGTAGTTGCTTTACTGAGATAAGAAATGCTCCTTGTAAGGACTTTTGCAAGGACTGGTTTGCTTGCAGTGTACATTCAGATTTTTTGCTTGTAATTGCATAAAATAAACCCATTAAATTCAGTTGTGCCATATGACATCTGACTCATTCCTTTCTTAAACTGACATTAAATGACTGTAATAGATGAGTAAGGCCATTCTCTATGCTTTAAATAGAAAACCAGAACCACGCCCTTGTATGCATACCATTTTGTATTGTTTTAATGTACATAGTATTGCAAAAGCTGTAGTTTATGAAATGGTTTAAATTAAATTAAAAAGCTCATATCTTCATTTTAACAGGTTTTATCTTACAAGAATTTTCTTCTTAGCTTGGGGCAGCATATGCTGTTTTTTGGTTTTCACACATGGTTGTCGCTGTCTGGAGGATAGTATGTTTTAAACATCTTGCTCTTCTCCGTTTGTTTAAAGCATTGCTTAGATTAATATTTTATTGTTTCAGATGATGAATGTAGTAGTTCCCTTCATGTTTAAATATGCAGTGGATAATCTTAACCAGCTGTCTGGAAACATGCTAAACCTGAGTGACTCGCCAAATACCATTGTAACCATGGCAACAGCTGTTCTGATTGGTTGTAAGTATTATTTTTATATATGTTTACAAATGTGCTGAGTTTATTCAGCAAGGTTAGTATTGTGTTGCAATTTGCAAATGACCCTGTAAAATCTGATAACTGCTGTTTTTGTTCATTGGGGTGAAGTAAACTGAGTTTGTGCTTTTTTTTCAAAAAATAACTTTATTCAACAGTGCAGCCAAGCATTACACCAGTTGCAAGCATAAAAGTAGGGCACATGGCTGTTTCAAAGTTCAGTAAAGAAAATTACAGTAACATGAAAATTTCATTACCACCTTATAGTAATACTGTATTACGAGTTTCATCCTTTTTGTTTAGTGCCCTGAGATGTTACTTAAGTAGTCAGTTAAGTAAACTTTTGGAGTTAATATATAATTTCTAATTAGTCCTGCCAATTTAATCTCATTAGTTGGACCAGTTGACTGAGCTGCCCTTTTTCTTGAATTAATGCAGTTAATGTGTCTTTATATCTTGGCAGCTGTAAGGTTTTAATGTCCTTCAGAAGTTTAGGTATAATCTGATAAGGTGGGTGGAGATTACTGTTTCCATTTCTTAGCTGTGGATTTTTAGCTAGCAAAAGAAACCAACTCAAAGCAACAATTTCAGCTTTCGAGTACTTGCTAAAGTCACAGATAGCTAACAAAAATAGCTGGAGTGTCAATATATTCTCTGTTTTGTTTTGAGTTGACTTTTAAAGTAAGTTTGGGACAGCTCTAAAAAAAAATGACTCCATCCTACCAGATCTTATTTCCCACATCTCTCCCAACAGTCAAACCATGTAATCGAGAACAGTCTAGCTAACCGTGATGGGGTGTAAAAGAATTTAAACTGGCATTGATAGCCAAAACACCCAAGACATCTGGATTTAGTTGCATATTTAGGTAACAGCACTAGCCTTGACCAGCTGTCTCTGGTTATTGATAAGATCTCATTCACAGTGAATCCTGTGAGTTTGTGTAGTGCTTGAAACTCTTAAATGCTTGATGTTCTGCGTCCCTTCAGTTGTACAATGCATTTATGTAGAAATAATCTGTTTGCAGGTGTGCGCTTCTGGCATTCCTTAACATTATTCTTTTATTTCATTGTACTGAATTAGGAAAACATTCTTGTGGATGGTCTTAGTAGCAAAGAACAATTTCTTTTCCCTCAGTCCAAAACAATCTGCATAAATCATTTCATTTTTAAAGATGGAGTCTTTCAAGAAAGTGATCACGGTTGGGTTTGTCGGTATAATAGTACAAATTTGTACAACTGGATGCCAGGCAACCTTCTTGTGCAATATAGAGAAATTAAATGTTCAGTAGAAAGCTTTTAGTCTTTGCGGTGAAAGGGGTGTTGACATGTTAATTTTGTACTTATTGCCAGAGATTAATATAGGTCATCTGTCAGAGAGCATAGATCTCCTGTGCTGCCTTGTACACATCCATTATTGGTGGTGTTCCATGAATGCTATTGTATACTGTGGCCTGTAAGAGCAGCAGTCAGCAAGAATATGCACTACTTTGTTCACAAAGAAAGATGTATTTGACCCCTTTAAGTTATTCTGTTTCAGTCTAATAGGATTCACCATGCAACTATGGGAGTGTGGGTACTGTTTGTTCATAGGTGATTACTAGGCCAATGACCCCAGAGACCTTTTTAAGCCTAGCCTTGCTTCCCAAGGTGAGAATCAAACACCCTAACTATTATGTCAAGCCCCAACTCCTTTAGTCATGTAAAACCAAGTAATAGAGGGCAGTTTAATGGTGAGATCTGAATAATATGACCCAGGCTTCTGTCTGGAAAAAAGAGTTGATGACAGTTACTGAAGAAAATCTGAAACCACAATAAGAACATTTGGTTTCAAATTCTGAAGGCTGTATATGTGTAGTGTTAGTTTGAGGAGTACTCCATGGGCTTGTGCTTTACAGTGAGGTGCTGCCAGCTAATGAGCAGATCATGCTTTAGCATAAGGCTTCATCATAGACTATTGGAGGCTGGAATGTAGAATCCTTTGCAGACCTTCATGCTTTGTCAAGGCTAGTGCTTCCTTAGTGGGCGAATCGGAACAGACAGCGAACCAGTATCAACGTGAATTACTTAATGGCTACTTCAGTAGGAATGTTGTTGGGCTCTTCAAAGTCTTTGTGAACTCTTTAAATGGGATAACTGCTGCATGTTTTGGTTTAACTGATAGATATCTAAAACAAAAGGCCTGACTCGCTATTTGTTTACAATCTTTTTTGTACATGTGAATAGCCTAGAATGCAGTTTTGAGTCCTGGCCGTTAATTTATTCCATAATGCATCTACTGCTTTCTTCCAGCATTTGAGTGTACATCTCCCTCATTTTTCTTTTCTCATAAAAATAAACTTGATAGGAAAGTACTGATCTGGTATCAGGTTTTCAGTCAGCTTGGCATCTAAAATTTTCTCAGGCTACTAGGCAGTTTGTTTACTCTGCCCTTGGCTTCCTTTTAGCACTGTTCCTTTATTATTTAGCCATGTTTTATCTGCCCTTTACTGGGTTTGACATAGACTGCTGTGGTGGTGCTGCGGTAACATTGTCACCTCACAGTTAGACGTTGCCCGTTCGATTCTCAGAGCGTCTTCTGTGTGGCGACATGCATGAATGGGCGTTTCTTCGTTGAAGGTTGTGCGCTAGGCCCGGCAAGCCAGCACGTAAAAATCTACTGCCAGTCATTAGCGGACCAGAGTTCCGCTGTGGTGACCCCTAACTGGGAAAAGCCGAAAGACGCATTATTGCATATTAGAAAAATAATTAAGAAATGGTTTGTATTTTGTTGCGGAATTTTGCTGAGACAGTAAGTTTCTATTTTTTCCGTCTGTTTTAAAATGTTAAAAACTGATTACATTTTTACTTAAAACTAGGTGTAGATGTTTTGATATGTTTTTCAATGTTCTTTATTTATGGAAAGTTGATCTTTCAATAAATGTAGGTGTAGTCACTGAATTCTACCACAGCACAGGCACACACATGCATTCTTTGTGTGTGTGCGGAAGCTTGTTTTAATGAAAATGTTGTATTTGTGAGTCTTTTAACTCTCGGGCTATTAGAGAATGGAAAACAAGCTACTACTGCAAACTTTGAAAGGAAGCCCTGCATCCACACTGAATGAACTTTGGTCGTGAGCCTAGCCTTGCGGTCAATCCCACTGGCAGCAAGGAATTAGCCAGAATCTCCATATTCTTCAAAACACAGGAAGATGGAGACCATTTTAAGGACATATATTAAAATAAGACATACAAAAGTGCTCTTTTTCAGAGAAAGAGGCTAGAGGATTCCTTCAGTTCTGCCACTGTTCTTTCCCCTTCTTGGGTGTTTGCCAGTTCCTTTTGTGAATCTTCTCCTGTAAAAGTGGTCAGACAAGATTGTATTTCTATTTCATTAGACAGAAATGTGAGAAGGATCCTTTAATCTTCATCTGTGAGCCCCTTCAGGTGTTTCAGAAGTCACTCTTTCTGTTCAGGTTGATTATGAAAGGACAATGGGAGAGACTCTGAAAATTCAACAAGAAATATATCTTCTCCCCTGGTACCATGTTGGACAAAGGTGCTCTTTTGTTGTCTTCCTTTGCTACTCTTTCACCCCAGTAATACTTGCTAGCCCTAGTTTTGGCACTATTCAGATGCGTTTTCAGATGTCAATTTTAATTGTGATCATGATTTTGGGCCTTCATTCTCTTTGTTTGACACCTTCCACATTGACAGCATTTATTTTAGCTTTCCACAGCTGCCCGTCTGCTGACACCAGCTCCTGTCCTCCTTCACAGGACATACTCCACCTGCCTTAACCTCTCTCAGGCTCTATTTTACTTACATTTGAGATTGATGACTATGCTGAAAGGTCATATTGCTGCCAAGGAGTATGTCCTAACACACCAAGCCACAACAGCTTTGCTATCTCTGCTATGGGCTTCCTTCAGGAGGTGCATGAGTGCTTCTACACATCAGCAGCATCCAGACGAAGTGGCACTCTGTAATGCAGAGTTTAGCACACTCTTCATGGTGCTGCTGCAGTGAGCCAGGGGACTGGTGAGCCAGCATCAGCCTCTCATTTCCATCCTCTCCTGCCCAGTCCTTGCAGCGCCCGTGCCACTAGTCAGACACGGTTGTCTGGGGTGTAGTCAGGGCTTTTAGCTCTCTGTGACACATAGCCCAGACAGTGTTGTGTATTGATGCTAATGCAAAAGTTCTGATGGCCTTTTGGTTTTGTTGATTTAGGGCAGTCATTCGTGGATGGCCTTTATATCAGCATTGTTGAGATCATTGTGAACCTGAGCTCTCTGCCTTAAGATTCTCTGCAGTGGGATTGGGCTGATGAGTCCATTGGCTACATTTAGGATTGAGTAATTGGAGTTGGGCTTGGCATCACTTTTCTTGCCATCTGTCTCAGTGGAATTTGGACTGAGGTAGACAGAGTTGGTGTTCTCAGGTCCAAGCATGGTGTCAGCATTGTCCTTGATAGCAAGCAGACAGGATTGCTTTTGCTGCACTTGGCACATATCCCCACATGTACCACAACCTTTGCTGAATACATTTTCTGTTTGCTCTTTCATCAAGCCTTCAGGAAGCAAACAGAGGCTTGGGGACAATTACAGGGTTTATTAGATATATGTGGAACTTTGCAGGTACTTATTCATTCTTGGGCTCATCCCTTTGAGGCTGGGTAATAAGCATAGATGTATGCACCACTGATGATCCAAACTGGGCAATGGACGTTTGCCAATGACAGGATTGGCTCTGTGGACTGAGAGGGATAGATCAATTGTCAGCTGTCCTGTTTTGAAAGGATGATGTTAGGAACCTGATGTGTGTCCAGTGGTGGATGTGATGTCTGGACATTGCACTAACATTTCCAAATCTAGGGCACATTATTGACCACCACAAGTAGGATGGCTTAATGCTATACGCTTGCAACTTCCCATAGGTGCTCTTGCTTTCTGTTGATAAACACTGAGTTACAGCAAAGTCAACTTCTCAAGGAGTTGGCAGGCCTGTCAGATGAAACATCACATTTGGGGGTACCTCAGAAAGGAGCTATTGGGGTTTGGATCTGGTCAAGCATAGAAGCCAGGGAGAAATGGCACCTGGATTCCCCGTTGGGTCACTCACCCCAGATCCAGTAATGGCGATGGTTTATTCCTCCCACTCCCCTGATGACCCCATGTTTAGGGAATTCCTAAAAATCGTGAATCAGTTGGGCAGATGGCTCACAGACCCTGCATCCTCCTAAGAAAAGTTTCTGCAGTTGACCATTTGCTCCCCTCTGCCGCCTCAATGCTGTACCCCCCCTTGTAGTCAGAACCACATGGGTGGTGACTATTTCATGAAGGCCAGCTAAAGACTAGACTTATTAGGTTGAGACTCCCATGTTGCTCTGGAAAGGTTCCTGTTGTTCGGATTCTTGTGACAGGTTTGGAAAGCATTTTTATGTGTCATCCTCCTCCATATTGATGGTGTTGAACTAACTGTGAAACATTACATTTATCTTCTTTTTAATTTCTCCAAGTCTTTTGGGTTTCTAATACCATGACAGGAATTGGACCCCCATTCCCAAGTCAAAGTACGATTAAAGTTCATGAGTTTAGTATTGTTTCACTCTTTGATGTTAGCCAAAAGTGCTTTTCGCAGCACTCGCAATGTGCCCAGTAATGAGTCCTTCTGCAATTCGTATGGTGTTACATGAATTGGTAACATATCTAAATACGATTGTAAATTCTTTTTTATAAGACCAGTTGCTCCTACTACTATTGGAACTGTCTGGGTATCTTTCTTCCACATGGCTCTCGTTTCTGCCTGCAGATCGAGGTATTTTATAACTTTGTCTCTCTCTGTACGCAAGACACTGTAGTCACTAGGTGTGGCAATTTCAATGATCAATGCTACTTTTGTCGTCTTTTCTTGGACCCACTATATCTGGTTTTCTAGCATCTATCTTTTCGACTGTTGGTATTGGGTAATTCCATGTGATGTAAACTTATTCATTTTCTGTGATTCTCTGTGGCTCATGTTTCCAGTGTTTTTCAGCCACTTCGATACCATAATGTTTGCACAATCTCCAGTGTAACAATCTCGCTACATTATTATGCCTTTCAGTATACAGTCCCTCTGCCATTAGAGAGTTGCAACCAGCAGTAAGGTGCGTGACCGTTTCCAATTCGGTTCCACAAAACCTACATATGTCTGTTTCTCCCACATGTTCAATGGACTTAGTAAACCAGCATGTACATACATAGCCCACTGTCTTTAGCTGCCAATATTAACCTTTCATTTCTTGATGTAAATTCAACTCTCCTTTAACCATTCCTGTATTTGTTCTTGATCAACATAAGGCTCTTCCAGAAGTTTTCTATACTTGCAACTATATTTATGTTTTTTCCACATTTTTTGCCTTCTCATCTGGTCCTTCACCGTATATTCTTTCTTTTGTTTTTTAGCACATTCAGTTGCTGCCTGTTTTTTATCCACTTCTGGTTTGATTTCCATTACTGCTTGATGTCGATATGCTTCTGCTAAATTAAGCAGAGATGTCATCTTAGATTTATTCACCTCATGTTTCAAAACTTTCATCATATTTGGATCTTGTGAGGTCAGTAGATGTGTAGAGTCCCACGATTGCAGATCTGTACATGTAATCAATTTCAAGGAGGCCCATCCCTCCTTCAGAACGGGGAATATATAATCATGGTATACACTGATTTTTATAAGTCATTTGGTGAGCATGAAGCATCCTTCTTGTTTTAATATCCGATCTCTGCAACACTTTTTGGGGCCAATCAGTCACTCCAAAACTAGAAGTTAGGACAGGAAGAGCAAACTGATTTATAGCTTGGATCTTGTTCCGAGGTGTCAATGCTGTTTTCAGGATTAATTTAAGTCTTCTAAAGTACTCCTTACTAAGCTTTATTCGCATTTGTTCATGTTTTATTGCTGATCCTTCATCAATTCCCAAGTATTTATACACCCCTCTTGCTTAAGTTCTTTTATATCACATTCTTGTCCCAAACTGATATTTTCCTGGTGCTACAATTTACCCTTTTTAAAGGTTGCTTTTGCACATTTATCAAGACCACATGACATTTCAATATCATCTGAAAAAGTTTTGACAACCTGCAGCTGTGCTGAAAGTTCCTCATCTGATGAGCTATACAATTTTAAATCATCGACAAAGTGAAGATGAGTAGTCGTCAGACTTTGTTGTTTTCTAGAAGCTAAATTATAGCCATGACCTAAGCTGTTAAGTAAACAGCTTAATGGATTAATGGCAAGGCAAAAATAGCAACGGTGACAGAGAGTCACCCTGGAATATCCCCCTTTGGATTTTTATCCCTGGGATAATAATTTGTCCTTTTTTCGTGGCTTAATTGCAAATTGGTCTGCCACTGCTTCATGGTTACTGTAATGTAATCAATTAGTGTAGGATGTACCTTATACATTTTTAAGCACTCTTTTATCCATGAATGTGGGATACTGTCATATGCTTCTTTATAGTCAATCCATGCCATACTTAGATTCTTCCCTTTCTTACAGTTCTCCAGTATAACTTTATTTAACAATAAATGATCCTTTGTTCCATATGACTTTCTTTTATTGCCCTTTTGTTCTACTGGCATAATTTAGTTTTCTTCTAAATGACTATAAACTCTGTCGGCGTCAATCCCTGTGTATAGTTTAGTTGGAAGACAAGTTATTGGTCTATAATTTTTAGGGTAGCTTACAAGTTCAATCTTAAGAGCATTGTTTTTCCTGTTGTTAACCAGTGCGGTGTCTGTTCAGGGTGTGCACATAAATAGTTCTTACTCATGGCTAGATCCTCGTGTTAAGAAGTTAATACTTTAAGCCAAAAGTTAGGTACTGCATCTGGGCCTGGGGTTTTCCAATTAGGGGCTTTTTTCAACTTTGTTTCAGTCTCTCTGGCTGTTATTTCATCCCATTTCATATCCTGTACCTTTAAACTTCTTATTCTTTCTTTTACTTCTTCTATCCATTTAGCATCTTTATGTTCCACAGGATCTTCATAGATACTTCTCCAAAATGTATCTATTTCCTCTTTTTTTGGCGGTCTATCAATTCCTTTTACCTTATTTCCCAATTCTCTGTAAAACTTTTTTGGGTCATCAGTAAATTGCTTATTTTGTGCTTTCACCTTATATTTATCTTTGTATCTTCTGAGTCTTTCTGCTTGTTTTGAAATTTTTAATTTATCTCTAATAGTGCATAATAGATCCTAGTCTGTTCCAATACTGTGCATTGCTTTTATCACATCTATCTTTCTTAATATTTTTGTTGATCTATTCCCTCTTCTATAATCTTCTAACAATGACACTTCTTGTCTTTGCTGCTTTATAGTTTTCTCTATTCGATATTTCCATGATGGTATTCGCTTTCACACCCCACCCCCCTTTTCCCTTGCTACCGTATGTTCCTGTGGTAGAATTTTATCAGTTATTAATTTAGCAGCACAATAATATATTCTGTTTACTTCTGTTATATCGCATGGACCTCTATGGACAGTCCTAATTACTGTGTTCATTTGTTTTATCAAGTTTCTGACTTTTGGGGTTTTATTAACCTTCTGCAGTCTATTTTCAATTACCCAAACATAAACTGGGAGAACTACTCAAGTACTAACTCCCTTGCCCTACATTTCCTAGAATTTATAAACTCAAACGCCCTGGATCAACTGGTCAACACTCCCTCCAGAGGTGACAACATATTGGACCTGGTCATCACCAACATGGGCGACCGGTGTTCCATACTGGAGGCCAACCCCTCGCTGGTTAGATCTGACCATAAACAAATCACTTTGGATATCCACATTCCACCCCCACCCCCAGACAAAGGAAACCACTGTAAAAACTTTTCAAAAGCAAACTTCACGTTACTTAAGACCGAGGTGGAAAGTTTCAAAGCCCCCATGCTAAAGGATAATGCTGTCCAAGCTGCAAAATCCTTTACTAATGCATTTTTGGGCACCTACAAGAATGCATGGATCGTGCTATCCCAAGCAAAACCAAGACTCACTCCTCCAAGAAAAGGGAAACCAGTCTGGTGGATCCCTGCCATAAACAAGCTATACAATAGGAGGAGGAAACTAGTACAGAAAAGAGTAAAATCCCAAGAATGGAAGGCATCCCTGATCAATATCCGCAAGAAACTACAATCCCTCATAAAATCATCCAAGGCGAGCTTCGAAAGAAAAATTGCCAAGGACTCCAAAGATAACCACAAGGCATTCTTTAGCTATGTCAAGAATCTAAGTGGCAATGCTCAGATCTGCTCGGAGTTAGTGCAGAATGGCACAAAATACACTGAACCGACCGATATTGCCAACATCCTGGCAGACAGGTTCATTGCAAACTTCACCCCCCTCTCACCCCCAAAAGGCCCCATAACCATACCAGAAGAATGTAGAGCCCCTGAAATCACAGACACTCAGGTTAAAACAGCCCTCTCCAAAGCCAAAAACACAGCATCAATGGGACCGGACGTTGTCCCAGGCTGTGTCCTACACAAGCTCAAAAACTAACTAACCCCCTCACCTAAATACACTGTTCAAACTCAGCCTCTCCACAGGCTATGTACCCATAGAGTGGTGCACAGCAATGGTTATTCTGCTCCACAAAGGTGGAGCCACAAAAGACCCTGGGAACTATCGCCCTATAAGCCTGACTAGCTTGGTCTACAAGGCCTTGGAGTGCATCATCATGGAACTCATTAACAGAGACATTGGGAACCTCCAAACACTGGGGTCTGTATTACGAAACTGAAAACCCGTTTCAGTGAATACCACAACACTGACACACATAGCCCGAACTGCAAATGCACCGAACCCCCTAAACCGTGAAATTTAAAATCTCAAATCGTCCTAGTCGGCCAACACCACTGCACACTACATACTACGTACACAAACATAATAAATAAAACACATACATACACTAACCAAACCCTACTTCTAACCCTACACTAAACCTTACATACATTACTATCTACTTACCTTAACCTTTCACCCTAACCCTAAGGTCTGTAACTGTCACACACTTACCCTACAAAAATATACCCAAACAAAACAAACAATCCCCACACATACACTTAACAAAACCTTACTTCTAACCCTGCACTAAACCTTACATACATTACCTATCTGTGCACTTACCTTAACCCGCACCCTAACGTCCATAACTATCGCACACTTGCCTTACGGAGCTATACTGCAGACACTGTCCAACTATGACAGTTCAACATTTCGTGTTTAGCGGTTTTGGATGTTCACCGTTACTGTAGTTCACGCTATAGGTGTCGCTGAATTTTGATTCGCTCGAATGGATCTTCTGGCTTCTAATATAGACCCCAAACACTGGACCCTACCCAGTTTGGCTTTGTTTATGGAAGATCATGCCTCCTAAACCTGGTGGACGACTTTGAGACCATTACCAAGGCTATAGATGAGGGAAAGGTGGTGGTACACACAGCCTACCTAGACCTCGAAAAGGACTTCAACACCATTCCCCATTCTGGTATTATAGACAAGCCCACCAGCCTGAACATAAACCCCTGTGTTACAAGATGGGTTGCCAACTGGCTCACGGACAAAACCTACATGTTGAGACTTGCGGGAGCTAGGTCCGACTCTAAACTGGTTACAAGTGGCGTTCCCCAGGGCTCAGTCCTAGGACCCCTCCTGTTCAGCATATACTTCTCGGAGGTACAGGCAAGCACAGGAGGACTATGGCTGGCCAAGTTCGCAGATAACTGCAAACTAGGGGTTATAATTGACTCTCCGGCTGACACAGACATCCTTCAAAAGGGTCTCACTGAGACGGATACCTGGTGTCAAAATCATGTCCTCAAGCTAAATGCCAAATAGTGCATAGTCATCCTCTTTGGAAAAAACAAAGCACCCACAAACTACCACATAGGTGGTAGTCCCCTAAATACGGAAAACGTAATAAGGGATCTGGGGACCCAAGTAGATAGTAATCTCTCCTTTGATAATCATATTGCCAAAGTGGTTATAAAATCCTTCTATGTGGCCCACCTAATCACAAAAGGGTTCACATCCAGATCAAAAAAAGGTAATTGTGCCTCTCTACTCATCACTCATCAGACCCATCATAGAGTACAACACCCAATTTGAGATGTACCTTACAAGACGCCTGCAACAGCTGGAAAGACTACAGGAGTACCTCATCAAGAGGATCACTGGCCTCAAACAGATGCCCTATGCAGCTCGACTGAAGAAACTCCAGCTGTACTTGGTTGCATACCACTTACTCAGAGGTGATCGCTGCCTGACATACAAGGCCATGTCCAACCCAGAATTGATGGACATGCTCCACCTAAAGAAAACCTTATCCCCTTGAGCCACACGCTCTAGGGATCTAAACCTCAGCACAACAATAAGTAGGCCATGCTGGAGGGATAGATTCCTGTCCCAGAGACTTCCCATGCTTTGGAACAAGATTCCAGTCTACATTAGGCAGAGGTCCTCACTAACACTCTTCAAGAGAAACCTTGACGAGTGGATGGGAAACAGAAAGTTTACCCCGGGTATCACTTCAGTGGCTCTGCTGGACCAGAGGCAGAGGGAACTAATCTAAGGGGGCGGTGAAAGACAACACATTCTGGCTAGGCTTATAAATACCTTCAGGCAGATAGCCTAGTACATACCTATAAACCTATTTCTCTCATTGATGTTGATATATCTGTCTTTATCTATTAAATCAAGCAACTCTTCTTTTAACTCCTTTTCTTCTATACTGAGAGCACATCCCTTGTTTTCCATTTCCAACAGGCATTCTATAACATCTTCTTGTGGCACATTCTCTTCAATTTCATCCTGCGTCATCTGTTGTTTTGTCATATGGAAACTGACTGGCCTATCACTCTTCAACATTGACTGCATCAGAGTTTCCACAGTTTCCTGTTCTTTCCTTCCTGTCTAGCTTCAAGTGAACTTTTATACTGGTTTCCTGTGAAAGGCTCCAAAATATCTTGATTTGGCACCTGACCTGTTGCTTCCTGTTCCACTAGTTTCCCCTTAATTTGGATATCCATTGCTCTATCCTGTTGTGGTGCTTTTTGCATTGGATTTTCTACAATGAATCCTTCTCTTTGCAGCTGTTCCATTACCTCAATTTCTATTTCTTTGACTTCTCCATTACTAATCTCCTTTTTCTGCTTTTCCTTTTAGTCTTCTTATTTTTTGTATTGTAAAATTTTCCATATCCGGATTCCTTTGCCTGTATTTTTCTTCAAATATCTTTGGTGCTGCTCTTTTTGTATTAGTTAGTTTTCCTTTCTCCTTTGCATAAATATTACACCATATTAAATCTCTTTTCCTTTCCCATGTCCATATGTCTTCTTCACATGTCTCCTGATCTTCTTTCTTTTTCTTATTCTGGGGACTTGCTCCATCATGCTGTGATGTAGTCTGTTTTAGACCTTCTACATTCAATCCTTCAATTTGCAGGTACTCCATAACTTCAACTTCTATTTCTTTGACTTCTACTTTACTAATCGTCTTTTCTACATTAAATCTTTTGCTTTTAGTCTTTTTATTCTGAAATTTTCCATATCTGGATGCCTTTGCCTGTATTTTTCTTCGAATATCCTTGAAACTGCCTTCTGTATATTAGTTAACTTGGCTTTCTGCTGTGCATAAATATTGCACCATGTCAAATCTTTCTTTCCCATGTCCATATTTCTTTTTTATATTTTTCAAATATCTCTAGGTTTTGTTGTTTATATTTTCTCACTTCCTCAGAGGTTTCTTTTTCCAAAGAGATCAAAGTTTCTTGATCTATATACTGTTTTTCAAAAATCTGTTGTATTAATGAAAGCAAATTTTTATTTGAAGCTTGTGATAGCTTTTCCTGCGGAAGTATTTTGCTTTTCTCTAATTTCTCACTTAATCGTTTTGTATATCTTGTGACTGGAAATTATGGGCTTTTTACATAATAGTAACAATACATAATTTCTTTCTTCCTCAATAGTCTACTCTGTCGTCTTTATGGCTCTTCTTTGGCCAATCAATTTTTGTCGTTTTTGTGGACTACTACTCCCTTCAAAAACAAGGGGGCCATCCTCCCCCTGAGCCTGGCCTGGCCCCATTGTAGGATTGTTTCTGTATTTTGAGGATTCTACACTGTCATTTTTCCCAGTCCTGGCACCAGTGCACCTACCAGGATTGGGCACTTTTTTTTATCCTGGGTCTTGCCATCCAGCTATCTTTTATTATTTTTGATTTACTTCTGTTCATGATATATGCTATATAAATGCAGTCTATACATCAGTGTCGCCTTGGTGAGATTTTGTGAAAACAGGGTCCACCTCGCGAAAGTACTCACCAAGACTTGAGGATAAATTCAATTTCAGCACCACTACGCTCCCTTGCTTGCTGACTTTTCATCTCTCCATCAGGACCCTTTTTACATTTACAGAGAGAGCTGGTTGATGAGATGTCTTAGGTGCTGGAGGATTAGCTTGACTCGTAGTTTTCTGTTGAAAGTATAGTCAAACACTGCAGCTATTTGTTGTCTGCCTTTCAGACCTTTATAAATTTGGCATTATGTTAGCATCTGTTAAAGTGCACTATTCTGATATTTCAGTGTACTTTCCCATCCACCCTCCCTTGCACTCCATGCCTTCACTCAAGCAGCTTCTAAAGCGGTCCTGTGTCTTTGATTGCCAAAAAAGAGACTGTTCCATTATGTAATCTTAATTATGCATTAGAGAAGTTGATCCTTGTACCTTCTGAACCAGTTGCTTCTGCATCTTTAAAATTTTTATCCTTAGATGCTTTTTGTCATTACAGTCACTTTTATTAGAATTTCTGATCTTCAGGTGTTAATGTGGAGAGAACCACTTTTATTTTTCCATTTAGACTGAATGACCCTGTATACAAATCTTTCATGTCAAAAGTGGTCAAAGAGCTGTTCCTTAATCAAGTCATTTAAAACAAAGGGGAAAATTCTCCGCTTTCTGGATGTGCATTGTCAGCTTATGAAATCTTAATTATGCATTAGAGAAATTGATCCTTGTACCTTCTGAACCAGTTGCTTCTGCATCTTTAAAATTGTTATCCTTAGATGCTTTTTGTCATTACAGTCACTTTTATTAGAATTTCTGATCTTCAGGTGTTAATGTGGAGAGAACCACTTTTATTTTTCCATTTAGACTGAATGACCCTGTATACAAGTCTTTCATGTCAAAAGTGGTCAAAGAGCTGTCCCTTAATCAAGTCATTTAAAACAAGGGAAAACTCTCCACTTTCTGGATGTGCATTGTCAGCTTAGATTTTACTTAAAACAGTAATTGGAAACAAGGAAAGGTGAACTTTTTCCAAATAGCTTGCTCAGTGTATTTCCTGCTGTAACACAGCTTATAGCAAATCTGTTCTTCTTCATGTCAGATCTCATTCCACCAAGACTCTGCAGTTTTCCTAGAAGGGTCAGCATGCAGCCTACTTTGGAGGCTGTCACCTGGACCTCTTTCCACACATTGTGCAGGCACTAGAATTTGCGGTAGTTTCAAGGTCCCAGGCTGGATTTGCTTCCATCATTCTAACTAATTTTTATCACCTATCAGCCACCTGTGAGGACTGCAACAGTGAATAGTAATACCAAAAGTTGTGTGTAGAACTTACCATAATGTAATTGTTCCCTATTTCTCTTTTTTCCATTCTTGCTACCCAGGAATGGGATGGCACTCTAGTCATTCTGCCATCACAGCTCCTCTTAATTCCCTATCAAGCCCCCTCATAGCTTCATAGGTAGGTACTAGCCTAGCTGCCCTTGTGGACCATCTTAAGCCTGCCCAGTTTCCCTTTTTGTGCTCAAAGTAGCCTGTCACATTTGGTTATAGATTGGCCTTACCCAGCCCATGGTTGATAATTATGTATTATTCCTAATGAGAATAACTGGGATCATACTATAGATTTGAATGGACCTGTGCACGAGAGAAAGCATTTATGAGCTGCCTCTGTCCATTAGTAGTACAGGGAGCAGTCTAACTTTTCTGTTACCCATCCATAGAACTAAGTTGAGCTTGAATATGAACAGGGATAAACTTTCTTTTATAGGGATAGGAAGCTTACCAGCAGTTCCATGGAGCCCCCTGAAAGAATGATCTTCTGCAGCAGAAAAACTTTAAGGATGTTAATACTCTGTCTCCATATAGAGCTCCTCTCAAGCTGCCAACATCCAGACCATACGAAAGGCAGCCCCAAGCCCTGAATTCTAGTCAGCCACAGGAGGTGGGATCCAAATAACCTAGGCCACCGCAACAGCAATCTATATGTTGAACATCTGGACAATCTATATAATAAGAAAGGTAAAGGACTGCCCCTGGCACCACAGGAAAGCTTTACATGCAGAGCAAGCATAATGCCTATGGTATCAGTACAACTGTTTATAGAGAATGGACAACTTCTTATCAGACTTAAGGTTTAAGAGAATTACAACAAATGCTGTTGTGGAGGTTTGTTTAGATTTCAAAATTTTGGAAGGTACAGTTGTAAATCACTGGTCTTACTTATAAGCTTGCAAAGTGACATGGTCAAGGATGTTACAGGCATGTATTCAGTGTCTGTGTAGTCTTCCTTGCACAGACGTAACCAAAGGACAGAGAAACAGACATTCAAAGATGTAGGGCTCTGTGTGAAAAGAGAAAAAACTATTCTGAAAATGTTTCCAACTTGTTTTAGTCCTGGGTCTGATTCTCACAGCCTTCATTTACTGTTACTCTGAGCAAGTAATTGAGCAGACGCATCTAGATAGCCCTTGCAAATAGCCTTTGTGAACAGTGGGTTTAACTGGTTAAGAATTTTTTTAATGCCAGTGTGAACACTAAGCATTTTGTAAGTCTTGGTGTGCAAGCCAAGTCCCTGTTTGTAGAAAATGAACACTTGTTACTCTCACGTGGAAATTCATTAAATCGAACACCTAAAAGTAATCAACACCTTCCAGATTATTTAGGGGTAAGAAATATCTTAAAAATATTTCTTCACATGAGGGGGTGTTCCTGTATCTTTTATCTGACTTTACTTCTTGGAGAAGGGAGGTTCAGGATTTGTGGGGTAGAGACCTAGGGCAGAAGGGGTGTTACTATCTAGTCTTTTTAAGGTTTTGTCTCGGAGATCTTCTAACCTGGCTTTAGTCAGGGCAATAAAGATTTGATGCTGACATACCTCTTATAACACAAATGGCCTTTTGTAGTGGTGGGAGCGAATGGGCCGAAGCTTAGTGGAGAAGGTATAACTTTAGAAATTGGGCTTTCCAGTCAAGATACCTCCAGGCAAGATTCCCAAAATTAGGACTGCAGCAGTGAATATACTTGAACATCTATATTTATAAGCTCGTAACACAACTGTACTTTCCCTCTGCTGTGGTCTGATCTACTAGAGAATCCTCTGCATCTACACCCTGCAAAACCCAGTTGACTAATGTATCCTGCAAGTCTTACATGGCCCTTCAATTCCTTCATGTAATCATATGGTTACTCCAGTTCCAGTAATGGCCAGGCATTGTTAATACCTGCCTCTGATGGTCCAAATTGTCACTTCTACCTAGAATCTTAATACTACAAAAATATACAAAATGGTCATATCTTTATATTTGGTTTGCTTCCAAGGGGCTGAACCCCTTTAAAGCTTTGTACAAATGGCAGTTTTAAATTACCTTACCTGATTTTTCATACAGGCCTAAGTTACTCTTCTCTAAAGGCTGTCCTTGTTTCCAACTTCTTTCAAGGCTAAGTTCTTTTACTTGGGCTTCCTTAAAGGCTTAAAAAGCTTTCTTGGATGGTACTTTCCAGAGTACATCAAGGATACCCTTCCTTCATAAGTGAAAACTCTTCCTCCTTTTTGAGCCTGCTGGTAAAACCGATTGAAATACCCTGGATGAAAGACCCTCTTTGTAGTGCCCATTACTTTGCTAGCACAATTTATGAAATAAGCCTTGTGCATAAAGCCTCTTTACCTGGCCTTTCCTTGAGGAACAGGGATTAATTGCATACCATTTCTTCCTTTATACTTAGCCACTGAAACAAACTTTAAGCAATCCCTTAGTTTTTTTTCTATTCTTTCCTAATATTTAAACAGAGGTGAATATGTGTTGCATTCATGGATATCTGCAGACAGATCAGATTTTAGTACAAATCATTCAACAATTCACAACTTTCACCTTTTTTTAGTAAAAATAGAGGTTTCAAAGTTACTTTTACTTTTAGGTGGCTTACTAAATGTAGCAAGTTCTGTTACAGAAGATGTAATATGATGCTGCCCTCCATGTCTACAACACAAAGGTATTTTTCAAAAATGCATTTGTAGATGATAGTTACACAGCTGCCTTGGCTTTATTGATTACTTTTGGAAAACAGTATAAAGTGGATGTGATCTTCAGGTCGAAGTCTTCCTTCAGAGCCGTAATCATCAGTGGTATGTTTGACTGATGGCCACTTGGGAGGAGAAGCTTGGGACTCTCCTGTTGGCTGACAAGGATGGACATCCTCATACCAGATATGAAAGCTATGTACTTATTGTAATGGTAGAGCTGGATGTGCAGGTCCTTCCTTCTCAAAACACTCACTCTCCTTCCCTCCCTCATATGATCTGGGGTTATCTTTGCTGATGCTGTTTTAGTGTTCTGCTTTCAAGTATCCCACTTGATATGGGCTAAAGACCGCGAGGGCATTTTTAAGTCTAACCATGCATCCCAAATCTCTGACAAGTTCTGGTACCCTTGATAAGTGTAAGCAGGGGCTTGGAAGATGAACCATTTGCAGGCTGCTTGTGTTCATTAGAGACATAGTTGCCAAACAAGGGATGAATTTCCGGTTCCTCAGCCAGTAGTGCAAGTTAGATTTGAACTGGGTTAGGGAGGAACTCTGCTTCACATGGATGGGGAGCCTGTTCCAGAGAAGGGGTAGTCTCTGGGATACATACCTGTCTGTCCAGCAGGTTCTGTTTCTGTCACAGGCAAGGTTTTAAGTCTTTAGAATGGGTAATTCTGGTGCTGTTTGTTTTGTGGTTATGCAGGAACTCCGTCAGGGTCAGGTCTGAAAATGCCCTGTATGCCAAACGTAGATCTCCCCTCAACAGCCTGTAGGAGCTAGAATACAGGGATAGGGCCTTGAGGTGGTCTGCAGAGGACATGTTACGTATGCCCCATATTCTGTTGGTGAGGAACCTCTGTGGATGTTCCAATTGCAGGAGTGTCTGGTCAAATACATGCAAGTGGTGTTGTACTCAATGATAGGTGTGATGAATGTCGAATACAGTGGCACAATGACCTCCTTGGATCTAGATGCCTTATCTTTGTTTATAAGTTGCACAATACAGAATGATTCCTCACTACTGTAGACACGTGGTAGTCAAATGTTATATTACTGTGTGTGTGTCCCCAAGTCCCAGACTACTGTGTCACCTCTTAAGAGTTGTGTTGTCAATATGATAGTTACCAGGGGTGGATGACTCCTCGAAGGATACTATTATGCATTTCATAGCATTTAGTTTTAGTCCATGGCTCTGACACCAGTTATTCCTGGAGTACATTTGTGTCTGTGGAGATTCTGTGACTGCTCCTAATTTGTAGTCATCTGCAGATTTAGTCAGCCAGAGGGTATTGACATTGGCCTTCACTTCAGAGATGTAAATGCCAAAAGGGAGTGGCTCCGGGCCAATCCCCAGTGGACTCTGCTTGTGACTGGCCTCTTTGTGGAGGAGGACTCCCCAGTTCTAACTTCCTGTGTCATGTCTGTGAGCCATCTAGCTATCCACCAGGTGACATATGGGTTTATACCTGACCTCTTAAGTTTGCCAAAAATGCCCAAGTGAGCGGTCTTGTCAAATTCTTTGACCATGTCAGGGTTGGTAGTGTGAACTATTTTGCCCTCGTCCATTGCTTTGGTGACCTTCTGAAAGAAGTCCACCAGGCTGAGTAGGCATGACCTGCCCTTGACAAAGCCAGATTTTGTTAGATCCAGTGTCTGGAGATTTCCTTTGTCATTATTGATCATTTCTATTATAATTTCCTTGGGTTTGCATATGAGACCAGTGAGACTTATGGGTCTGTAGTTTCCTGGTCTGTAGATGACCCACCTTTATACTTCAGTACTCATTAACCAGGTAGGCCCACTGGACACAGTCTCTTTTCAGGGGCAACCTGGGAGCAATGTCTGGTTAAGTGACTTGCTTAGTCACATACCAGGCAAATGAGGGATGACAGACTCAAACCCTGTAGCATAGGAACTACAGCTCATAACCTAATCCTGACTGTTACCATTCTTTATTCATAAGGCACAGAGCCTATTTGGAGGCTACATTGGAATAGCAATTCCAGAGGCCCTGCTAGGTCATGTTTCATGCTGTTTAAAAGGGACCCTGGCATATTGTCTGGGCCCATTGATGCAGTGTTCTTGGCCTTATAGAGAAGGACTTATTCCCTAGTGATAGTAGTTGGAGAGAGTGCCTTGTGGTTATCCTTGGCCTGGGAGGCCAAATTTACCTCAAATTTAGCTTTGGTAAACTTTTATTTTCACCTGAGTTGTTTGTTTAGTTTGAAAGTGCTTTTATCCTACTGGGTGCTACACTAATTTTTGGCATGATTTTCTTCCTTCTGTTATACAGCTCATTGATGATGTGATTCCACCTGGATGGCTTGCTTTTCCAGTTAGTTCTGTACTTCTTGATAGGTACATCTACCTCTGTGCGGCTATTAACATATTTGTATAGGGGGTCTTTGAACCGCTCTGCATAGGCAGCAGTATTCACATGGTTTATCTTCTTCTTTCGGCTGCTCCCGTTAGGGGTCGCTGCAGCGGATCAACTGTTTCCATTTCTTCCTGTCCTCTGCATCTTGTTCTATCACACCAACCACCTGCATGTCCTCTCGCACCACATCCTTGAGCCTTATCTTAGGCCTTCCTCTTTTCCTGTTACCTAGCAGCTTCATCCTTAGCATCTTTTTCCCAATATACTCTGCATCCCTCCTCAGCACATGTCCAAACCAACATAATCTTGCCTCTTTGGCTTTGTCTCCAAACCTTCCAACCTGGGCTGACACTCTAATATACTTATTCCTAATCCTGTCCATCCTTGTCACACCCAGTGCAAATCTTAACATCTTCAACTCTGCCACGTCAAGCTCTGACTCCTGCCTTTTTGTCAGTGCCACTGTCTCCAACCCATATAACATAGCTGGTCTCACTACCCTCTTGTAGACCTTCCCTTTCACTTTTACTGGTACTCGTCTGTCAAAAATCACTCCTGACACTCTTCTCCTCCCACTCCATCCTGTCTGTACTCTCTTCTTCACCTCTCATCCACACTCACCATTACTCTGAACCGTTGATCCCAAGTATTTAAACTCATCCACCTTCGCCACCTCTACTTCCTGCATCTTCACCGTTCTTCTATTCTCCCTCTCATTTACACACATATATTCTGTCTTATTCCTGCTGACCTTTATTCCTCTTCTCTCTAGAGCATATCTCCACCTCTCCAGGGTCTCCTCCACCTGTTCCCTATTCTCACTACAGATCACAATGTCATCTGCAAACATCATAGTCCACGGGGACTCCTGTCTGATCTCGTCTGTCAACCTGTCCATCACCATAGCAAATAAGAAAGGGCTCAGAGCTGATCCTTGATGTAATCCCACCTCCACCTTAAACGCATCTGTCACTTCCACCTCAGACCTCACCGCTGTTACACTACCCTTGTACATATCCTGTACCACTCTTACATACTTCTCTGACACTCCCAACTTCCTCATACAATACCACAACTCCTCTCTAGGCACCCTGTCATATGCTTTCCCTAATCCACAAAGACACGATGCAACTCCTTCTGACCTTCTCTGTACTTCTCCAGCAATACTCTCAGAGCAAATACCGCATCTGTAGTGCTTTTTCCTGGCATGAAACTGTACTGCTGATCACTAATCATCACCTCCCTTCTTAACCTAGCTTCCATCACTCTTTCCCATAACTTCATGCTGTGATTCATCAGTTTAATCCCTCTGTAGTTACTACAGCTCAGCACATCACCCTTATTCTTAAAAATCGGTACCAAAACACTTTTTCTCCATTCCTCAGGCATCCTCTCACTTTCCAAGATTTCATTAAACAATCTAGTTAAACACTCCACTGCCATTTCACCTAAATACCTCTATGCTTCCACAGGCATGTCATCTGGACCAACTGTCAGGTTATCAATTAATAGTAGGAAGTTAGCAATAAAGTAGTTAACATTCCTGGGTTAGCTAGGGTTCCAGTTTTATTTTTACTTCAAAGGAGACCATTTTGTGGTCTGACTTTACCAGAGAATACATTACACTAAGGGTTGTGCAGCACTCTGTCATTTTAGTGGGGACCAGATCCAGTATGTTTGCACCTCTGGTTGGTGTATTAACAGTCTGGTCTAGGGAGTTTGTATTTATAAAATCCAGGAATCTCTGCCCGCACATTTGGCTGATAGCAGGATAATTAAAGTTGCCCATGATTATAGTATTGGGTTGGAAGGTGAGTGTTTCCAATAAGTTTAAATACTTGTACTGGGTTTTCTTGGTCATAGAGAGGGGCCTATAGTTTACAAGAAAGTGGTACTGGATTTTACCTATGGTGATTTGAACATGTAGAAGCTCAAATGCATTGTGCTGTTTGATCAGCCTTGAGGTATATTTATTTTTGATGTAAAGCAAGAGACCTCCACCTTTATTCACTGCCTGTCTAGTAGCTGGTCTAAATGTGTAGAAGACACTATAGCCTTGCACTGTTGGGATGCTGTCTGCTGCTTTAAACCATGTCTCGGTGACCACACAGACATCAGCTTCCTCTAGGATGAGGAGAGCTTGTAGGGAATGGAGATTTTTGTTTAGTCTCTTAGCGTTGAGCAGTAACACCTTTAGATTTTCTTAGTTTTAATTTACTATATCTGAAGTACTTTCAATTTGGTATTGCCTAAAAGACAGTATGGAGACAACAGTGTTTTAGCTATTATCTCAAAGTTTAGAAGGGAGAGGTGCAGACCATCTTTGATAAAGTAGCGTGGTCTGTTGCCCATCTCCTTCCATGCTGACAGATGTTTCACTCCCTTAGAATGACACCAGAAACTAAGCCAATTATTAAAGTCAACTTCTGTTCATATTGTGGCATCATCCTTGGAAATGGTAAAATGCAGCTCAGTGCTAGGCTCATAACAGCCTGGAACACACATTCCAAGATCTCCATTATGTTTCTCTTCATGTAGTGTAGGGAGGTATGTCTCAGGTCATTTACACTTACATGGACTATGATTGAGTCGTACTGGTACTTGTGATTATTGACCTGATTGCATGTGTAATATAGCAGATCCTGGCCACTGATAAGCAACGGACTGTGACTTTCTCCTTACTCAGCCAGGTGAGAGGAACATCAGCATGTCTCACAATAGAGTCTCCAATGACCAGAATGTTAGATTGTGTGGTGGCTTGTTTTATGGGCTTAGAAGAAGAGGCTGCATGAGATTTGGTTGTATGTGTTGATATGGGTGTTGTTGAATAATGCATTCTGGGGCTACTGAGGGCATTTGCCTTGTACACTTCATGTAGAATGGCTTTGGGGTATAGGAACATTATATTTAAGTGCCTCATCATATGTGAGTCTGTGTATCTGCTTTGAATTGTGTGTGATGGGTTCAGTGTGTGTACTACTGATAACCTGATTGACATTAGGAGTGCTTTTATGTAAGAGCTTTGCCTCCAGTGACATTGTGTAACTGAATCTCTCACATACCATATCAGTTTGTTTGGGAATTAGCTGGTTGTCAGTAAACATGAGAATTTCTACATTGCCTCAGGGTGCCCATACCCACCAAATTGGTAATGGAGATAGTGGGAAAGTTTGTATCCATGGCAATAGGCCTTTTTTTTTTATTGATCAGATGATTACAGTGTGAATATAAAGTTATGTCAGGAGTATATGGTTTACAGCTGTGGGGGCAGTACTTGTTACTGCAAACTAGTTGCCCTTTGAGCATCTAAGTATTGGTGAAATTTCAAGGGTGCTTTTACATAAAAATGTCAACTCAAAGTGTGTGTGTCTGTACAGGACACTGCCAAACACAGGTCTATATCAGAACATCGGAATTTTAAAACTTCGAATGTTCTAATATCGACCCCTATTCAGCAAATGCTAAAAATAGCGAAGCTGCAGAACACCAAATTTTTTCCTAGGGAAAGAATTCAGTTAGTCATTTCTGTGGCTTCGCTATTTTCAGCGCTGTGGTGGAAAGTTACGGGTCGGGTTCAGGTAAGTGTGCGATTGTGTGGACGTTAGGGTTAGGGGCGGGTTAAGTGAGTGTGCGATAGTGACGGACCTTAGGGTTTGGGTTAAGGTAGGTGGATAGATAGTGTTATGTACAGTTTAGTGTAGGGTTAGATGTAGGATTTTAAGTGTATGTGTGTGGATTGCTGTTTTTTTGGTGTGCTTGTGTTGTGTGTATGTGTTTCGGAATAGCAAATTTTTTCCATGGGAAAAAAATTTGCTGTTCTGAATGTTCAATATTTTGTGGTTTAGATATTTTAGGTTCAGTGAAATAGCATTCACTATTTTCATCTTTTGATAGCATGATATAAACGCCCAAACACTTGAGAGGAAACTAATAAGTAGACCCTGATGATTTATGGATGAAGTATTTAGGGAGACATTCTGAAATTAGGTTAGACAGCAGCTAGTCAGCAGTACGTCCTGAAAAGCAAGAATTAGCTTTGTGAATAATAACGGAAATAGGGGATTTGCCTGATTGGCTACTACTATTGCTGGTTTTAGCACAGCTTCACACAGCTAGAATACAGTGCTCCTTTGCTTCTTCTCTCACCAGAAGCAAAACCGTAGCACTAATCCCAGGATGAGAAGCAGGCCACTGGCTATTTGGTGATCAGCAGTCTTGTCCCAGATAATTGTAGCCTTTTCCTGGTAGATACCTTGAATAGCAACCCAGACCAGTCAGGAAGGACCAACACAAACACTCGCTGCCCAATCAGAAACTACCAGGAATCAATGTACTGTGTCCCTTCTCTCACCAGGAGTAAAATATAAATACATATTTCAAGCTGGCATCTTTGAAGCTGTTATCATGCTTTCTGGTGATCAGCAGTCCCCAGGAAATTATTTTATTATTTATTTAACATTTGTTGACCAGGAAAGTCCGACTGGGACAGAGCCTTGTTTCAGTGGAGGCCCAGGGAGAAACGCTCCAGACACATGTCTTTGGACTGTGGGAGGAAACTGGAGTACCCGGAGGAAACCCACAGGAATGCAGGGAGGGCATAAAGACTCCGTAGAGAAGGCACCCCAGCCAAGAATCAAACCGGAGAACCTTTTGCTGTGAGGCAACAATGTTAACCACTGGAAAGAAAACTGTCTGGTGGAGATTTATATAGCTGAAAGGGTTAAACTTGGAATCCTTGGAAAGTTGAGATGACAGACAGTGTAAAGGCCTTTGGTTGCTGGCTATGGACCTGTTCCTTCATATTTATCATTATCCATGTATCATTTTATTTTTTGGATGTTGTGCTTCACTTTATACTGGCATCATTACTGTCATTAGTACTTGTGTGGTTTTTGGTAAGGGTTTGTGATTTGTTATTTCTCATATTTATTTTGTAAGTAGTATTTCTGTTATTTGAAGTCTGATTTGTTGACTTGCTGCACTGACACTAGCTGAAGTGAAAGAATGCTGTTCTTAATTTTTGAGAAGCATTTTTTGATGGAAGTTCCTGCATTCATGTGTTTTGGTGAATTTGGGTATCTGCAAACAGCAGTTCAGGAGATAGTAACATGCTTAACTTTGGACAGCAAAAAACCTTTTAAGACTTTTGTGTCTTTGTACACTATCACTGCTGCATTTTTACTAAATGTTGACTGTAAAGTGTAGATATTTCTTTGAGGATGTTTTTTTTAGGAGCACTTATTACTTTTGTCATTGTTATTAGTGACATTTGTTTGGTCATTTTTTTCAAGTTGAAGAAATGCTTTTTGAGAGTAATTATTTTTGCTCATTTTCTCTTTCAGCATTTGCTGATGCATGCTCATCACAAATACAGTGATATTGCTTGAACCAACTGTCACAGTTTTTCCAGGACAGTCCCAGTTTGGAAGTCTCTGTCCTGGAATCCCAAACATTGTCTTTGGGACACAGAAATGTCCCAGTTTAGATGATTCGATCTGAATGGTGACCTGGCTTTCCCATCCTGAGCAGCTCTGGAGACTTTGTGATTTTTCAAGGATGCCCTGATTATGTGGTGAAGTTAGATGCCTTGCGATTTTTTGAGGATGCCATTGGGTATGGGGAAAGGTCAGATGACTTCATCCCGGCAGGAGCCTTTAAGGCCTTGCTGCCATCCCTCAGTTGCTCCCTCAAGGACTTCTGTCACAGGGGGCTCTGCCTGACCCCACTCACCCAGGCAGGAGCTATCCAGGCCCTGCACCCATCTGTCTGGCGCTCTCTTACTGACATTTGTCAGGGTTGACCCCTTACAGGCCTCCCCTCTGACCTGGCCAAGAGACCTGCCCCAGCCGTGGCCCCCCATGTCAGGGGACTCCGCTGCATCCTTGTCTCCTGCAGGCTGCCAAATCATGCTGGATCGCTCATGCCCTCGGACCCTTTCAGGGGAGCTTCACTCAGAACACATCCGCCCCTCCAGAACTCCCTTCAGCCACTGAGGGTCAGATCCGCTCTCACGAAGGCTTCAGAGTCCCCCTACTTTCCCATTTAGAACAGCTCTGGAGACTTTGAGATTTTTCAAGGATGCTATCTGTTATGGGGTGAAGTTGGATGCCTTTGCCCCGGCAAGAGATCTCCAGGCCCTTCTGCTGTCCGCTCTGGCACCTTTTCAAGGACTTCCATCTTGGGAGCTCTGCCTGACCCTGTTCACCCAGGCAGGAGCTCTCCAGGCCCCATCACTGTCTGCCAGTCACTCCCTTACCCTGGTCACCTAGGCAGAAGCTCTCCAGGCACAGCTGCTGTCCACCCCAGCACTCCCGTAATGACTTCCATTGTGGGGAGCTCTACCTGACCTCCCTCATCTAGGCAGGAGCTCGCCCAGCCCTGCCACTATCTGCCTCTCTTCCCCTTCCAGACTTCCATCTCAGAGGGAGTATCATCCGTTGATATATAAAGGGAAGATTTTTTTGCTGAATTTTGTATCACTTCTTGAAGGCTATTTTGCAGAGGCGCTAAAGTGTATTAAATGTTTGGATCAAAGCCTGGTGTTTTTTATTAACATCACCTGTACCCCCTCACCCAGGTGGGAGCTGTCCTGTCCCAGTCACTTTCCAACTCTTTCTCTCCCTTCCACACTTCCATCAGGACAGACCCCTTCCAGGCTTCCACTTCTACCCAGGATAGAGAGCACTTTTCCAGGGTTACATATCTCCTGACTGCTGCCAAATCATGCAGTGTCGTGCATGCTCTTGGAGCATCTCAGGGGATCTTCCCAGCCTCATGGAACTCTGCTGCACCGCAAAGCCTCAGACAGTCCCTCATCCAGCCTTCTGTGACACCGGTTCTCCCCTTTGCCTTGCACCTAGGGCTTTCAAACTCGCAGGGGCAATGGCCCTGGTCCTCCATCTCTGTGCTTTTTGTGACGCACCTTAGATGTTCATTGTGTTTCACTGTTGCAGTCATGACTGTAGGGTTCTCCCCTGCTGGCAGGCAGCCCCAGGTCGGCCAGAATCCCAAAGTCTGGGTCCGGCGTTGGCTGTTCAACCATGCTCCCTGACGTCAGAGCGCCAGGAGTACAAAGCTGACAGCCGACGCCATCTTCTCCAGTCTTTCTTGCCGTGCGGTGATAGCAGTTTGCAAGTACCGGTCGGCTGACTCCTGACGAATTTTTCTATATACTTCAGTCCGAAGACTTTCTTCTCCACTCAAAGCTAAGTACCCCGTTGGGGAAACTTTTTTCTTGCTCCACTCTGATGTCAGAAAAAGTTAATAATTGTATTTCATGTGGGAAGCAAATACCTCATAAGGATTTTCATTCTTACTGTATTCCTTGCTTAGGCCCTGTCCACGATGTAGGTAGTTGTCGGTTTTGTGCTAGACTCAATCAACGTACAATTAAGTGAAGGTACGATTTTGCTTTTCATTACTTCGGTAGGCGCTTTAACTACAAAATGTCGTCGGATACGGTCCCGGCTACCGGAGTTCACAAACGTCGCAAGGATAAAGACAGGCCTCCGAGGTCCAAATCTGATGATGGCGCACAAGCGGAGCCAGCTTCAGGTTCGGCCGTCGTCAGTGAGGTGCTTTTGCAGCCCCTGTCGTCGGCCATTTCAGAACCGATGGCCGAAACGGACTCTCATGAGGAGCCAACCAGGCCTTTAAATATTTCTGTTGCAGGACCTTCGGACAATGCTCCTTCGGATGGGTCCGGAGCCGCTGTGCAGGTACCGGCTTTCAAAGGGGATGTTCTTCGTTTTCCATTGCTGCAGTCCTTACTATTGGGTATAGTCCGCATCCAGTCGGCCCGAATACCAGAGTATAAGGCTGGCGTCGGTCAGGCGCATTAGACTGACGCCAGTACGTCAGGGTACTAATGCGCATGACCGGCGTCATATCCTCTGTCTTT
Organism: Protopterus annectens; assembly: GCF_019279795.1. Taxonomy (NCBI): domain Eukaryota; kingdom Metazoa; phylum Chordata; order Ceratodontiformes; family Protopteridae; genus Protopterus; species Protopterus annectens. The sequence goes on along the minus strand of NC_056749.1, from coordinate 195,952,380 downwards.
TTTGCCGCGTGATCCGATGCAGAAGCAGTTTTGCGAGTGCAGGTTGGCGTACTGAAATATGTCCGAAGCCGGAGGTTCAGACCGAATCAGAGTTGGCTAACATTTGTTTTTCTTGCCTCAGTATTTTACCGGATGTCAGAAAAAGTGAATAACTGTATTTCTTGTGGGAAACAAATACCTCATAGGGATTACCATACATTGTGTATACCTTGTTTAGGGCCTGAGCACGACGTTGTTGGTTGCCGCTCTTGTGCTAGGTTTAACAAACGCACTATTAAGAGGAGGTTAGACTGTGCCAGATTAGTGTTTGGGAAGCGTTGCAATTATAAAATGCCGTCGGATGCTCCGGCGCCCTTCGTCAAGAAGCGCAAGGACAAAACAGCGGGTTGATGAACCGGCAGTCCGGACGTCGGTTCTTTAGGTGTCAGTGGAGCCAGAGGTTTTGCCAGGAGTTTCTATGGAGTCTCAGGCAGAAACTTTACTGTTACAGGATGTACCCTCTCAGGAGGCAGGCCAGGCTGAGGGGGCTTCTCAGGTAACTATTCTTCCCTCTTTTCCCACAGTAGTTAGAGCCTCTCCTTCTGTTGCCAAAACTTTTTAGAGGTAGGCCAACTTCAGCTTCAGTAGGGGCTTCTCCTAGCCTTTCGGGTTCTGTACCTAAGAAACATATGCTTAAAATGGCAGAAGATTTGATTACTATGATTAGAGGTTCTATGGGCCCTCCTGATAAGAGGCCTAGAGTGGAACCAGAGTTTGACAGTTTTGAACAGGGTTCAGGGCCTTCTGAGTCTTCTGCGGAAGATTTGCAGGAGTATCCTCATTATTCTGATTCTGATGTGGATGATGCCACTCCTTTTCTCCTCCTGAGGATTTTTCATTTTCAGAGACTCTGCATTCCATGAGGGAGCACTTTAAATGGGAAGGCCAGGATTACTCTGATTCCAGGAAGAGGCTTAGGGAATTCTTGTTTTACCCCAGCATAGGCCCTTAGCTATACCTCCTGTGTTGAATGTGGTGGAAGATGTTTTGCAGAGGCTTCCCTGAACCCTGATTCTTTGCCTCCTGCTCCTGTTAAACCTGATAGGTACTATAGGGTGCCCAAGCTCATAAGTATTTGTTTAAGAGTCCTAGGGCGGACCCAGAAACTGTTTCTCAGGGGCCTAAAGGTGTTAAGGCCTCTGTGGTTAAAAATCCTGTTCCCACTGACAAAGAGGCAAGGGCGTTAGATAGGTGGGGTAAGAAAGTGTATACTTCTTCCACTCTAGCCATGAGCGTTGAATTGTCAGTTTCACATGCTGAAATATCAAAATTATCTCCTTTCACAATTGAAATCTAAGGTGGATGCTTTGGCGGAAGGTATTGATTGTAAAGACTTGCTGGATTTAGTTTATGTGTCTGAACAAGTGGGCAAGCATTCTTTGCAATGTGGTTTTGATGCTGTGCAGGCCTCCTCGAGGTGGCTACCACTAGTTCTGTTCTTCTAGGCATGCCTGGTTGAGGGATCAAAATTTGGCTGAGCATGTTAAGACAAGGATTTTGGATGCTCCTTTACAGTCTGATCTGTTGTTTGGTTCACCTGTGGAAGCAGTTTTAAAGAAAATGGAGGACAAAGCTAAGTCTATGCAAGCTGTTAAAGATTTTTGCAGTTACAGTCACGGAAGTTTAGTAGAAATTGGCCTGCTAAGGGGTGGACATATACTGCTTATGATTCGCAGTCTAGGGGTAGGTCTAGGCGTGGTAGGGGCAGGGCTCAAGGTTCTTTTCGCCTAGAACAGGGAGTTCACCTGCTCAGTCTTCTGGTGAGGGCAGGGGTCAGTCCTTTAGTAAACAGACCCAATGACCAGTAGATTCTCGTCTGGCAGCTCCTGAAGGACGACTGTCTCTTTTCAAAGAAAATTGGGATTTAATTACTCAAGACAGATGGGTGTTGGACATCATTCAGCCAGTCCCTGTATCAGGAAGGGCCTAGATTTTATTCTCGCATGTTCCTAGTATCAAAGAAGGAACACGTGGAGACTGCTTTTGGATTTATCTCTCCTCAACACTTATCTGGACATTCCCAAGTTCAAGATGTTGACGTTACAACAGCTTTTGCCCCTGCTGAGCAAAGATCACTGGATGGTAACTTTAGATCTCGAGGAAGCTTACCTTCATGTGCCTATCAGGCTAAGTTACAGGCAGTATCTTCGAGCTGGAGATTCTCATTATCAGTTCTCTGCATTGCCCTTTGGCTTATCTACTAGAGTATTCACAAAGGTTCTGGCTCAGTGATAGCTTACTTCAGGCTACAAGGACTTCAAATCTATCCTTATTTAGACGACTGCCTGATTCTGGCTCAAGAAAAGGAAGACCTTCTACAGCATCTGGAATATCTTATAGCAGTGCTAAGATGCCTAGGGTATTCTGTGAACGAAATAAAGTCCAGTCTAGTACCCTCTCAAGACGTGTGCTTTCTGGGTGTGAGACTGAATACAGCAGCCCAGATGGCCTTTTTAACCCCGGACAAACAAAAGAGTCTATCACTTTACTTCCATCAACTATCTCATCAGTCCGTGCTGACTGCAGAGACAGTCCTACAAGCATTAGGGTTCATGGCATCTTGTATTCTGGTGCTTCCCAATGCCAAACTGCATATGAGGAAGTTACAATGGTATCTCAAAAATGTATGGACACAGCACTGCCAGTATTTAGACACTGTCATTCAAATAATACCTTGCCTTCAAAGAGAATTTTGTGGTGGGCTCAGGAATGTCACCTAAACAAGGGACTCTCTGTGACCCGGCCAGAGGCGAGTCAGATTTTACCGACAGATGCCTCAGACATTGCTTGGGAGCTCATCTACATGGAAAGTGGATACCAGACAAGTGGCCTGCCAGACTACAGCATCTACATATCAACATGAAGGAGATGTTAGCAGTCCAGTTCGCATTGCTGGCTTTCAAGGAGTTACTTCTTTCAGGGCAGGTGTTGATTCTAACAGACAACACAACTGTCATGTGGTACTTCAACAAACAAGGAACACATTCTTATCCTCTAGGCAAGCAATGATTTTATGCTTGCACCTAACTCTTCAGGCAAGGTTTCTGCCAGGAGCACAGAACTCCTTAGCAGATATGTTAAGCAGACAAATCATGGATCCCCACAAGTGGAAACTGGATCTTCATGTATTTCAGAAATTGACAGTGTCTTGGGGAACTCCAGACATAGATCTGTTCGCTTCTCCACTAAACCACCAGCTGCCACAGTTTTGCACAAAGGGGTTTCATCACACAGCTTGGAAAGTGGATGCTCTGTCTTTCAGTTGGACAAACCTTCATGTGTATGCCTTTCCACCTCTGCCTCTTCTTCCAAAGGTACTGTTAAAGGTCAGACAGGACAGGCCAAGGATGATTTTGATAGCTCCAGATTGGCCTCGGCAACACTGGTACCCTCTACTACGGAGTCTGGTAAAGAAGCCTCCATGGCCTTAACCTTTGATTCCACATCTGTTATCCCAGCAGGACGGTCATCTGCTCAATGTCAAGCTTCACTCTTCATCTGACAGCCTGGCATAATCTGGGTTGAAACACTTCAGGTCTCCACTTCCACAACAAGTATTAAATGTGATTAGGAAGCTAGAAGACCTAGTACAAGGCAGCAAAATGGAAGAGATTTTTATTTTGGAGTAAAGCAAAGAATTTGGAGATTTCTGAGCCTAATTTGAGTATGGCTCTTCAATATCTTACTGAGTTACTGGACAAGGGTCTGTCCTTCTCTTCCATTAAGATTCATGCTGCAGCAATCTCAGCTCACTATGATTGTGACCCACCATTGTTGTCGCATCCTTTGTTCAAGCAGTTTCTTAGAGGGCAAAAATATAAGACAGCTCCTACTCCTGCTTGGGATCTCAATTTTGTGTTGGAAAACTTACTCTACAACCTTTTGAGCCTGCGGCTACTGCTGAATTGAAATATTTGTCATGGAAGACTGCTTTTTGTTGGCTATTACTTCTGCAAGAAGGGTGTCTGAGTTGCAGGCCCTTATGGCAGTCGAGCCCTTTGATTTTCCATAAGGATAGGGTATCATTACGCACTAATCCTTCCTTTATGCCTAAGGTGGTTTCTAGTGTGGCTTTAAACCAAACTATTCATTTGCCTACTTTTATGCAGACCCCAAAATAAAGGGGAAAAGATTTTGCATACTTTAGATGTACACAGGCAATTGCGTTATTACTTAAGCAGGACTAAGGATTTTAGGCAGTCTCAGCAGTTGTTTGTTTCCTTTGCTTTGAGTTCGCAGGGCAAGCCTGTGTCAAAACAAACTATTTCTAGGTGGATTGGCTTTTGCATTGCGTTTTGTTATTCCCATCATGGCAAGGAGGTTCCAGCTGGGATTAGGCCTCATTCCACTAGGGCTACTGCCACTTCAACAGCATTTCTACGGTGGCAACTAAGGATATTTTGGAAGCTACTTGGAGTTCAGTGCATACTTTCTCTAAGCATTATCACCTTCCTATCTACTCTAAGTCTAGGGCTGGTTTTGCCACAGCTGTTTTGCAAGGCATGTTGTCAGCTCCTGCTTCTTTATGATTTGCCAGCCTCCTTACCTCTGCTTTGGGATTCTACCCAATAGTAAGGACTGCAGCAATGGAAAGCGAAGAACATAGTACAGTTTTGTACCTACCATAAATGTAGATGTTCGAGGATTCCATCTCCTTCCCCTCTGTGTTTAGGGGTGGTTGTGTAGGTGAGTTTCCCTGCTTATATTTTTGTATATATTGTTCATGTTTTGGTGCAGGTATTTTGGGCCTTGTCTTTTAGGGTCTTCTGACATCTGGGGCAAGAAAAGACTGAGGATATGCCGTCATGCGCATTAGTACCCTGGCGTACTGGCGTCAGTCTAATGCCTGACCGACGTCAGCCTTATACTCTGGTATTCGGGCCGACTGGATGCGGACTATACCCAATAGTAAGGACTGCAGCAATGGAATCCTCGAACATCTACATTTATGGTAGGTACAAAACTGTACTTTTTCAGGCCTACTCGGCTACTAGTAAAGGCAAAGACTCCTTCTAAATCAAAGACTTCAACACAGGCCTCTTCTGAACCGGCTCCCAAGTCAAAGAAACAGTTACTCAAGATGGCGGAGGATTTACTTACTATGATTAGGGGTTCACATCCCCCTCCAGACAGAAGGCCAAGGCAGGATGTTTATTATGATTCCTCTGATCAGGCTTCTGTTTCCTCAGTTTCTTCTTCTGATCAGGAATATTCTTTCCCTCCTTATGAGGATTCTGATGCTGAAGAATCCATTCCTTCAGCTTCTCCCCCTGAGGATTTCTCTTTTGGGGAAACTTTGCATGAAATGAGGGAACATTTCCACTGTGAAGGACAGGAGTATTCGGAATTCAAGAAAAGACTGAGGGATTTTCTTCTTCTTCCCCAACATAGACCCCTGGCTATTCCTCCTGATTTGGATATTGTGGTTGGTGCCTTTTCGGAGGCTAACTTAACCCCTGACTCTCTTCCTCCTGCTCCTGTTAAGCCTGATAGATATTACAGGGTTCCTGATTCCCATCAGTTTTTATACAAGAACCCTGCTGCTGACCCTGAAACCATTTTTCAGGGTCCTAAGGGAGTTAAGACCGCTTCTGCCAAAAATCCCATTCCTACTGAAAAGGATTCTCGATCCTTAGAAAGATGGGGCAAAAAGGTGTACACTTCTGCTACTTTGTCCATTAGGGCTTTAAACTGTCAGTTTCATATGCTTAAATACCAGCAATTTCTCTTGTCTGTCTTAAAAGAAAAGCTTACTTCCATTTCTGCCTGTGCAGATGATAAGGAATTACATGACTTATTGCATGCCACTGAACAGGTTGAGAAGCATGGTTTACACTGTGGATTTGATGCCTTGGAGGCTTCTTGTAGGGCTGCGGCCTCTGGCACAGTCATTAGAAGGCATGCATGGCTAAAGGAACAAAATTTACCTGAACAAGTAAAGGCTAAATTATTGGATGCTCCTGTTCAGCATAATGTTTTGTTTGGATCAAAAGCTGAAGAGGTGATTAAAAAGATGGAGGATAAGGCAAAATCCATGCAAACAGTTAAAGATTTCTTACAAGTACAGCCACCTAGATTTAGCAGGAATTTGGTCTTCAAAAAATTGGTCCTTTCCCACTTCAGACAGGCCTCAGACGGGTAGATATAGATGCTCCAGAGGTAGGCCTCAAACACAAGCTGCTTATAGACCAAGACAGTGGACTGCTTCCACCCCTAGGGGAGGAGAGAGGACAGGTCACAATCTCAAAGGAAACAAACTCAATGACTCCCTCTGTTGGGCTACAGGAACTTCTTGCCTGGAAGCCCCTCTCGGAGGAAAACTCTCTCTTTTTTATCAAAATTGGACTCAAATAACCCAAGACAAATGGGTTTTGGATGTGGTTTTAAGAGGTTACAAATTCCATTTTCATACCTTGCCAAGGCCAAGCGGATGGCCAGACCTTCCAAAACATCAATGGACGGAGGCCTTAAACCAGGTGGAAGCTCTTTTGGCTATGAATGCCATAGAACTGGTTCCTCTTTCAGATATGGGAAAAGGTTTTTACTCCAGGCTTTTTCTAGTCCCAAGGAAGCAAAACTTATGGAGACCCATTCTGGATCTGTCGGTCTTGAACACCTTTCTAGAGATTCCAAAATTCAAGATGCTTACTCTACAGCAGCTACTTCCAGTGCTGTCCAAAGATGCATGGATGGTAACTTTGGATTTAAAGGAGGCATATTTACACATTCCCATCAGGCAGGATCGCAGAAAATACCTCAGGTTCAAGGCCGGATCGAGGCACTTTCAATTCTCTGCGCTGCCCTTTGGGTTGTCTACTGCGCCCAGGGTCTTCACCAAATGCCTGGCTCCAGTAGTAGCTTACTGCAGACTCAAGGGAATTCAAATTTACCCTTATCTGGACGATTGTCTAATTCAGGCATACAGCAAGGATGTCTTACTCCAGCATCTAGAATTTGTACAGAACCTCCTCTAGTTCCTGGGATTCTCTATAAACATAAAAAAGTCAAATTTGACACCATCACAACAGATAACTTTTCTGGGTGCACTTCTAAACTCCACAACCCAGATGGCATTTCTGACATCCGAAAAACAATTACAGCTGGCTTCAACTTTCAGAACCTTGGCAACTCTAACTCAACTATCTGCAAGGAAATTCCTGCAGGCTTTGGGTTACATGGCCTCCTGCATCCTTCTCGTACCATATGCAAGACTACACATGAGGAAAATACAGTGGTACCTAAAAAGTGTATGGTCTCAGCATTGCCACAGTTGAAACATACTAATCTCCGTCCTTCCTTGCCTTCAAAAGGAATTTCTTTGGTGGTCCAGGGCATGTAACAAAGGGAAACCCTTCCGTCTGCCTCCTGCCACTCAGATTCTAACCACGGACGCCTCGGATTATGCTTGGGGAGCCCATTTTCAGGGCAATTGTTTGCAGGGCCTTTGGACAAAGGATCAAAAGCACCTGCATATCAATTTAAAGGAAATGTTAGCCGTTCATAAAGCTCTATTGGCCTTCAGGAATCTTTTACAACCAGGACAACTGCTAATACGGACAGACAACACCACAGTTATGTGGTACATAAACAAGCAAGGGGGATCTCATTCCTACCCCCTTTGCAGACTAGCCATGGATCTATGGAACACAGCTCTAGCTTGCAATCTGGATCTTCAAGCTCAGTTTCTACCAGGGAAACAAAACTTCCTGGCAGACAGTCTGAGCAGAAACCTTTCAGATCCACACAAGTGGATGCTGGTCACCAAAATATTCAGGATGATAACAGCAGTCTGGGGATGTCCTCACATAGACCTCTTTGCATCCCATCTCAATCATCAACTACAGAATTTTTGCACCAGGACGCCCTGTCATTCAGTTGGAGGAACCTCTCGGGATATGCCTTTCCGCCTCTTCCTCCTCTTCCATGGGTTTTATTGAAGATAAAACAGGACAAGCCCAAGATGATAATCTTGCTGTCTTCAAATTGGCCTCGGCAGTTTTGGTATCCAACTCTAAAAAACCTATGCCTGGAGCCCCCTTGGGTTTTACCTCAGTCTCCGAACCTTCTGTCCCATCATCAGGGTCAGGTTCTACACTCTCATGTCAGAACTCTCAGCCTGGCGGCCTGGTTAATCCAGGGCCTTTGATTTATTCTTTACTGCCCAAGCAGGTTATGGATGTCATTTTAGAAGCCAGACGTCCTAGCACTAGAAAATCTTATGCAGGAAAATGGAAAAGATTTTGTTCCTGGATGCATGCTCGGGATTCCGATCCTCTTCTTCCTAATATTACTTTATTTTTACTTTACTTGACAGATCTCTTACATAAGGGTCTCTCTTTCTCTTCCATTAAGATACATGCCTCTGCTATTTCTGCTCATTATAATACAGACCCTCCCATCTTTTCCCACCAGCTCATGAGACAGTTTCTCAGAGGAGCTAAGAACTTAAGACCTCCTAGATCTCCTCCCATTCCTGCTTGGGATCTCAACTGTGTTTTGGAAAAACTAACCTTGCCTCCTTTTGAGCCTGCTGCCTCTTCTGACATCCAAGTTTTTATCTTGGAAGACAGCTATCCTGTTAGCCCTAACCTCTGCCAGGAGAGTTTCAGAGTTACAAGCTCTTATGGCTGTGGAACCTTATATTATTTTTCATCAAGACAGGGTATCTTTGAGGACTAATCCTACCTTCATGCCTAAGGTGGTTTCCAAAGTGGCTTTAAATCAAACTATCCACTTGCCAACCTTTTTCCCCACTCCTCAAAATAAAGGGGAAAGGATCTTACATTCCTTGGATGTACACAGCAACTACGATTTACCTGAACAGAACCAAGGACTTGAGAAAATCAGAACAATTGTTCTAGTTCCCAAGGTAAAGCCATTTCAAAACAGACCATTTCTAAATGGATTGCTCATGGAATCAGATTTTATTCTCACCATGGAAAGCAAATCCCAGGGAGTATACGGACTCATTCCACCAGAGCTGCTGCCACTTCTGCGGCCTTCCTCAGGGGAGTTCCTACCAAGGACATTTTGGAAGCTGCAACTTGGAGTTCAGTGCATACTTTTTCTAAGCACTACAATCTACTTCTCTACTCTAAGTCTAGGGCAGGCTTTGCCTCTGCAGTCTTGCAGGGCCTTTTAGCCCCTTCCTCTTTATGACCACCTCCCTTTCTTTCAGCTTTGGGATTCTACCCTACAGTCATGACTGCAACAGTGAAACACGATGAACATAGTACAGTTGTGTACACCTACCATAAATGTAGATGTTTGAGTGTCTTCACTGTTGCAGTCTGGGTTTCCCTCCCTCCTGTCCCCTCTTGTTTTTACTTCTGTGTATTTCCTTTTTTCACCATTCTTCTGAGGTGTATTTGCAAAGGTTATGGGACCTTTTTCATTTTGGGACTCCTGACATCTGGGGCAAGAAAAACTGGAGAAGATGGCGTCGGCTGTCAGCTTTGTACTCCTGGCACTCTGACGTCAGGGAGCATGGTTGAACAGCCGACGCCGGACTCAGACTTTGGGATTCTGGCCGACCTGGGGCTGCCTGCCGGCAGGGGAGAACTCTACAGTCATGACTGCAACAGTGAAGACACTCAAACATCTACATTTATGGTAGGTGTACACAACTGTACTTTTCCCTCCACCACATTGCCAGGCACTGACAAATGTGCATTGCTTCGAGCCTCCTGGCATGTGTGCCCTCTTAACTCCTGGGTGGTGTCGTTCACAGAGTAGCATCCCCATAGTGCCGGCTGAAGGACAGGAGACTAACCTACTGGCCCCGGTACAAGATGACATGGCAGCTCTATCTCCTCTCCCATTGGGGTTGGGAGAATAGGATTGCAGACCTGGCTTCCTGGAGTGGACCTCAAGTGTCCCAGTTTAGGTCCTGTAACAAAATTGTCACCTTGCCTCAGACCATCCTGCAAATATGGTCCTTGTTGCAGTAATTCTGAGTGGTTAGACAGCTCCTAGTGGACATTAGTCCTTTGCCAGATTTTATCCTCCTGTGCATCCAGCTGCCCCTTGCAGAGTAGGAACCTCTTATAGCATTTGTGCCATGTTGGGGGCGTATTTTAAGACAGGCTTCCTGCATATCTTGTAGTTATTCATACTCAAAACCGATCAGTTACTCATCTGATTGGTTTTCTGTGGTTTGCGGTTTTGTGGTGGCCCACCTAGTATCCTTTAGGATGTACCCACCTGAAAAAGGAAGTAGACTCTTATTTTATTTATTTAATTTAAAAAAGAAGTTGTTATTCTATCTGTAGGATATGTCATTTTTAGTCATGTGGTAGGCAGATCCATTCTCTGTAAACATTTTAATGTGAAGTTTTTGTTTTTCATAGATTAGGGTCAGAGTGTTATAAATCCTCTGATATTCGACAAAGCCTGTCAACTGTAAAGCTGAAGCACTTAAGGCCTGCATTAAACACTTCAAGTTTAGTGGGCGTTTACTGATTGCCAGTTTTTATTCCGTAACCATTCAGACTGGATTACACTGTTAGCTCTTTCACACCTGTAGCATTGTTTGTGTGGGCTGCCTTGTCCCACATCTGTAGTATTTGAAAGACAGAACACATTTCAGTGCAGCTCAATTGTGGTTGTGAATTTGCAGTTTTCATACTGTGATTAACAGTTCAGATGTGAAAAAATGTTAACTGGACAGGTAAGACAAAAGCTGCACGAGTTGTTGACTTCAGAATTTTTTTTTTACATACAGATGTTCTTTGGCTGTGAGCTACAGGCAGTTGTCACTTGTATACTCTCAACAGCATGAAATGTAATATTGTTTCCTTTGGTAAATCAAGCATCACTTTTGATTACCATCTAAATAGAATTCCCCTTAAACTCAACATAGTCATCAAGGACTTTGGTATGTATGAATGCTGATAACAGAGTTTTCATTGACCATGGTTGTCTCTTTTGATGGTTCAAAAATTATTCTGTCTTGCACAACTTATCCTTCCTGGTATTTTATTAAGGTCCAAAGAAGTTAGTCTTACTTCCTTTATTATTAGGTGCATAACTGGATATAATACAGCCTTTGGCATGTTCCCAGGCAAGCATCTAAATCATTCTAAGAAATCTGAATGGTTCCTCACTAAATGATTTCAGACCTCAGTGCCCTTAGCTACTGTAATGGACTAAGAGCCCTGTCCCTTTACTCAGTGTCATGCAGACTCCTGCGGGTTGATCTCTTAGCCTTCCAAGCTATGAATGATCCAACATTCTTTGAATTCTGTCATGTAAATAGAACCAGCAGTAAAGCAAACATATGATGCAGAGACCTAAACCTTATATTATTACATCAACATTAGGTAGCATTGTTGCCTCACAGTTAGACGTTGCCCATTTGATTCTCAGTTAGAGCGTCTTCTGTGTGGCGACATGCGTGAATGGGAGTTCATTCGTTGAAGGATGTGCATTAGGCCCGGCAAGCCAGCACGTAAAATCTACTGCCAGTCATTAGCAGACCGGAGTTCCGCTGTGGCGACCCCTAACCAGGAAAAGCCGAAAGACGCAAAAAAATTAGACAGCATGGCAGATGCCTTGCTCAACATATCCTCTGTTTCTGGAATAGGCTGCCATTACTTATTGAGAAGAGTAGTTCCATGGCAACTTTTAAAATCAGTCTAGATGACTTTATACGGGATTCTAAATTTTCAACCGAAATATGTGGAGAAAATATACTTAATGGGGGTCCATTGTTACTGTCACCAGTACTAGGTGATGTGAATGAATTTCTTGATGGTCTGCTTGGTCATTAGCTAAGTAAGAACCTGTGAATCTATGAGCAGTATATGTTTACCACATCTCTGAGCCCGTTTCATTTGCAGGATTTTAAGAAATTAGCAGAAGGCTTCTTGGCATTGTCAGAGTTCACAGCAAGCCGCTACCCTACCCCCTTTTAGGTCTATGTCCATAAAAAAAAAATAGGATTCTCTTCCTGAAAGGGAATTGGATTCTTGCTCCAGAGATAAGTGATGCTTATTTACTTCCCAGATAACCCTTTAGCAGTATAGTTTAGAGGATCTCTTCAGGCTCAACATCACGACATCCCTTTACCGGTTAGGCCCTTACCTTTATAAGGGAACATTTTGAATGGGAGTCCTGTAAATATCAAAGGCAAAAAAAGTATCTGGTTCTTTTGAGCTTGGACGAACTCCCTTCAATTTTTCCTTAATTTAAGGCATTTAAAGACACCTTTGTGGCTATTTTTGTGAAGTTGTTTTTAAAACTTGCCTCTTCACAAAAGTGCATCTATTCTGCAAAGTTCAACAACCTTCCCAGTAGCAGTTATTTCCATAGATGTGGTCATGGAATATAGATTAGCTTTAGGCCCTATTGTCCTCCCAAACCACTGAGAGAGTAAAGTGTTCAACTGTCAGTTTTGACTTCAGGGCCATTAGATGTCAGACTAGCATGGCAGATTCTTAGGTGGATCCTGAATTATGTTGCAGAGATTACCCTACAAAAGCATAGGTAGAGTGCTGAGGGGTTAGTACTAGGGCTGACTCTGCCCAGAAAATGGGTACATTCTGTGTCAGAAAAATCAAGAGTTTTGTTGCACCTGAAAAGGCGTAGACCAAACTTTGTTCTTTTGCAAGAAACCCGCCTGACTGAGGAGGAGCATGAAATGCTTTTGAAGCGGAGTTGTTTACCATTCACACTCCCTCAGTGGCATATGAGTTTTGAGCCTGCACACAAACCCAGGTTGGTAGCTTTCCAGACCTCCGGCTCCCCTCCTGTGACTCTCAGTAATAGGGTATTGGCTACGCCCCTCCTATCAGGGGAAGCCTAGCTCTTGTCACATAAAGTCTGTTATTCAGTCGTTTACTGCCAGCTGCAGGATTTACTCAGTTGAATCTCCTCAGCAGCCTGCATTTGCGGATTTACAGCTTCCAGGCTCTGATATGATCCCATTGGGAACTTCTGTTCCTCTTTAGTGTTGTATACTTTTGATTTCTGTTTTATTTTTAAAAAAGAAAGGAAATATATATTTGTGTGTGTTAATTTTTTTTTTTAATATTAATATTTACTACTGCTGTCAATTTCTGTGGGAATTCTTATTATTGTGCTGTTTGTTTGCTTAATACTGCTATTATGTAGTCATGGTGTGCTTCTAATGTGTTTTATGACTTGTACTGGAAAAGTGAAGATGTTCTTCGTGTTTCACTGTTGCAGTCATCACATTGGGTTATCTGCATGCAGGTTGCCCTCAGTCGGCCTGAATACCAGAGTCTTGGGATTTCTGCGTCGGATGCTGTTACTTCTTCCATGACGTCAGGTCGTCAGGGGTATAAAAACATGCAGCCGAGGCCATTGCATCAGTCTTTCTTGCCATCCGGTGCCCGAAGCAGAAGCAGTTCCCGAGTGCCGGTCGGCCGCCTCCTGAAATTTTCATTTTCCGAGTTTCAGACCTGAAGTCTTCTAAAAGGTAAGTACCCCATTGGGGATCCTTTTTTCTTCCTCTAACTGATGTCAGAAAAAAATAATAATTGTCCTGCCTGTGGAAAGCAAATACCTCACAGAGATTTTCATTCTTACTGCATCACCTGTTTAGGCCCAGACCACGACGTCCCTCGCTGTCGGTTTTGTGCCTTGTTCAACACCTGAACGATTTATTGTCGTGCTATTTTTGTCGCTAAATTCTTTCGCTCTGGATCTCCATATTCAAAAATGGCTTCGATAAGCCATCCAACTACCGATCTTCTGAAAAAACGCAAGGATAAAAACAGAGACAGACTGAATAGGTCCATAACTGCCGACAACGCTACCGTTAAGTGAGTCGCCAGTCTGCCAGTAGAGGTGCTTTTCCAACCCCTGATGCCTGCTTCTACAGATTCACAGGCCTTTACTGAGACCAATTCCGAGTCTGGTATGCCGCAAGATGCTTCTTCGCTTATGGAACCTGCGGATGTCTCTACCTTGGATGGGTCTGGAGCCGCTGTGCAGGCACCTGGCTTCTGAAGATGTATTCAGGCCTTCTGATTTTCATATTAAACCAACAACTTTGTTTCAAACCAAAAATACTGAATTTCTCAGGCCTAGAGTTTGCATTATGCCTAGGAAACAGACTGCCAAAACGCATTCTCAGGCCCACATGCCACAAAAATGCTTAGAATGTCAGAAGACCTTATTACTTTAGTTGAAGTCAGCCTTCCCCCCTCAAAAATACCAAGAACTGAATTTCCTTCTGATTCTTCTGATCAGGAGTCTGCTAACTCTGAACCTTCTGATTACCAGGACATACCCTTATCTGCCTATGAGGATTCTGATGCAGAGGATTCCATTCCCTTTGCTTCCCCACCAGAAGATTTTTTTTGGTGAAACCCTGCATACCCTTAGGGAGCATTTCTGCTGGGAGAGCCAGGACTTCTCACAGGCCAAAAAGAGACTTGGGGAATTTTTAAACTTGCCTCAGCACAGGCCTCTAACTATCCCTCCTGTTCTGGAAATTGTAGATGATGTCTTCTTGGAATCCAGCCTTACCCCTGATACTTAGCCTCCAGCACTCAGGAAACCTGACAGGAACTATAGATTACCTGACTCCCACAAATTCCTCTTTAAGAATCCTACTGCGGATCCAAGGTCCATTTCCCAGGGACCTAAAGGCATTGAGGCTACTACAGCCAAAAACCCTACATTTTCAGACAGGGACTCTATGGCTTTAGACAGATCGGGTAAGAAGGTATACACCTCTGCTACTCTTGTCATCAGGGCTTTAAATTGCCAGTTTCATATGTTAAAGTATCAGCAACATGTTGTGGAACTAATTAATCAGAAAATTATGTTGATTCCTGATTGTGCAGAACATAAAGATTTACAAGAGTTAATGCATTCTGCTAACCAAGTTGGTAAACATACTTTGCAATGTGGTTTTGATGCCTTAGAAGCATCTTGCATGGCTCGTCACTGGATCTGTTCTTAGAAGGCATGCTTGGCTTAAGGAACAAACCTTGCCAGATCATGTCAAAACAAAATTATTGGATGCACCATTAAACCAAGAGCATCTGTTTGGCAATAAAGCAGAAGTCGTCCTCAAAAGGATGGAGGAAAAAGCTAAATCTATGCAAACTGTTAAAGATGTCTTACAAGTACAGCCACCTAGATTCACTAGGTATTGGCCTTCACAAAACTGGTCTTTTCCAGTCCCTCCCAGACCTTCTCAGTCCAAACACAGGGACAGCAGACCACCAAGACTACAGTCTTAGGGTGTGCACAGATCTAAACAATGGAGTGCTCCCACCTCCAAAACAGGGAGTAGTAAGCCGCCATCCTATGGTAAAATCTCACAATGACTTATCCTTAACTCTTCCAAGCCTTGCACAAGTACTTGCACCTTTAGAAAGGAAACTCGCCCTGCATGCCAAAAACTGGTAATACATTACCCAGGGCAGATGGGTCTTAAACATTGTTTCCCAGGGATACAGATTCCACTTCCACTTAATCCACATCCCCAGGCGGATGGCCAGACCTCCCCCCAAACCAGTGGGCAGAGGCCCAAAAGCAAGTACTTTCTCTTCTCCGTATCAAGGCTATTCAACCTGTCCCAGCAGAACAAAGGGGACAAGGCTTTTATTCCAGACTGTTTCTGGTACCCAGAAAAGAAAACTCTGTGTCCTATCCTGGATCTATCTATTCTCAACACCTTTTTAGTGGTTCCAAAATTCAAAATGCTTACCCTCCAGTAGTTGCTCCCTATGCTAGCCAAGGACTCCTGTCTAGCAACCCTATACTTAAAAGAAGCTTATCTGCACATCCCTATAAGGGAATATTGCAGAAAATACCTACAGTTCTCTGCACTTCCCTTTGGCTTATCTACTGCGCCCAGGGTATTCACAAAATGCCTAGTTCCAGCCATTGCATACTGCAGGCAGAGAACAATTCAAATTTACCCATACTTGGATGATTGCCTGATTCAGGCGGACAGTCAGGAATTGCTACTACAGCACCTGGCATTTATGAAGAGACTTACAACGTCACTGGGGTACACCATCAATGAAAAGAAATCACATCTGGTACCCAGCCAACAGGTTGTATTCCTGGGAGCAAGCTTGAACACAACTTTCCAGATGGCATTCCTCACTACAGAAAAACAGATTTATTTGACAAACTACTTCACTCTACTGGCCACCAAAACCCAGCTATCTGCAAGAAAAATACTGCAAGCCCTAGGGTTCATGGCCTCTTGCATTCTACTAATTCCATATGCAAGACTGCATGTGAGGAAACTTCAGTAGTACTTAAAAAGTCTCTGGTGTCAACATTCTCAGGACCTGGAAACAATGATTCCTATCATTCCTTGCCTAAGGACAGAGTTCCTTTGGTGGGCAGAGGCCTGCTACCACAACAAGGGACTCCCTTTCACTCAACTCCCTGCCGACCAAACCCTAACAGACGTATCAGAATATTCATGGGGGGCTCATATGCCAGGGCAGTGCATTCAAGGCAAATGGAGCTCAAAGCAAATGCACTTGCATATCAGTCAAAAGGAAATGTTAGCTGTACAGAATGCTCTGACAGCCTTCAAAGGCCTTATTCTTCCAGGACAACTATTGGTAAAAACAGACAGTACCACAGTTATGTGGTACATAAACAAGCAGAGGGAACCCATTCTTATCCACTCTGCAGGTTAGCCGTGGCTCTGTAGAACACAGCCTTGAGCAACCAAGTGCATCTGCAAGCTCAATTCCTGCCAAGCAAACTAAATTCACTGGCAGATGACATAAGCAGAAATCTCATGGACCCACATGAGTGGAAACTGGAACCCAAAATATTCAAGCTTTTGACAGGTGGGGGGCACCAGAGGTGGACCTCTTTGCTTCCCCTCAGAACTGTCAATTGAGCAAATATTGCACCAGAACTCCCCATGACCAAGCTTGGAAAGTGGATGCCCTGGCCTTTACCTGGGAAAGCCTCTCAATCTATGCCTTTCTCCCTCTGCCCCTCCTCTTGAAGGTTCTACTAAAGATCAAACAGGACAAGCCAAGGACAATCCTGATTGCATCAGACTGGCCACGCCAGCACTGGTGTACCCTCTTTTATGCAGTCTGACAGTAGTGCCACCATGGCACCCGCCTCAGACCCCTTCCCTGCTGTCCCAGCAGGAGGGCCAGATTTTGCATCCTCAGCTCCAGACCCTGACCCTAGCAGCCTGGCTCATCCCCTGAACTCATCACCAGCAACCCTCAGTAAGCAGGTGCTGATGTCATTCTGGAGGCAAGGAGACCTAGTACTAGAAAATCCTATTAGGAAAAGTGGAAAAGATAATGTTCCTGGAGCCAGTCTCAGGGAATGGACATAACTGTGCCCAACTTACCTCATATACTGGATTACTTAACAGAAATGCTCCACAAAGGCGTATCCTCTTCAATTAAGATTCATGCCGCTGCCTTCTCAGCTCATTATAATACTGAGCCGCCCCTCTTCTCTCATCCTGTGGTCAAACAGTTCCTGAGAGGAGCAAAAAATTTAAGACCCCCCAGGAGAGCTCCCACTCCAGCCTGGGACCTTAACTTTGTATTGGAAAAGCTCACGCTTCTGCCCTTTGAACCAGCTGCTACAGCAGAGTTAAAATTCCTCTCGTAGAAAACAGCTTTACTTCTCGCCATCACTTCAGCAAGAAGAGTGTCTGAATTGCAGGCCCTTATGGCCGTGGAACCCTTCATTATCTTCCATGCTGACAGGGTTTCCCTCTGGAACAACTCTTCATTTATGCCCAAGATGGTATCGAGTGTGGCTTTAAATCAATCCGTCATTTGCCAACTTTTTTCTCTAATCCTCAAAATAAAGGAGAAAGGATCCTGCACTCCCTGGACGTGCACAGGCAGCTTAGGCTCTATCTGGACAGGACTAAGCCTTTCAGAAAATCTGACAAGCTGCTAGTCGGCTTTGCTGCAGGGGCAGAGGGCAAGGCAATTTCAAAGCAAACCATTTCTAAATGGGTAGCACACTGCATCCATTTCTGCTACAAACACCATGGGAAACCTACCCCACAGGGGATGAAAACACATTCCACTAGAGCTACATCAGCCTCTACAGCTTTTCTCAGTGGAGTCCCTACCAGTGACATCCTGGAAGCTGCAACCTGGAGCTCTGTACACACTTTCATCAAGCATTACCACTTACATATCTTTTCTAAATCCAGAGCTGGATTTGCCACAGCAGTCTTACAGGGCCTGATTGCAAGCCATAATGCTTCTTAACTATCTCCACCCATCCTCAGCTTTGGTAATCAACCCAAATGTGGTGACTGCAGCAGTGAAACATGAAGAAAATAGTACAGTTGTGTACATTTACCATAAATGTAGATGCTCAAGTGTATTCACTGTTGCAGTCCTGGTTACCCTCCCTCCAGCCCCCTGACTTCTCTTTATTTCTACCTATCTTTTTTGTTTGGCATATCTTACATCATTGGTATTTGTTTTTTTGCTGGGGGTGTTACATACCATGTAATTGCTTCCTATTTTGGGGGGCACCTAAACTGATGTAATGGCGTTGGCTGCATGTTTTTATACCCCTGACGATCTGATGTCATGGAAGAAGGGACAGCATCCAACGAAGAAATTGCAAGACACTGGTATTTAGGCTGACTGAGGGCTACCTGCAGGCAGATAACCCAAATGTGATGACTGCAACAGTGAATACACTCGAGCATCTACATTTATGGTAAGTGCACACAACTGTACTTTGTGTTGTCACCTGGACATTACGGACTACCTTCTGCATGTAGACCAAGAGGCCTGTTTCTGTTTATCTGCTTCATTCTGAAGTTCTGACAGAAAAACATATTGACTTTTTTTTACCTTTTTCTTCATTTTAATGATATTTACTTCTGATTTAACACTGCTATATCTGTTTATGTTGTTAAATAGAACTTTTACAATACATTACTTTATTTGCAAATTATGTGGAGATTTTTTTTTTATTTTCTGAAAATTAAATCTCTAAGTAAATGATGTTTCTAATGGTTTCCTTTTGATTTAAGGGCATATATTTGAGTTTGGACAAGTGAATTTTACTTGAACGGTGACAGTTTATGCTGCTGTTTACTACACCATGCAGTTTGTAGACAACTGCTTTGCATGATTTAAACTGTTTCGGCTATATTTTGTGCAGTTTAGTCCTATTTTTTGTATGGAAACCTAGTTTATATTTCTATTATTGCTGCCCTTAGCCCTTAATATTGTCATTGTCTTATTCTGGCTAGTGCTTTTTTCTTTGACTTGATGGATCCTGATAACGCTGCCACCCCCCCATCAAATCCAGTTGCACCCAAAAAGAAAAAAAAAATCAACAAAAACATGTCTAAGTCTACGGTTTGTGAATTTGTTGTTGCCTAAAGCCAGCCTGCAGATCAGTAACAGTTTTCTTTGTCACTCTTTGGTGCGAGTCCACAGCCCTCCATGGTTAAGGGTGTCAGACACATCCCTTGAGGCTGTTCTACTTCCTGGTTTAGCTATGGGAGAACCAAATCCTTTAGATGCAGGAGAGGTCCGGGTAAAAGACCCCTTGCTAGATATAATACTGTCCCCAAATCTTACTGTGAGCTACACTGGAAAATGAAATAAACAATCTTCACCGCATGACAGACAAATCGGATTATTACCATGCATAGGGATGATGTAGTTTCCTTAGCTAAGAGCATTTTGCAGTCAGTTAAATCTCTAAGACTGTGCTCGTATTCCCAGAGTGGGAGGGTGGCCTAATGGTTAAGGTATTTGCCTTACAAACACAAGGTGCAGGGTTTGACACTCACAAGGGATAATTGGCTAGGCTTAAAATTGCTCGCAAGGGCAGTTAACTTGGTACTAATCTATGAACCTATAAGAATGAGTATGGATCTGCCTTCACTAGAGATTGCCGTAACACAACAGATTTTGAAGGGGACTTTGATGCAGACAGTAGTGAACACTCGAGTCCTTCCAGTCTGATATAGTGAAAAGATTCAAAAACCTAAGTAAGTGTTCACCTTTACAAAGATGCTAGAGAGGTTTAGAGATGTACAGTAAACTTTAAGTTAACCGGAACTCAAGCAACTAGCAAAAAAATATCAAAGAAATACAGTACAATTTTCATGTGTTGCACTTTGTTTTCCCCCTGCAGAAACATGCCTTATGTTTTTAGAGTTTTAGAGCTTAAAAAGTAAGATAGGAATAAATTCCTTCTCTCCTCAACCTGAGAAAAAGTCAAACCAAACAAGTAGTATAGGGTACAGTAATTTTCAGGCCTATTTTTATTAGTAACTCTCAAACAGCCAGAAACTACAGTTGTCCGGCATCTACCAATCCCCATGATTGCTGGTTCTCTGATACTTCAGGCCTCTTACACCCCTTCACAGCAAAACCTACTGTAAACAGACTAAGCAGATCATGGACAGATACTCACAAATGAAAACTCAGGACCCAGATCTGCCTGGACTTGGAGCAGCTATGGGGAAAGCTTCACATAGTTATGTTCAATTCCTTTCAAAACAGACAGTCAAAAAAATTATATTTGAAACATCCTTGAAGTCATGTTTGGAGGACAGAAACATTCTTGTTCCCCTTGGACAGAAATGTTCCTTTATGCATTTCCACCCTTTCCACTGATACCGAAGGTTCTTCTGAAGTTTCAGAAAGAATTGCCAAAGATTGTGGCGAACCCTTTGGCCCAGGTAGAGTTGGTTCTCCTCCTTAATGGAATTAACCAAGGGCAATTACCGCCCTTGCACTGTAATTTAGAGTGATTACTACTGACAGCCTGGCCCGCGGTGGTGGTGCAGCAGTAGCGTTGTCGCCTCACAGTAAGACGCTGTCTGGTTCGATTCTCAGCTACAGCGTCTTGTGTGTGGAGACATGTATGAATGGGCGTACCTTCTTTGAAGGTTGTGAGTCAGGCCTAGCAAGCCGGTACGTAAAAATCAACTGCCAATCATTAGCGGACCGGAGTTCCGCTGTGGCGACCCCTAACGGGGAAAAGCCGAAAGACACAAACAAACAAACTACTGACAGCCTGGATTTTTCTAGCTTGGTACCTTTTAGGCAGTTGTTCCAAAAAGCATGGGCAGCAGGTATTGGAGACGAGAAAACCTGCAACTAGAAAATCTTATGTTTACCAGTGGAAACAGGTTTTCTAGGTGGTGGCTAACCAATATCAGAAAGCCCACTATGGTGCCTACCCCTCTAGTTTTGAAATGTTTGTGAGCTACTCAACAGTGGCTTATCTTGTGGGTCTGTCAAGGTGGTGCATCTTGTGGCCATCTCAGCTTGTCTGCCCATGGATCCCTCCCCCCTTTCATTTTTGTTATTTTGTGATCAGACCGAATGAAAGTAGTGTTGCACTTGAGACCCCATTGAAAGCAAGTTTTTCTTCCTTGGAATTTCGACTTTTTTCGTGAAAAATTGACCTCATCTCCTTTTGAACCTTCCTTTCAGGCTGATTTGATGTCCCATCACTTGGAAAACTGTTTTGCTTATTACTCTGACATCTACAAGGTGAGTGTCTGGCCTGCAGACTCTCATGGTGGGCCAACCTTATCTGATTTTTCCACAAGGACATGGTTGCTGTAAATACTAATCCTCCTTTTGTGCCAAAAGTCATTTCTGAATTTACCCTGAATCAAGTAATCAGTGTCTAAGTTTTCATCTGGAACCTGAAAACAAGGGAGAGGTGATTCTGCATTTCTTGGACGTTCGCTGGCAACTCAGGTACTACCTTGACAGAATTAAGCTTTTCAGGAAAACTGAACAGCTATTTTTTTTTCCTGATCTGTGGCTGAGAAAGGTCAACGACCTCTCTAAGCAAATGATGGTTCATTGGTAGTCAGCTGCTGTATTTGTAACTCCCACCATACTAAATCTATTCTGGGCAAGGTTAAGGCAGATTCCACCAGAGCATTATTCTGTTTAGTGGCATATTGTAATGGAATGGACTCTAAAAGCATTCTAGAGGCAGCAGCATGGCTCTCTCTTCATAACTTTACAAAGCAGTAAAATCTGGATTCTTTGTCAAGTTCAAGAGCAGGCTTTGCAAGGACCATTTTCCAGGAGCTCCTGGATCCTTATCTTTCTCTCATGTAGGTTAAGCTTTTTGAATCTACCCATACACCATGGAGGCAATGTGAAAGATGAACATAGTACAGATGTAGAAGCCCTACTTAACTGTTATAATAGATATTCAAATTTCACACTGCCTTAGTGGCAGCAACCATCCCTTTGGTTATTGGTGTTGGTGTGTTGTGGGTGCAAATTGGTTGGTTTCAGGCAATTCTTGCTTCTTGGTTCATCCTACTTAGCCTTAAAAGCCCTGTGTAACTGACTTTCTGACCGGGGTTAGGCTTCCCCTAATTGGAGGGGTGTAGCCAGTCCCCTGTCGCAGAGAATCAGAGGAGGGTATTCTAAGCATTGGCAAGCTACCCGTGTTGGTTACAACCCCCCCTGCACCCCCCAGTCTTATGTACATCATCTGTGAGATTGCCATGAGAGAAAAGGGAATATTTCGAGAAAATGGCATCTCTGACTTTGTATTATGTAATCTGTTCTTTGGCCATTCAGCTCCTGTATTTCAGAACTTTCTCTAGTGAGTCCTAACATTTCAAATGATTACTGGAGAAACATTTGGCATCAAGACTGAGATGACAGAAAGGTGAAAGGGCAGTTTATTGACTGAAAGATCTGGAAAAATATGTTCGGTTAGCACAGCAGCAGACGTACTGGCAGTTTTTTCTAGACTAAGAATGATAATACACAAAGGCGTACCTGCCTGTTGTGTTAAGACTAGCTAGGACTTTTCTCACATACTTTTTATGTTTAACAGACAGTAGACTGCATGCAGGAGAGATCCCAGACTGCTGAAGATCAGGGGTTATTGTTCCAATTAAAGATGGGAAAGACAAAACTCTGTTCTTATTATCCTATTTCATTATTAAGCCACAACTTTAATCTTTTTATACTGGCTAGAATCTTCCGGTTTAACTTGGCTCAAACTCCATTCACTGAGAAAGAACCACGTTTGATAACTTGTTAAAACAATATTGATTATCGATCAGCCAAGTAGGTTAAGAAAGGAATTGCCTATTTTAAATTTCTACAAGAATAGGTGTTAGGTCATATGGATTGTCTTCATTTATTTATTTAGTTGTGGTTTTAGAGAGGATGTGTTTCCACATTTTATTAATTTTTATTTTATTTTTATTTTTTTACTGCAAACAGCCAATACTGCTGCTGAAGAGTGGGACCTAGATTCTCATCCCCTTGCATGAACTTCTGTGCATGTCTGAGGGATGGACTTGTAGTGGTCAGTCAGCCTCAGTGACAACTCATCCAGTGCCATCCTGCAGGTTTCTTATCTCTGCCAGAATTAACTGTGATGTGAGCTCAAAAGCAACCACCTCCCCCCAGGATGGACACATCCATTCTTCCCTGCTAAAGCCTCAGGTGCACAACCTGGTATTGGAACACATGTTGCCTGGACCATAGTTAGGGCTTTATCCCTTTATGCCATGCACTAGCGGCAGCATTTTTCTTAAGTTGGTGCAAAATGTCTGTAAATGTATCAAGGTCAGAGTAAAATTTATTATTTATTCATTTTTTTTTTAATTTGTCTTTTGTTAACCAGGTTAGTCCAACTGGGCTGACGGTCCATTTTCAGTGGAGACCCGAGGAGAAAAACTCCACACAAACAAAAAATAACAATAACAAAGTTACATTACAAGTAATATGAATGTGAATACATAACTAAATGCATAATTCATGCCGTAATGGAAATTAACAAAGGATAAAATTCAGCAAAAAGAGCAACTGAAAATACTAGAGGAAGAAACATGGAGTAAAAATGTAGATTTACAATAGGGCATCAGAAAAAAATAAGCCCCAAAAACATCTTTAATGACTAAACCAAGTTGGTAGAGAGGAAGTAGTAGTATTAAATAGAAGGGTTGAAGAGGTGTGTGGAGGAATGTTTAGGAGAGTCAAGAGAGTGAAAGAAAATAGTTATGAGAAGAGAGAGGGGATGGGAAGTATAGTAGCTAAGGAAGAGAAAAGATGAGATTTAAGTATAGTATGGACATTGTATGGCTTTCAAGTTTGTTATAAATTGGGCTAAGAGACAAGGGTGCTTAATGTGTTCCTCAGTGTTTTCTTTGTGTCTGGAACCACTGTCGCAGATATTAAGACTCTCATAAATATCCAATTATCAGCTAGGAAAATTAATGCGTAAACTAACCTTGTATTCCGATTTACTTTACTAATCCATGTAAGAATATCCAAAGGCTCTATTTAAAAGAATTCTGTAAGTTTTGAGAGCTCTCGTTACAAATAAATCCATTCGTGGTAAGATGGATAAATTGTCTGGTAGCAGGTGACTCATCAAAGGAGAAGTTGACCAGTATTGTGACCTTTTTTATTCAGTATATAGTCTCTGATCGCCTGGCCATGAATCAAGACCACTGACTAACCAGGTTTGTTGATAAATCTAAACTATTAGTTTTTGTCAAGTCTCCCTCTGATGCCAAGCTCTTCAGAAAGAACTTAAACTCATAAATAGCTAGTGTACTAAAAATGGGCTCAAATTAAATGCTTTAACGTGCAATATTGTCATATTTGGTAGACAACTCTTCCCCCAGTGTACAGCATAGAAAACATACCACTCTAAAATGAGAATGTTAGAGTTTAGAACTTAGGTTGATGATTCCCATTCCTTTGATCATCTTGTATCAACAACAGTCTCAAAGTCCTTCCATACTCTGCACAGCTAATTGCCAAAGGAGTATTGCCCAGATTAGTTAATTTCCTCCCTTACATTTGGTATTGATTAGGCCAGTTATTGAATACAGTGTTCTATTTAGAATGTACCTCACTAGATATATCCAGTAAAATTGAGAAACAGTAGTGGATGTTCTTTGTGTTTCACTGTTTTAGTCCTGACTTGTGGGATTTCCTGCTGTGGAAGCCCTTGGGTGGCCTGACTACCTGAGCAAAAATCTCCCTCCTCCTAAGGCTGGCAGATGCCCTTTCCTGATGTCAGTATGCTTGCATATAAAAGGGAGCCAGCCAGCACTATTACAGCAGTCTTTTCTTGCTGTCCGGAGCCTGAAGCAGTGTTTCAGTGCATCGGTCAGTTTGCACCAGAGCGAAATCTTTCAAAGCTAAGTACCCCATTGGGAAACTCTTTTTCTTGCTTTAACTCCTGTCAAGTAAGGTTAACAATTGTCTCCACTGTGATAAGTAAATCCCACACTGAGACTGTCATACTTTGTGCATCACCAATCTAGGCCCAAATCGCGATGTCCCTATTTGTCATTTTTGCACCGGTTTCATTTCTAGGACTATCAAGCGAAGGACCGAAATCTTAGTTTGCAGTCTTCCACTCATCGTTTTATGGAGTCTGCTGGTTGTCCCGAGGCTGAGCTCCTTAAGAATAAGAAAGACAAAGAAAAAAGGCCCAGGCTTAGGCACTTGAACAACAACCATCCATTGTCGGCCAGACCCCCAAGGTCATCATCACTGAGGAAGGCAAGGCATTTTTGCAGCCCCCTACTGTAACCAAGATGGTGGCGCAGACCTCTTTTAGGCTCTTATGAAGTCTGATATGCTGTCAGGTCCCTCAACTTCTATACAGGCCTTGGCTTTTTCAGTTCATTGGTTGGGTCCGGTGTCACTCAGCAAACCTTGACTTCTAGTGAGCGATCTTGTACCAGCGATGTTGCTTCAAGGTGTCAGCCTGCATTAGTTTTGCCTTACAAAGAGACTAGCATCAGGATTGTGAATGTATGTAAACCCAAGGCTAAAGCGACTTCTAAGAAGTATTCTACTTCAGGTTCTATGCCTAGGCCTACCAGCTCCCACTCAGCAGGTTATCAGCAAGACCTTGTCAGGTTAGCTGATGACCTCATCTCCTTAGTCAGGGCTAGGCAACCCCCTTTGGAGTATTCTTCAAGGAAAAGGAAGAGGGAACCTAATTCTGAAGATGTTCTTCGTCTTCCCTTGCTGCAGTCCTGACAATTGGGTATAGTCCGCGTCCCAGTCGGCCCGAATACCAGAGTATAAGGCTGACGTCGGTCATGGCGCCTTAGACTGACGTCAGTACGTCAGGGTACTAATGCGCATGACCGACGTCATTTCCTCAGTCTTTTTTGCCGCATGGTCCGATGCAGAAGCAGTTTTGCGAGTGCAGGTTGGCGTTCTGAGATTTTCCGAAACCGGAGTTTCAGACCGAATACAGAGTTGGCTAAGTACCCGCTAGAACATTTTGGTTTTTCTTGCCTCAGTATTTAAACGGATGTCAGAAAAGTGAATAACTGTATTTCTTGTGGGAAGCAGATACCGCATAAGGATTATCATACATTGTGTATACCTTGTTTAGGGCCTGAGCACGACGTTGTTGGTTGCCGCTCTTGTGCTAGATTTAACAAAGCGCACTATTAAGAGGAGGCTTGATTGTGCTAGGTTAGTGTTTGGGAAGCGTAATTATAATATGCCGCCGGATGCTCCGGCGCCTGCTTCATCCAAGAAGCGCAAAGATAAAACAGTGAAGCCCAGGGTGAGGAACCGGCAGTCCCGGACGCCGGTCCTTTGGAAGGCTCAGGGGAGCCGGAGGTTTTGCCAGGAGTTTCTATGGAGTCTCAGGCAGATACTTTACTGTTACAGGATGTGCCCTCTCAGGAGGTAGGCCAGGCTGAGGGGCTTCTCAGGTAACTGTTCTTCCCTCTCTTCCCAAGGTAGTTAGGCCTCTCCTTCTGTTGCCAAAGCTTCTTTTAGAGGTAGGCCAAGTTCAGTTTCTGTGGGGCTTCTCCTAGCATTTCGGCTCTGTGCCTAAGAAACATATGCTCAAAATGGCAGAAGATTTGATTACTCTGATTAGAGGTTCTATGCCCCCACCTGATAAGAGGCCTAGGGTGGAACAGGAGTTTGATAGTTTTGAACAGTGTTCACAGGCTTCGAGTCTTCTGTGGAAGACTTGCAAGAGTTTCCTACTTATTCTGATTCTGATGTGGATGATTCCACCCTTCGGCTTCTCCTCCTGAGGATTTTTCATTTTCAGAGACTCTTCACTCCATGAGGGAGCACTTTAAATGGGAAGGCCAAGATTACTCTGACTCTAGAAAAGGCTTAGGGAATTCTTGTTTTGCCTCAGCATAGGCCCTTAGCTATTCCTCCTGTGTTGAATGTGGTGGAGGATGTTTTGCAGAGGCTTCTCTGAACCCTGACTCCTTGCCTCCTGCCCTGTTAAGCCTGATAGGTATTATAGGGTGCCAAGCTCATAAGTATTTGTTTAAGAGTCCCAGGGCGGACCCAGAAACTGTTTCTCAGGGGCCTAAAGGTGTTAAAGCTTCTGTGGTTAAAAATCCTGTACCCTCTGATAAAGAGGCAAGGGCTTTGGATAGGTGGGGTAAGAAAGTATATACTTCTTCCACTTTGGCCATGAGGGCATTGAATTGTCAGTTTCATATGCTGAAATATCAGAATTATCTCCTTTCACAATTGAAATCTAAGGTGGATGCTTTGGCGGAAGGTATTGAGTGTAAAGAATTGCTGGATTTGGTTCATGTGTCTGAACAAGTGGGTAAGCATTCTTTGCAGTGTGGTTTTGATGCTGTTCAGGCCTCCTCGAGGGTGGCTGCTACTAGTTCTGTTCTTCGCAGACATGCCTGGTTGAAGGATCAGAATTTAGCTGAGCATGTTAAAACAAGGATTTTGGATGCTCCTTTACAGTCTGATGTGTTGTTTGGACCGCCTGTGGAAGCAGTTTTAAAGAAAATGGAGGACAAAGCTAAGTCTATGCAGACTGTTAAAGATTTTTGCAGGTACAGCCTCCAAGTTTAGTAGAAATTGGCCTGCTAAGGGGTGGACATATCCTGCTTATGGTTCCCAGTCTAGGGGTAGGTCTAGACGTGGTAGGGGCAGGGCTCAAGGTTCGTTTAGGCCTCGATCAGACAGTTCACCTGCTCAGACTTCTGGTGAAGGCAGGGGTCAGTCCTTTCGTAAGCAGAACCAATGACCTGCCTTTTCAGCTGCCAGTGGACTCTCGTCTGGCAGCTCCTTTGGGAGGAAGATTGTCTCTTTTCAAAGAAAATTGGGATTTAATCACTCAAGACAGATGGGTGCTGGATATCATTCATCACGGTTACAGATTTTATTTCCACACAATGCCCCTTTTCAGAGGCATGCCAGATGTTCCTCCTCCACAAAGAAAAGAGGCTCACATGCAAATTTCTCAGTTACTCCAGATAGGGGCCATTCAGCCAGTCCCTGTATCAGAAAGGGGCTTTCGATTTTATTCTCGCCTGTTCCTAGTGCCAAAGAAGGGGAACACGTGGAGACCAATTTTGGATTTATCTATCCTCAACACTTATCTGGACATTCCCAAGTTCAAGATGTTGACGTTACAGCAACTGTTACCTCTGCTGGGCAAAGATCACTGGATGGTAACTTTGGATCTCAAGGAAGCTTACCTTCATGTGCCTATAAGGCTAAGTTGCAGAAAGTATCTGAGGTTTCGAACTGGAGATTTTCATTATCAGTTCTCTGCATTGCCCTTTGGCTTATCTACTGCCCAGAGTATTCACAAAGGTTCTGGCTCCAGTGATAGCTTACTTCAGGCTTCAAGGTATTCAAATCTATCCTTACTTGGACGACTGCCTGATTCTGGCTCAAGAAAAGGAACACCTTCTACAGCATCTGGAATATGTCATAGCAGTGCTAAGATGCCTAGGGTATTCTGTGAACGAAATAAAGTCCAGTCTAGTACCCTCTCAAGACATGTGCTTTCTGGGTGTGAGACTGAATACAGCAGCCCAGATGGCCTTTTTAACCCCGGACAAACAAAAGAGTCTGTCACTTTACTTCCATCAACTATCTCATCAGTCCGTGCTGACTGCAAGGACAGTCCTTCAAGCATTAGGGTTCATGGCATCTTGTATTCTGGTACTTCCCAATGCCAAACTGCATATGAGGAAGCTGCAATGGTATCTCAAAATGTATGGACACAGCACTGCCAAGATTTGGACACTGTCATTCAAATAATACCTTGCCTTCAAAAGGAATTCTTGTGGTGGGCTCAGGAATGTCACCTAAACAAGGGACTCTCTGTGACCCGGCCAGAGGCGAGTCAGATTTTAACGACAGATGCCTCGGACACTGCTTGGGGAGCTCATCTAAATGGAAAGTGGATACAAGACAAGTGGCCTGCCAGACTACAGCATCTACATATCAATATGAAGGAGATGTTAGCAGTCCAGTTTGCATTGATGGCGTTCAAGGAGTTACTTCTTCCAGGGCAGGTGTTGATTCTGACAGACAACACAACTGTCATGTGGTACATCAACAAGCAAGGGGAACACATTCTTATCCTCTATGCAGGCAAGCAATGATTTTATGGGAGACTGCTAAGCCTGCAACTGACTCTTCAGGCAAGGTTTCTGCCAGGAGCACAGAACTCCCTAGCAGATGTATTAAGCAGACAAATCATGGATCCCCACGAGTGGAAACTGGATCTTCATGTATTTCAGAAATTGACAGTGTCCTGGGGAACTCCAGACATAGATCTGTTCGCTTCTCCACTAAACCACCAGCTGCCAAAGTATTGCACAAAGGGTTTCATCACACAGCTTGGAAAGTGGATGCTCTGTCTTTCAGTTGGAAAAACCTTCATGTCTATGCCTTTCCACCTCTACCTCTTCTTCCAAAGGTATTACTAAAGGTCAGACAAGACAGGCCAAGGATGATTTTGATAGCTCCAGATTGGCCTCGCAACACTGGTACCCACTTCTAAGGAGTCTTGTAAAGAAGCCTCCATGGCCTTTACCTCTGATTCCTCATCTGTTATCTCAGAAGGACGGTCATCTGCTCAATGTCAAGCTTCAATCTCTTCATCTCACAGCTTGGCATATTCTGTGTTGAAGCACGGTAGGTCTCAGCTTCCTCAACAAGTTTTAAATGTGATTATGGAAGCTAGAAGGCCTAGTACTAGGAGAGTGTACGCAGAAAAATGGAAGAGATTTTTATTTTGGAGTACAGCAAAGAATTTGGAGATTTCAGAGCCTAATTTGAGTGTGGCTCTTCAATATCTTACTGAATTATTGGACAAAGGTTTGTCCTTCTCTTCCATAAAGATTCATGCTGCAGCAATTTCAGCTCACTATGATTGTGACCCACCTTTGTTTTCGCATCCTTTGTTCAAGCAGTTTCTTAGAGGGGCACAGAATATAAGACCCCCACGTAGAGCTCCTACTCCTGCTTGGGATCTCAATTTTGTGTTGGAAAAACTTACTCTACAACCTTTTGAGCCTGCAGCTACTGCTGAATTGAAATATTTGTCATGGAAGACTGCTTTTCTGTTGGCTATTACTTCTGCAAGAAGGGTGTCTGAGTTGCAGGCCCTTATGGCAGTAGAGCCCTTTTTGATTTTCCATAAGGACAGGGTATCATTACGTACTAATCCTTCCTTTATGCCTAAGGTGGTTTCTAGTGTGGCCTTAAACCAAACTATTCATTTGCCTACGTTTTTTGCTGATCCTCAAAATAAAGGGGAAAAGATTTTGCACACTTTAGATGTACACAGGCAATTGCGTTATTATTTGAGCAGGACTAAAGATTTTAGGCAGTCTCAGCAGTTACTTGTTTCTTTTGCTTTGAGTTCACAGGGCAAGCCTGTGTCAAAACAAACTATTTCTAGGTGGATTGGCTTTTGCATTGCATTTTGTTATTCCCATCATGGCAAACAGGTTCCAGCTGGGATTAGGCCTCATTCCACTAGGGCTACTGCCACTTCAACAGCATTTCTAAGGGGTGGCAACTAAGGATATTCTGGAAGCAGCTACTTGGAGTTCAGTGCATACTTTCTCTAGGCATTATCACCTGCCTATATACTCTAAGTCTAGAGCTGGTTTTGCCACAGCTGTTTTACAAGGCATGTTGTCAGCTCCTGCTACTTTATAATTTGCCAGCCTCCCTTACCTCTGCTTTGGGATTCTACCCAATTGTCAGGACTGCAGCAAGGGAAGACGAAGAACATAGTACAGTTTTGTACCTACCATAAATGTAGATGTTCGAGGATTCCCTTGCTGCAGTCCAACCTCCTTCCCCTCTGTGTTTCAGGGTGGTTGTGTAGGTGAGTTTACATGCTTATATTTTTTGTATTTATTACTGTATATATTGTATATGTTTTTTGGTGCAGGTTGTTTTTGGGACTTGTCTTTTTGGGTCTTCTGACATCTGGGGCAAGAAAAGACTGAGGAAATGACGCCGGTCATGCGCATTAGTACCCTGACGTACTGACGTCAGTCTAAGGCGCCATGACCGACGTCAGCCTTATACTCTGGTATTCGGGCCGACTGGGACGCGGACTATACCCAATTGTCAGGACTGCAGCAAGGGAATCCTCGAACATCTACATTTATGGTAGGTACAAAACTGTACTTTTTCTTTGAACCTCCAGAATCAGATGAGGATTCTGAGCAGGAGAGGCCTGTCTTTGAGGAGGGACCCTACCTCATTTCTTTTGAGGATTCAGATTCTGGTGAGACTCTCATCAACTTCACCTCCTGAAGACATCACTTTAGGGAAAACATACCATGCCTTGAGGGAACATTTCCAATGGGAGGCGCAGGAATACCCACAATCTAAAAAGAGGGTTAGGGAGTTCCTTGACCTCCCACAGCACAAACCTTTGGCTGTTCCTCCTGTATTGGAGGGTGGTAGAAGATGTTTGTTCTTATGTACTCTTCCCTGAACCCAGACTCTCTACCCCAGCTCCACAAAACCAGGCAGGTTTTACAGGGTGTGGGACTCACATAAATACCTCTTAAGCAACCACTTTGCTGATTCAGAGGTTGTCACTCCAGGTCCCAAGGGAGCAAAAGTCAGCTCTTCCAAGAATCTTTTATCTACTAACAAGGAAAGTAGGGCCCTGGATAGGTTTGGTAAAGAAGTCCACACCTCTGCTACTCTAGCCATGAGAGTTTTTAACTGCCAGTTTCATATGATAAAATACCAACAAAGGTATTTTAGATAACGTGAAACAAAACAAAACAATTCCTCCCTGGAGGACAGGAATATTTCTAAAGAATTGTTGGACCTTTGCCATTCCAGTTTCCAGGTGGCTAGACGCTCTTTACACTGTGGATATGATGTTATGGAAGCCTCTAGTCGAACTGCTCTAGCTGGCTCTGTCATTAGAAGGCATGCTTGGCTTAGGGAGCAAACCCTGCTAGACTATGTCAAATCCAAACTTCTAGATGCACCCCTGGATAAGGACTTTTTTTTTGGTTCAAAGGCTGAAGCTGTGCTAAAAAAGACAGAAGATAAAGCAAAATCTGTGCAAACTGTCAAGGACTTCCTCAAAGTTCAGCCCTTTAGGTTTAGTAGGAATTTTCCCACTGAGAACTGGTCCTTTCCCTCCCAGTCAAAAGGTGGCCAGAGAAAGCCTCTGAGGGAAAGGCCTCAAAGGCATCAGCAATAACAAAGGCTTAGGTAGTTGTTGTCAGGAACCTCCAGGCAGAGGAGGTCTAGGCCACAGGGCCCTGGCAGAAAGCAGCAATTACTTTCTTTCCCTTACCCCACCTCCTACCTTCTCCAGAACAGATAGGAGGAAGACTATCCCTGTTCAAATAAAACTGGTTCCTCATTACTTCAGACAAGTGGGTTCTGAAGGTTATATGAAACTGTTTTATAAGCTAACTTTCAAAGAGCCCTTAAGATGCTTGGGTTACCCAGGTGTTCCACAAAATTAAAGAGTGGAGGCCGTGTCTCAGATTCACAACCTGTGCTCAAAGGGTTCAGTGGAACCAGTACCAGATCATATAATAGTCAAAGGGTTCTACTCTAGGCTATTCATGGTTCCCAAAAAGGAAGGCTCTTGGCACCCTATCCTAGACCTGTCCACCCTCAATCAGTACCTGCTGGTACCAAAATTCAAAATGTTGACTCTTCAAAAACTTCTCCCCATGATAGCTCCACAGGGCTTAATGGTCACATTGGACCTAAAAGATGCTTACTAGCAAATTCCCATAGAGGAATCTTGTACAAGTTTTCTTTGCTTCAGGGCACGTACCAGTCACTTTCATTTCACTGCACTCACTTTGGATTGTCTACTTCTCCCAGGATATTCACAAAGTGTTTAGCTTCTGTGATCGTCTTCTGCAGAATAAGAAAGATCCAGATTTACCCCTGTATGGGCAACTGCCTCATTCAAGCTACAAGTCATTCAAAGCTCCTCAATGATCTGGCTTTCACTCAGACCAATGCCACCTCTTTGGAGTTCACCATAAATCTTTGCAAATCCAACACAGACCCATCCACCATAATTGTTTTCCTGGAGGTTTTTCTGGAGTCCTCCCTTCAAAAAGCCTTCCTCCTTCCAGAAAAGGTCTCCTTGATGCAATACTTCCAAAACATTATGCAGAGACCATACCTGTCAGCCATGGAATTCCTGAGAGCATTAGGCAACATAGCACCTTGTATCCTGATGATCCCTCTGGCCAGGATACACACAATGAAGCTCTAATGATACCTCAAGAATCTGTGGTGCCAGCACTCACAGTCCCTGGAGACAGAAATTTAGGTGATCCCATGTCTCAAGGAAGAATTTACATGGTAGACATGGGCATGTGCCCAGAACGAGGGTCTCCCCTTCAGGTTCATCCCTCAGGACCAAACTTTCACCACAGATACTTCAGAAATAGCCTGGAGGGCTCATTTCCAACGCTTCAAACCCAGGGTAGATGGGAAGATCAGTTTAGACACGAGTACATAAATTGGAAAGAACTGATGGCAGTGCAGAAGGGCCTAGTAGCTTTCAAAGATCAGTGGAAACCAGGGATCCTGCTTGTCAAAACAGACAACACTACAGTCATGTGGTACATAAACAAAGGAGTACCCACTCTTATCCTCTTAGTTGACTAGCAGTACAGACCTGGGAGACAGCTTACTCTTTGGGCTTGCACCTCATGGCACAACACCTCCCAGGGTTGAAAACACTCTAGCAGATCATCTCAGCAGGAACTTGATGGATCCCCATGATTATCTGCATCGGGAAAATATTGTCAGCATAGTCCAGGAATGAGGACCTCCACAGACAGACCTCTTTGCCAACCAAGAAAATGCTGAACTGAAAAGAGTCTGTTCCAGGAGCAAACTACCTATAGCCTGGAGGACAGATGCATTTTCCTTACTTTGGAGACACCTGTTACATTGTGTTCCCTTCCCTTCCCCGTTTTCCAAGGGACCTCCTAAAAATCAGGGAAGAAGGCCCAAGGGTCATTCTGATGGCCCCAGACTTGCCCAGGCAGCACTGGTATGCTTTTTTACTGAGTTTAACCAATGAAAAAATGTGGCAGTTACCTCAGAGTGTGGACCTTCTGTTTCAGAACAAGGTGAGGTTTGTGCATCCCAACTGAAAGAATCTCAAACTCTCAGCCTGGATAATTCCACAAATTACTACTCGGAGCTGTCACACTAAGCAGACAAGTTAAAGACATTCTCAGAGGCTAGAAGACTTAGTACTAAGAAATTATACTCAGCCAACTGGAACATATTCTCCATTTGGTGTCAGCAGCAATGCCTCAATCCTAAATCAGCCAATATTTCTGTCATTTTAAATTACCTAGTCACCCTGGTGGACAGAGGCCTATCCTTTTCTTCCATCAAGATTCACACCTCTGCCATTTCAGGCCACATTCCTACTCTTCTTTTCCCACCCTCTGATGGAACAGTTCCTTAGGGGAGTGGTCCACCTCAGACCTCCTAAAAGACAACCCACACCTCCATGGGACCTCAGTTTTGTAATAGAAAAGCACAAGCTTACCCCCCTTGGAACCAGCAGCTTTTGCCTATTTAAAAATTTTAAACTGGAAGACTGCCCTTTAACTAGTTGTCAGGTCAGCTAGAAGGGTCTGCTGTAATGGCAGTGGAACAGTTTCTCTTGTTCAACGCAGAGTATCACTCAGGGCTAATCCATCCTTTATGCTTAGGGTGGTCACAGGCACATCTTTGAATCAAGTCTACATTGGGGAAAGAATCCTTCACTCCTTGAATGTGCACAGACGGCTTTGATGCTATCTTGACAGAACTAAATCTTTCAGGAAGTCAGACAAGCTCTTTGTGTCCCTTACCATTGGCTCTGAAGGGAAACCAGTCTCCAAACAGAACATCTCCAAGTGGATCTCCCACTGTATTACTTTTGTTACAGCCATAATGGCAAGAAACCTCCTGGAACTGTAAGGACCCACTCCAGAGGGCCAATTCTACCTCTCCTGCCTTTCTGAAAGGTGTCCCTACCAAAGAGATTTTTGGAAGTTGCTACCTGGTCATCTGTGCATACCTTTATCAAACACTACCACTTACATGCCTTCTCCATGTCTAGAGCAGGATTTGCCACTGCCATCTTGCAGGGCATCCTCTCCCGTCCATAATCTACCTTCCACTTTGGGAAACATCCTACAAACTGAGTCAAATCTTTT
>NC_056749.1:195643193-195916398 GCF_019279795.1 Protopterus annectens | reverse complement strand
ATTTGGAAATTGAAGTGGCTTGAAATGATTTCGATGCTTTTTAGTCATCACCCGGCCCATATAGACAAACATTATGGAATTGAAGTGGCTGAAAAACACTGGAAACATGAGCCACAAAGCATCATAGAAAATGATTAAGTTTATATCACATGGGACCACCCGTTACCAACCATTCAGAAGATAGATGGTACAAAACCAGATATAGTGGTTCAAGAAAAGAAGACTAGTAGCATTGATCATTGAAATCGCCACACCCAGTGACTTAGTGTCTTGCTTACAAAGAGGCATAAAGTCATAAAATACCAGGATATGCAGGCAGAAATGAGAGCAATGTGGAAGAAAGGCACCCAGACAGTTCCAATAGTAGTAGGAGTGACGGGTCTTATAAAATAGAATCTGCAATCATATTTAGATATGGTACCAATCCATGTAACTCTGTACGAATTGCAGAAGGAGTCATTACTGGGCACATTGCAGGTGCTCCGAAGAGCACTTTTGCCTGACATCAAAGATTGAAACAGTACTAATTTCATGAACTTAATCATACTTTGATTTAGGAATGGGGTCCATTCCCATCATGGTATTAGAAACCCAAAAGACTTGGAAAAATTAAAAAGGAGCAAGAAGGTAAATAAATAACAAACAAAAAATGTCAGCACAGGTAGAAAAACTTAGAAAATACACAGATAAATGAAGATCCTGTGGAACATAACAAAGATGCTAAATGGATAAAATAAGTAAAAGAAATAAAAGTTTAAAGGGGCAGGATATGAGATGTGATGAAGTAACAGCCAGAGAGATTGAATCAAAGTTAAGAAAAGCCTCTAATTGGAAAACCCCAGGCCCAGATGCAGTACCCAACTTCTGGTTAAAAGTATTAACATCTTTGCATAAAGATTTAGCCACGAGTAAGAAAAAGTTGTTGTGTTCTTACCATAACGTTCCATTTGTGTTGTTCATCCTCATTCCTTCATTACTGATGGGTATCTGTTCCATCCTCTGAACCGAGTCAGCCTTATAACAAGCTCGTGCCACCCAAAAAACTCTCACGCTAAGATTTACCCATAGTGCCCCTCTCCCTGTTACCTCGGATCGAGTTTCCCCGTGGTAAAGAAAGCTGAGGCTTTTTCTGAGCAGGTCCCCTAATGCAGGATTTGAACCAAATTTGGACCTCCAGGAGCCCCCTTGGAGGGGGAAGAAGGGTGGGATGTAATGAATGAATGAAGATGAACAACACAAATGGAACGTTATGGTAAGAACATAACTTTTTTATCTGATCTTGTTCATCTTCATTCATTCCTTTCTGATGGGGACAGAGTCCCTCGCTACTTTATGTCCTTGGGGAGGCCCTTTCCTTGGAGACCAAATCCAATTTGTAATGAGTGATAAAGGTATGAGGGGGTAGCCCAAGTTGCAGCTGCACAGATATCATCCATTGAAGCCCATGAGTGAAAAGCTACGGAAATCACCACTGATCTGGTGGAGTGTGCTTTGATTTTGTTCGTTAGAGGAATATGATTATGTTGGTAGACAAAACATATACAATTTCTCAATCTCTTAGGTAAGGTCGCTTTAGAAACAGAGTTTCCCAATTTAGGACATGAATAGGAAACTAAGAACTGGTCTGATTTTGGTACTGAATTAGTTCTGTACAGATAAAATCGTAATTGTCTATGTACATCCAGCAAATGAAGGCAGTATTCTCCTTTGTTTGAGTAGTTTGGAAAAAGACTGGTAGGTCAATGGTCTGGTTAATTGTCAATTCTGAAATAATTTTGGGCAGGAAGGAAGGTTAGTCCGGAGTGATACTCTGTCATTATGAAAGACCATGTAAGGGCGCTTTATGCACAAGGCCTGAAGCTCAGATATGCATCTTGCTGAGGTGATGGCTACTAAAAATAGGGATTTTCAGGATAAGAGCTTTATATTGCAAGTGGCAGCAGGTTTGAAAGGTGATTGTTTCAGGAATTGCAGTACTAGTGTTAAACTCCAAGGTTTGATCGGTTCTTTGAAGGGTGGTCTGATATGCGAGACCCCTTTCAAGATGGTTTTACAGAGACGATGGGAGAATAAAGATGAGTCTTGGAATCCATTGTGGAAGTTTGAGATAGCAGCCAAATGTACTCTAATGGTGGAGGCTTCTGCTCCTGAATGAAGAAGACCTGACAAATAATCCAAAACCACACTAACAGGAGCTGAGTAAGGGTCTAGTTCTCTTTGTCGGGACCAAATAAGGAATCTCTTCCACGTGCTAAGATAAATTTTCATGGTGCATCGTTTATGTGAAGCCTGAAGAATGTTACGTACTGGGGAGGTAAGGTTATTCTTTCTGACAATTACTGAAAGTGGAGAAACAAAGCTGTCCGCTTGAGACTGGATATGTTTGGGTGAATCAACCCCTGCGGGTGTGAGATTAATTCCGGAGTTGGATCCAGAATCCATGGTTGGCATACTAGGTGAGGCTAAAGGAAGGGAAACCAGATTTGTCGGGGGCCAGTAGGGTGGAAAGAAGATTACTCTGCTTCTCAGTCAAAGGGCCTTCTGTAGAAATTGTAGGATCACGGGAAGGGGACCTAAAGCATACAGTCCTGTGGGCCAATTGTGTATTAGAGCGTCCCTCGGGGACTCTCCATGTGGGGGAATGAGGGCAAAGTAGCTGCTGCATTTGTAATTTGCTGGAAAGGTGAATAGGTTGCAGGAAGGCTGGCCCCAACGGCTGAAGATCTTCGCCACAAAGTTTGAATTGAGGGACCACTCGTGAGGCAGGAGAATACATCTGCTCAGCTTGTCTGCAATCACGTTGGAATTCCCGGGAATGTACATTGCTCTCAGAAACTGGTTGGAATCCATTGATCTTT
Source organism: Protopterus annectens (assembly GCF_019279795.1). Taxonomy (NCBI): domain Eukaryota; kingdom Metazoa; phylum Chordata; order Ceratodontiformes; family Protopteridae; genus Protopterus; species Protopterus annectens. Next base: position 195,913,540 of record NC_056749.1, on the reverse strand, counting down.
ACCAAATTGTCATGGCCTCTTGACACAATAGGTAGGACTTGGTTCCCCCTTGTTTGTTGATGTACCAGACCACTGACATGTTGTCGGACTGGATAGTAATTGTTCTTGATGGGAGGACAGATTGGAATGCTTGCAACGCTAAAGACACTGCCCTCAGATGTTCTTCGTCTTCCATTGCTGCAGTCCTGACTATTGGGTATAGTCCGCGTCCAGTCGGCCCGAATACCAGAGTATAAGGCTGACGTCGGTCAGGGCGCATTAGACTGACGTCAGGACGCCAGGGTACTAATGCGCATGACCGACGTCATATCCTCAGTCTTTTTTGCCGCATGGTCCGATGCAGAAGCAGTTTTGCGAGTGCAGGTTGGCGTTCTGAAATATTTCCGAAACCGGAGTTTCAGACCGAAACAGAGTTGGCTAAGTACCCGCTAGAACATTTTGTTTTTTTCTTGCCTCAGTATTTTACCGGATGTCAGAAAAAGTGAATAACTGTATTTTGTGGGAAACAGATACCTCATAGGGATTATCATACCTTGTGTATACCTTGTTTAGGGCCTGAGCACGACGTTGTTGGTTGCCGCCTTGTGCTAGGTTTAACAAACGCACTATTAAGAGGAGGTTAGACTGTGCCAGGTTAGTGTTTGGGAAGCGCTGTAATTATAAAATGCCGCCGGATGCTCCGACGCCGCTTCCAAGAAGCGCAAGGATAAAACAGTGAAGCCTAGGGTTGATGAACCGCAGTCCCGGACGCCGGTTCTTTAGAAGGCTCAGTGGAGCCGGAGGTTTTGCCAGGAGTTTCCATGGAGTCCCAGGCAGAAACTATACTATTACAGGATGTGCCTTCTCAGGAGGTAGGCCAGGCTGAGGGGCTTCTCAGGTGACTGTTCTTCCCTCTCTTCCCAAGGTAGTTAGAGCCTCCTTCTGTTGCCAATACTTCTTTGAGAGGTAGGCCTAGTTCAGCTTCAGTGGGGCTTCTCCTAGCATTTCGGTTCTGTACCTAAGAAACATATGCTTAAAATGGCAGAAGATTTGATTACTATGATTAGGGTTCTATGCCCCGCCTGATAAGAGGCCTAGGGTGGAACCGGAGTTTGATAGTTTTGAACAGTGTTCAGAGGCTTCAGAATCTTCTGTGGAAGATATGCAGGAGTATCCTACTTATTCTGATTCTGATGTGGATGATTCCACTCCTACAGCTTCTCCGCCTGAGGATTTCTCATTTTCAGAGACTCTGCATTCCATGAGGGAGCACTTTAAATGGGAAGGCCAGGATTACTCTGATTCCAGGAAAAGGCTTAGGGAATTCTTGTTTTTCCCCAGCATAGGCCTTTAGCTATTCCTCCTGTGTTGAATGTGGTGGAAGATGTTTTGCAGAGGCTTCCTGAACCCTGACTCTTGGCCTCCTGCTCCTGTCAAGCCTGCTAGGTATTATAGGGTGCCCAAGCTCATAAATATTTGTTTAAGAGTCCTAGGGCGGACCCAGAAACTATTTCTCAAGGGCCTAAGGGTGTAAAGGCTTCTGTGGTTAAAAATCCTGTTCCCACTGATAAAGAGGCAAGGGCTTTGGATAGGTGGGGTAAGAAAGTGTATACTTCTTCCACTCTAGCCATGAGAGCATTGAATTGTCAGTTTCACATGCTAAAATATCAGAATTATCTCCTTTCACAATTGAAATCTAAGGTGGATGCTTTGGCGGAAGGTATTGAGTGTAAAGAGTTGCTGGATTTGGTTCACGTGTCTGAACAAGTGGGTAAGCATTCTTTGCAATGTGGTTTTGATGCTGTACAGGCCTCCTCGAGGGTGGCTGCTACCAGTTCTGTTCTTCGCAGGCATGCCTGGTTGAAGGATCAGAATTTAGCTGAGCATGTTAAGACAAGGATTTTGGATGCTCCTTTACAGTCTGATGTGTTGTTTGGTTCGCCTGTGGAAGCAGTTTTAAAGAAAATGGAGGACAAAGCTAAGTCTATGCAAACTGTTAAAGATTTTTTGCAGGTGCAGCCTCCAAAGTTTAGTAGAAATTGGCCTGCTAAGGGGTGGACATATCCTGCTTATGATTCCCAGTCTAGGGGTAGGTCTAGACGTGGTAGGGCAGGGCTCAAGGTTCTTTAGGCGTAGAACAGGGAGTTCACCTGCTCAGACTTCTGGTGAGGGCAGGGGTCAGTCCTTTCGTAAACAGACCCAATGACCTGTCTTTCCAGCTGCCAGCAGATTCACGTTTGGCAGCTCCTTTGGGAGGAAGACTGTCTCTTTTCAAAGAAAATTGGGATTTAATTACTCAAGACAAATGGGTGTTGGATATCATTCACCACGGTTACAGATTTTATTTCCATACAATGCCCCCTTTCAAAGGCATGCCAGACGTTCCTCCTCCACAAAGAAAAGAGGCTCACAAGCAAGTTTCTCAGTTACTTCACATAGGGGCCATTCAGCCAGTCCCTGTATCAGAAAGGGGCCTAGGATTTTATTCTCGCCTGTTCCTTGTACCAAAGAAGGGAAACACGTGGAGACCAATTTTGGATTTATCTCTCCTCAACACGCTTTTGGACATTCCCAAGTTCAAGATGTTGACGTTACAACAGCTTTTACCTCTGCTGGGCAAAGATCACTGGATGGTAACTTTAGATCTCAAGGAAGCTTACCTTCATGTGCCTATAAGGCTAAGTTGCAGGAAGTATCTGCGGTTTCGAGCTGGAAATTCTCATTATCAGTTCTCTGCATTGCCCTTTGGCTTATCTACTGCCCAGAGTATTCACAAAGGTTCTGGCTCCAGTGATAGCTTACTTCAGGCTTCAAGGAATTCAAATCTATCCTTACTTGGACGACTGCCTGATTCTGGCTCAAGAAAAGGAAGATCTTCTGCAGCATCTGGAATATGTTATAGCAGTGCTAAGATGCCTAGGGTATTCTGTGAACGAAATAAAGTCCAGTCTAGTACCCTCTCAAGACATGTGCTTTCTGGGTGTGAGACTGAATACAGCAGCCCAGATGGCCTTTTTAACCCCGGACAAACAAAAGAGTCTGTCACTTTACTTCCATCAACTATCTCATCAGTCCGTGCTGACTGCAAGGACAGTCCTTCAAGCATTAGGGTTCATGGCATCTTGTATTCTGGTGCTTCCCAATGCCAAACTGCATATGAGGAAGCTACAATGGTATCTCAAAATGTATGGACACAGCACTGCCAGGATTTGGACACTGTCATTCAAATAATACCTTGCCTTCAAAAGAATTCTTGTGGTGGGCTCAGGAATGTCACCTAAACAAGGGACTCTCTGTGACCCGCCAGAGGCAAGTCAGATCTTAACGACAGATGCCTCGGACATTGCTTGGGGAGCTCATCTAAATGGAAAGTGGATACAAGACAAGTGGCCTGCCAGACTACAGCATCTACATATCAACATGAAAGAGATGTTAGCAGTCCAGTTTGCATTAATGGCTTTCAAGGAGTTACTTCTTCCAGGGCAGGTGTTGATTCTAACAGACAACACAACTGTCATGTGGTACATCAACAAGCAAGGGGAACACATTCTTATCCTCTATGCAGGCAAGCAATGATTTTATGGGAGACTGTGCTAAGCCTGCAACTAACTCTTCAGGTAAGGTTTCTGCCAGGAGCACAGAACTCCTTAGCAGATGTGTTAAGCAGACAAATCATGGATCCCCACGAGTGGAAACTGGATCTTCATGTATTTCAGAAACTGACAGTGTCATGGGGAACTCCAGACATAGATCTGTTCGCTTCTCCACTAAACCACCAGCTGCCAAAGTATTGCACAAAGGGGTTTCATCACACAGCTTGAAAGTGGATGCTCTGTCTTTCAGTTGGAAAAACCTTCATGTGTATGCCTTTCCACCTCTGCCTCTTCTTCCAAAGGTACTATTAAAGGTCAGACAAGACAGGCCAAGGATGATTTTGATAGCTCCAGATTGGCCTCGGCAATACTGGTACCCACTACTACGGAGTCTGGTAAAGAAGCCTCCATGGCCTTTACCTCTGATTCCTCATCTGTTATCTCAGAAGGACGGTCATCTGCTCAATGTCAAGCTTCACTCTCTTCATCTAACAGCCTGGCATATTCTGTGTTGAAACACAGCAGGTCTCAACTTCCTCAACAAGTTTTAAATGTGATTATGGAAGCTAGAAGACCTAGTACAAGGAGAGTGTACGCAGAAAAATGGAAGAGATTTTTATTTTGGAGTACAGCAAAGAATTTGAAGATTTCTGAGCCTAATTTGAGTGTGGCTCTTCAATATCTTACTGAATTATTGGACAAAGGTTTGTCCTTCTCTTCCATTAAGATTCATGCTGCAGCAATTTCAGCTCACTATGATTGTGACCCGCCTTTGTTTTCGCATCCTTTGTTCAAGCAGTTTCTTAGAGGGGCAAAGAATATAAGACCCCCAATGAGCTCCTACTCCTGCTTGGGATCTCAATTTTGTGTTGGAAAACTTACTCTACAACCTTTTGAGCCTGCAGCTACTGCTGAATTGAAATACTTGTCATGGAAGACTGCTTTTCTGTTGGCTATTACTTCTGCAAGAAGGGTGTCTGAGTTGCAGGCCCTTATGGCAGTAGAGCCCTTTTGATTTTCCATAAGGATAGGGTATCATTACGCACTAATCCTTCTTTTATGCCTAAGGTGGTTTCTAGTGTGGCTTTAAACCAAACTATTCATTTGCCTACGTTTTTTGCAGACCCTCAAAATAAAGGGGAAAAGATTTTGCACACTTTAGATATACACAGGCAATTATGCTACTATTTAAGCAGGACTAAGGATTTTAGGCTGTCTCAGCAGTTGTTTGTTTCTTTTGCTTTGAGTTCACAGGGCAAGCCTGTGTCAAAACAAACTATTTCTAGGTGGATTGGCTTTTGCATTGCATTTTGTTATTCCCATCATGGCAAGGAGATTCCAGCTGGGATTAGGCCTCATTCCACTAGGGCTACTGCCACTTCAACAGCATTTCTAAGGGGTGGCAACTAAGGATATTTTGGAAGCAGCTACTTGGAGTTCAGTGCATACTTTCTCTAAGCATTATCACCTTCCTATCTACTCTAAGTCTAGGGCTGGTTTTGCCACAGCTGTTTTGCAAGGCATGTTGTCAGCTCCTACTTCTTTATAATTTGCCAGCCTCCCTTACCTCTGCTTTGGGATTCTACCCAATAGTCAGGACTGCAGCAATGGAAGACGAAGAACATAGTACAGTTTTGTACCTACCATAAATGTAGATGTTCGAGGATTCCATTGCTGCAGTCCAATTTACCCTCCCTCCTTCCCCTCTGTATTTAGGGGTGGTTGTGTAGGTGAGTTTACATGCTTATATTTTTGTATATATTGTTGTATATATTGTACATGTTTTTGGTGCAGGTTTTTTGGGACTTGTCTTTTTAGGGTCTTCTGACATCTGGGGCAAGAAAAGACTGAGGATATGACGTCGGTCATGCGCATTAGTACCCTGACGTCCTGACGTCAGTCTAATGCGCCCTGACCGATGTCAGCCTTATACTCTGGTATTCGGGCCGACTGGACGCGGACTATACCCAATAGTCAGGACTGCAGCAATGGAATCCTCGAACATCTACATTTATGGTAGGTACAAAACTGTACTTTCTAGAACATTGATATGCAGGTTGGCCTCCATGGTTGACCCATTGCCTTGGATTGTCTTAACCTGAAAATGCCCCCCCCCCACCCTATTAGGGAAGCGTCCATGGTCACTGTGGCCTTAGGCTGAGATGGTGAGCGAGGGTGAGTCCGTAAGTCTTTTTCTGTGTTCATTCACCAAGTTAAATCTTGTTTGCATTGCTTTATGTGGATCAGATAGGCCATAGGATGGTGCGAAGGGGACCACTATGTTAGCAAGAGCCATTGAAGAAGTCTCATGTGTATGAAGCCTCACTAGGGAAACTATTGTAATTGATGCTGCCATTGATCCTAAAAATTGAAGGACAGCCCAAGCTGGGACCTTGTCTTGAGAAATTATCTCCCGGAGTTGGGACCTCAGTCTTTCTAATCTGTGATCTGGCAGGAGACTAGGCAAGATTGGGTATCGAAAGTTGCTCCTATAAATTCTAAGGTTTGAGAAGGAGTCAACTTGCATTTCTCCCTGTTTATAGAGATTCTTAGGTATTTTGCTGGTTTTAGAGTGTAGTTTAAGGTTGTAACCAGTAGACGTTTGCTGAGGGTGGTAAAGATCCAATCGTCTAAGTACGGAAACACTTGGAATTCTTGCAGTCTTAAGTGAACTGTTACCACTGCAATGCATTTGGTGAACACTCTGGAGGCTGTAGAGAGTCCAAAGGGCAGCGCCCAGAATTGGTAATGATTGGCTCCCAGCCCGAAGTGGCAAAATCTTCTGGAACATTTCTCCATTTTTATGTGATAATACGCATCCTGAAGATTTATTGAACACATCCATTTGGCTTTCTCCAGGAAGGGTAGGATAGACTGAACCGTGATCATCCGGAATTTTGCTTGGTTGACAAATTCGTTCAGAATGCTGAGATCCAAGATTGGTCTCCAGTCCCCTGTCTTTTTTGGCACTAAAAAAAAACTTGAGTAAAATTTGGATCCTATTTGCTCAGGTGGGACTGCTTGGATTACTATTTTTTGAGACAGCTTTCGTATTTCTTGAGCTGCTGCTTCTCTTTGACTAGTTGGAATGTCGGGAATGTACCTTAATGGCTTTGGACAAATATTGGTGCAGAGAGAAATGTCCCCGACTACTTCCAGAGGAAAGCAATTGGGCCACTCTACAGGACTTCTGGTTATGCGGACCCCCTCTGCCTCTGTAGGGGCATCTTCCTGATGAGATACCCCCTCTGCCCTGGAGAGTAAACTCGCCGTAAGCGTCATGGAAAGGACCCTGGTATTTCTTGTGCCACATTTTTCCACTCCTCTGATTCCTAGAGTAGGATTGTCGAGGAGTGGAGAAACACATGCCCATGGCAGACAGGGTCTTGCTGTCCTTTTCACACCTGGCTAACGTGTCTTTCACTTTTGGGCCAAAAAGAGAAGAAGCTTCCACTGGAGCGTTAAGAAAGGAAGACTTAAAAGGGCCTGCAAAGTCACAAAGGCGCATCCAGTCATGATGTTTCATGACAACGCCTGAACCCACAGCTCTAGCCGCCCCTTCGGTAGCATGAGAGATTAACAGCATGGATGAGTTGGATATAGATTCCAGGGTTGCAAGTTGTGAGGCAACTTTGTACCCTACCTCATCAGAAATGGCTCCTGAATGAGTTCCGAGATGAGGTCTCTCTGAAGCCTACTAAAGTGTGCCAAGTAATTCAAGGACCGAATGGCAAAGGTCGATGAGGCAAACACTTGCTTCCCTAACCTGTCCACCATCTGAGACTCCCTGTTTGGGGGGGTGGACAGTCTGGCTCTCCTCATTGAGCTGTTTCCTAGTGGCCACTGCCACCACCGTAACGTCTACCTGTAGGCCTTTGGACCAGTGTGGACTCTCTCTAGATGGGGACAAAATTTTATCTGGTTTCAGGGGGATTGGTTCGACAGTATCAGGACTCTTCCATTCATACTGCATGATGAGTTGGACTAGTTCGTCTACAGGCGGGGTCACCCAAGAAGTAGAGGGTCGAGCACGAGAAGCCTGCAAGAATACAGACTCCTCGGAAGAGGGCTTGGTGTGCTTCCGGTCTCCCCACTGCTTTAAAATTTCCAGTATGTCTCCAAAGGAGACATCCTGAGGGGAGTGACTGTGGAGACCCCCCTTTATCGTAGTCCATATCTTCTGTGAGGGACTCTTTGAGGGAGTCCACTTCTTGCATGATCTGTTACGTGATAACACTTCAGCAGGGGCTTCTGATGAGGACTCTGAAGAGAGGGCTCCCTAACCCTGTGTTAGGGTATCTTGAGGCTCTTGAGCTCAATGTCCTGATGTGGTGGCCTGAGTCAGCTGCGGTTCAGAGGGAGGACATATCTGGTATTCCGACGTCGATAGTTTGCTTACAGAGGCAAAGGTCCTCTCCATCGCTTGGAAAGCTGGCCTGCCTGAAGAGGGGTGGGAGCCCGAAACTGAGAAGGACAACCTCAGAATCAGGGTCACACCCCGATCGATGAGCCCATTCCCAAGGAAGGAGCCCCAAGAGGACTTGGTTCTGAGCCCCAAAACCATAGTAAACGGCACCATAGAAAAAATTGAGTCACTGTGCTGGCAGCCCAGTCACGATCCTGAGGATGGCTCTGCTCCGAGTGAACCGATGACCAAAGGGTCAGCTCTGGAACCACAGTGAGATCCACCAGTGGAACCAAAGAAGTAGGAATCAGAATAGGAGTCTGTGCTGGGTGCTTCAATACCCGCAAGGAGGTCAAAGGAGGAGAATATGCAGGTGTCCATGGACATAAACTCCCAACTCCGGTTGGGAAGGGAGTCCTGTAAGGTGATGAAATCCCTCTGGCCATCAGCAGCTGATCTACAAGTCACAAAACGTCCATTTCCAAGAGGCTGCTGGAGGATCGGGTCAATATCGCTGACAGAAAATCGGGCCTGTCTAAAAGAGGGCTATATTGCTGCCCAAAAAAAGGATCTGCTGTAGAGGAGTATCTGGTCTGAGGTATAGTTTCTTCTGTCAGCACCATGGTCCTAGCACCCAGTAAGCTGTATAGGGAGGGGGGAGGTGACCAGTGTTGGATGCACTATTGTTGTTGCCGAATAAGATGGGGCTGAAGCATTTGTTCAAGCCATGGTCGGTGCAATGGGCATTATTGGCACCATGGCTGGTGCCAGAGGCAGTGCCACTGAAGACTGCACCAAAGTATACGATCGTGGTTTTGGAACCGAGGTCGGCACCATAGAGTGCGGTTAAGGCCCAAGAGCTGAAATCATTGATGCCAGTTTAGGTGTTTTTGGTTTTGGTTCAGCAGAGTTCTTATCACTAGAATGAGGTGAGGAAGGGACGGAGTGACTTCTTTTCTTATGCTGTTTCTCAGGAGGGGGTGAGCCCTTCGACCCAGCAGTAGCCTCTGAAAAAGGAGTTCTTAGAAGGCCTTTTAGAATTAGTTTGCTCTTTCTCTCATTTAGGGTACGAGAACTGAACCCTTTACATATTTCGCAAGGCGGTTGAATAGAGAGGTGTGGAACACCTAGGCAGTAGACACAAGATGAATGAGTGTCCGGGTTAGGCATTTTGTGACCACATTTGTCACATTGCTTGAAACCTGTTGTCCCTTTCTTTTCAGACATGGCAGGATCAACTGGTAGCGAATATCTGTCACAAACAAAAAAATAATACAACTTACAAACTCTATATAAGAAAAAAACGGATAGAGGAGAGGTTTTTTTTTTTTTTTAATTATTTTTATAGAAAAAGGGAAGGGGATACCAATGATGGTATTAAGATTACCTCAAGAGGTAAGGAGAAAGAAGGTCGCGAGATGGAAAGTCTGTACCAGTGATGGTACTAGAGATTACCAAGTTGGTAAGGAAAGCAGGAGAAAAGCACTTAATATGGAGTAAAGGTTTATCGACTAATAGAAGAAGGGGATTATCAAAGTAAAAAAGAGAAAAAAACATAGAAAAAGTTTTAGAATAATTGAGAGCTGGCTTGACACGTCTTGATATCTATGTGGTAAACAAGAACTGAGGTAGCAGGAAGAGGGGCACTATGGGTAAAGCTTAGCTCGAGTGTTTTTATTTGGCTGGTATGAGATTGTTATAAGGCAGACTGTTCCAAGGATGGAACAGACACCCATCAGTAAGGAGTGAATGAAGATTAACAACATCAGATCTGTTTATATGCACACCCCGAACAGACACCAACCTTGTGAAATAGTCATAGTGGAGAACTCTAAAAAGGGGAAGAATCTAAGTACGGCATGGATTGACTACAAAGAAATATTTTATAGTATCCCACATTCATGGATAAAAGAGTGTTTAAAAATTTATAAAATACACCCTACACCGATCAGCTACATTACAGTGACCATGAAACAGTGGCAGACCACTTAGCATTGAAGCCATGATAAAGGACAAATTATTATTCCATGGATAAAAATTCAATGGGTAACATTGTGTCACTGCTGCTATTCTGCCTTGCCCTTAACCCATTAAGCTGTCTACTTAACAGTTTAGGCCATGGCTATAAATTGGCTCCAAGTAAACAAAAAAGTGTAAGGACTTATCTTCTCTTTGTCGATGATTTCAAACTGCATAGCTCATCACATGTGGAACTGAAAGCTCAACTGCAAGTTGTGAAAACTTTTTCAGATGATTTAAGAACGTCATTTGATCTTGCTAAATGTGTAAAACCGACCTTTAAAGCAGGAAAACTGCTACACCAAGAAAACATCATTTTGAAACAAGAATGTGATAAACAAAAAACTTGAGCATGAGGGAGTGTATAAATATTTGGGAATTGATGAAGGATGACCAATAAAACATGAACAAAAGTGAATAAAACTTAGTAAGGAGTAGTTTAGAAGACTTAAATTAATCCTGAAAACAGTACTGACATCTGGCAACGAAATCCAAACTGTAAACCAATTTGCTCTTCCTGTCCTAACTTACAGTTTTGGAGTGATTGACTGGCCCCAAAACGTGTTGGATAGATTAGATAGGAAAACAGGAAGGATGCTTCATGTTTACCACATGACTTATAGAAATCAGTGCATACCAAGATGATATATTCCCCGTTCTGAAGGCGGTATGAGCCTCCTTGAAATTGATTACATGTATAGATCTGCAGTCATGGGACTCCACATATATCTGCTGACCTCACAAGACCCCAATGCAGTGAAAGTTTTGAAGCATGAGGAGAATAAATCTAAGATGACTTCCCTGCTGAGTCTAGCAGAAGCAAATCAGTGTCGAGCAGGAGTGGAAATCAAACCACAAGCAGATAAAATTCAGGCAGCAACTGAATGTGCCAAAAAACAAAAGAAAGAATATAAGGTGAAGGACCAGATGAGAAGGTAAGAATTTTGTAAAATGCATAAATATAGTTGCAAGTATAAAATACTTCTGGAAGAACCTCATGATCAGGAATGGTTAAGGAGAGGTGACTTCAAACCAAGAGATGAAAGGTTAATATTGGCAGCAGAAGTGGACTACATACACTTTGGTTTACAAAGTCCATTGAACATGTGGGAGAAACAGACAAATGTAGGTTTTGTAAAACAGAATTAGTGGCAGTTGTACAACATGTTGATTGTGACATACTAATGGCAGAAGGACTGTATACTGAAAGGCATAATAATGTGGCAAGACTGTTCCACTGGGGATTGTGCAAACATAGTGGTATTGAAGTGGCTGAAAAACACTGGAAACATGAGCCATAAAGCATCATAGAAAGTGATGAAGTCTACGTTACATGAGATCATCCATTGTCAACAGTTCAAAAGATAGATGCTAGTAAACTGGATATAGTGGTCCATGAAAAGAAGACAGAAGTAACATTGGTCATTGAAATTGCCACACCCAGTGACTACAGTGTCTTGTGTACAAAGACGTACAAAGTCATAAAATATCAGGATTTGCAGGCAGAAACAAGAGCAATGTGGAACAAAGATACCCAGACAGTTCCAATAGTAGTAGGAGCAACGGGTCTTATAAAAAAAGAATCTACAATCATATTTACATATGATACCAGTACATGTAACCCCATATGAATTGCAGAAGGAGTCATTACTGGGCACATTGTGTGTGCTGCAAAGAACACTTCTGGCTAACATCAAAGATTGAAACCATACTAATTTCATGCTCTTTAATCGTACTTTGACCTAGGAATGTGGTTCATTCCCATTATGGTATTAGCAACCCAAAAGACTTGGAGAAATTTGAAAAGATCAAGAATGGGGCGAGAAGTCAGCAAGCAAAAGAGAGTAGTATTGCTGAAATTGTAAACCTTAGTAAGGAATATTTTAGAAGATTTAAATTAATCCTGAAAACAACGTTGACATCTGGGAACAAAATTCAAGCTATAAACCTATTTGCTCTTTCTGTCTTAACTTGTAGTTTTGGAGGGGTTGACTGGCCCCAAAACGTGTTGGATAGATTAGACAGGAAAACAAGAAGGATACTTCATGCTCACCAAATGATTTATAAAAATCAGTGCATACCAAGATTATATATTCCCCATTCTGAATAAGGGATGGGCCTCCTTGAAACTGATTAGATGTATAGATCTACAATCATGGGACTGCACACATATCTGCTGACTTCATAGGACCCAAACGTAGTGAAAGTTTTTTGAAACATGAGGAGAATAAAATCTAAATTGATTTCCTTGCTTAGTGTAGCAGAAGCATATCGGCATCAAGCAGGAATGGAAATCAAACCAGAAGTAGATAAAAATGAGGCAGCAACTGAATGTGCCAAGTCACAAAAGAAAGAATGTAAGGTGAAGGATCAGAGGAGAAGGCAAGAAATGTGGGACATGCATAAATACAGTTGCAAGTATAGAAAACTTCAGGAAGAACCTCATACTGATCAGGATCCAGTGCAAGAATGGTTATGGAGTGGTGAATTCACACCAAAAGATGAAAGGTTAATATTAGCATCCAAAGATGGTAAGCTACGTACACGGGTTACAAAGTCCATTGGACATCTGGGAGAAACAGACAAATGTAGGTTTTATAAAACATAATTGGAAACAGTTGCACGCCTTGTTGCTGGTTGTGACATACTAATGGAAGAAGGACTGTGTACTGAAAGGCATAATAATGTGGCAAGAGTGTTACACTGGAGATTGTGCAAACATTATGGTACTGAAGTGGCTGAAAAGCACTGGAAACATGACCCACAAAGCATCATAGAAAATGACGTTCACATCACATGGAATCATCTATTACCAACAGTTCAAAAGATAGATGCAAGAAAACCAGAAATAGTGGTGTGTGAAAAGAAGACCAAAGTAGCATTGATCATTGAAATCACTACAGTGTCTTGTGTACAGAGAAACACAAAGTCATAAAATATGAGTATTTGCAGGTAGAATTGTGAACAATGTGGACAAAAGATACCCAGACAGTTACAAGAGTTGTAGGAACAATGGGTCTTATAAAAAATAATCTACAGTCGTATTTAGATATGTTACCAATACATTTAACTCCATACAAATTGCAGTAGGAGTCATTACTTGGGAACATTATGGGTGCTGGGAAAAGCACTTCTGGTGGACATCAAAGATTGAAACAATACTAATTTCATGAACTTGAATCGTACTTTGACTTAGGAATGGGGTCCATTCCCATCATGGTGTTAGAAACCCAAAATACTTGGAGAAATGAAAAAAGCAAGAATGAGAAACAACATAATTATAACAGTCACATATTCAGACAGGAATAAATGGGCAGCAGTGACTATAACACCTATCCACATAGTCATATGTTAAAAAGTCTAAGGCTTGGAGAAAAATGATTGCTCCTGTTCCAGCTTGGAATTTGCTTCACTTTGTTTTACCTGTTTAGAATCCTGTTTTATCTTCATGGAACAGGACCTGAGAAAATCTCAGACATTCCCAAATCTGGGGTCTGTGGAGTTGTGGAAGAATCCTGAACATCACTTCTACAGTTGTCTTGCACATAACCCACTGATCTGGAGTACTCTGATGTGGTAGGGCATCAATGTCAGGTATGTGGGTATGCATAAGATGCTACTAAGGCCTAGAGCTTTCTCCTTCAAGGATGAACTCGGTTGCTATCCATTACAGCATTTGTGTTAGACCTATCAGCACCAGTCAAGCAACTCCTGAAGAGGAAATAGGCAATGCCCACCCTTGGGTACCTCTGAATTGCCATCTTGGGTCTTTATCCTAACCCATCACCCCTCTAAATTACCCTCCTGTGAAATGACTAGGACCCTTAATCACCAGGCAGATCTTGCATTCAGCAGGATCCCTGTGGCAGTAAGAGAAGTTGCACTAGTCCTGTAATTTTTTTTACCATATCCATTTTGCTTCCCTCCAGAGGCTAATGCTGTTGTCAAGTTAATGTAGGTGCAGATGTGCTGTAGTAAGAAACCCACATAAACATCATTGCCATAGGACTGCATAATTTCTTCTCACAGTTTTGAAAATATTTATTTGTTGGCTACATTTTCTGTTTTCAATTATGTTATACAGTAATTCGGTCTTATTGTAGCCACCACTTCAGCTGTCATTCCATTCACTTATCAGATTTATTAACACCTTTTTCAAAGAAGTTAAGTGTAGAGGAAATGTCTTTCTCTTCAGTGTTGATTTAACAAGGGTGTGTGCCTGTAGTAGACAGGTATTCTGTAGGAGATAACGTAGTTGAAGTTTGTTTGATTTTGGGATAGATCTTGATACAAATTATTGTAAGCAGTATCTAAAATTTAACAGAGCTGTTAGACTAACAGTATTAAAATCTTTATCTTCATATCTTACAAAGACAAGGTTGCATAATTTTTTTAAGGGAAAAAAGAACAAATTACAGAAGTTTTATAAAGAAGAAAAGGCAGTTAAATTAAAAGGGAGGAAAAGGGAAAATTGAAAATGTTGCTGAAAAGGAAGCAGTATCCGAAAAAAATTAAGTCCTCCATAATCTTCATTGAAGAAGCAGATACACTTCCAAGGGATTCTATTTGTGGGTCATGAAAACTGGTCATTTTGGTTCTGCAGTACGAGTAATCAGCATCTGACCATCATCATTATGAAGTTAAATAAATGTCCTCAGTACCATCAATAGAGCTGAAGAAAATTGTTGACAAGGTTCAGGAACTCTTTAGCCCAGAGCAAGTCAGTAAATATTTAGTTGTGGAGATGCCACAGAATTCGTTGAGATATGTAGCGTGAGACATGTAACATGAGCACTGTTGATGTCAGTGTTTGCTGATTTTTGTTCGTCATCCACTTAATTGTAAAATATTTACAAGAGAATTTTCATTATAGTTAAGGGATCTGCGAAATGTCAGTGGAGTTTAGTGACAGTTTTGCAGAGACTGTGCCTGTTATGTGCGAGTTCCGATCAAGAAGTACCATTACTTGTACTAGTGTTGATAGCAGATAAATGTCTCCTTCCCCAGTTTTTTTCTGGTGAAGAACAATGTTTCTACATTATTCCTTGATTGTACTGTGCATCTGGATTCAGATCACAGTAGCATATCCATTCAGTCTTTTATTCCTTTACCTGAGGATACTACTTTTAGGAAAATAAGGGGAATTTTGGTGGGAGATTTTTTTTTTCTAATGATTCTGTATTCCACTGAAGATGCTGTGGTATGTTACTTAATGAAACATTCAAAGCAGCCTTTCTATACTGTGTGATGTACACTAAAAAGCCATACTCAGGCAAACTGTCAGCATCCATGAGTGCAGGCTGCAGCTCCTAGAAAACGGGCTTTGCAGGATTTCCATATATCACATTTATGCAACAACACGAAGGTGGACCTTGCTCCTGGTTGTCTTAATTTCAAGCTATTACAAAAGAAAAATCTACCCTTGGCTTCTCTTATCCTTGATAGGGAATTAAGAATCCTTTGTAGATCTCTCTTCTTGTCTAACTTTTAAAGCCTTTAGCAGCTAGTATTGCACTGTGAGTTAAAGTTCTGTTCTCTGTCAACTTCATGAAAAAATCCATTCATTTTCTAAAGGTGATGCAAAGGTTAAATTGGAGAAGATTATTGCTATGCCAAATAAAATTGGGGTTCCCTTTGCTGAAGTGTGCATATGAGGCAATAGATCCTTTTGTAGTGCTAGTAACCTTAGAATATGTATGACTTAGAATGGAATCTTAACCAGAAGATGTTAAAAAGTCAGGTGCTGGTTGCCCCAACAAGTGCAGATTCATGAGTTGACAAGTCAGTTGATGTGATGTTAACAGACTGAGGGGGGAAAAGGCAACAGTAGAATAGCTGTAAGATGTTTGATCTGAAGTAGTTAACTTCATTTGATCAGCAACCTGTGGGTTTTGGATCCGACACGGATCCGAGCCAGCAGCATACCAAGCAAAAGATCAGAGCTCCAAGCTCCTCCCCCCTACCCATACTACACTGCAACCTCCTCCCAATCCTCAGATCTCGTTTGCCGCGGCTTTGCCAGCATGGGATTTTTGAGCTCCAGGCAAGTTTGTCAGGTTTTCGAAATTTTTTGGTCTGTGTGTGCCCCTTTGATATTTCTATTGATAAATATTAGTTTATCTCTCACTACAGGTTTCCTTCCTCGCCAGATATTTACGTTTTGTAGTTTGAAAGTTGTTAACTTTCTGTCAGTGTAGGCCCCACTTCCCCGCCTGTAGAGTGTGTGTGTCCGTTTACTATGTCGGAAAGTCAGAAAGTGACTTCCTCTAAGTGCACAGAGTGTGGCCACAAGCTGTCACCAGCCGACTCTGTGTGTGATGTGCTGGGGGGGTGTGCCTCATTTGTCATCCGGCTGCAAAATCTGTGCGGCCTTCAACCCCCGAGCCCTGAGGGATTGCAGGAACAAGTTAATTCTGGTGGGTCTTTTACCCGCGGAATCAACTTCTGCCTCTTCTGCTTCCACAGCTTTTTCACCAGCCAGGGCTGTGGCTGTCCAGCCTTCCAGCCCTCCTCCCCTGTCTGGGACTCACCCTCCCACCTTGCCACAGGGAGAGAGAGAGGCCAAGAAAGAGAGAATGAAAGAAAAACACAGGGAGAGAGAGAGACATTCAGAAAAAGATAGAGAGAAGGGCCGCAAGCGGCAGGCCGAGTTGGATCCAACGGCCCCTCCCGCTACGGTGATTTTGTCTCCTGTTAAAGTTACCAGGCCATCCTCCCCTCGGCTCCATTCACCACGTTTTTTTCCGGAGCCAGAGGAGGAGGCTAGACCACCCTCGAGGTCGTCTTCGCGTCGGCTGTCCCGGCCGGCATCGGTGGCATCCTCGAGATTGACTCGGAGCATCTCTGAAGTAGACATGGATCGGATGATGTGAAGGTTTCTACAAACTCAACTGCAGATGGGGGTGTTGCTGGCCTCCCCCAACCGGTGCGGGGAGTATGGCTCCATTTTTGCCCCGATAGCTCCTTCTCTGATCCACCATCGGATCTCAGAGTCTATGGATCCGAGGAGCCCCGGAGTCGGGGTCGGCGCCGATGGTACCTTCGGCTTTGATGCCGGCCATGCCCCCGAGTCTGTCAGATCCGCTTTCAGACCCGAGATCTTGGAGCCGAGAGTTGGGCGTCGGATCCGAGGGGATGAGTGTGTCATCGTCTCCGTTGAGGTCAGGGCATACCGTTCCATTGTGTCCGGCCATTCCAACTTTGGCTCCGATCCCTTCATCGGATCCGAGGGTCGCGTCTAACCTCACCACCAGTTTCAGGGAAGCCAGTTCTCCTTCTGCGTTCGTTGTTGAGAGGGTTCTCTCTGAAGGATCGAGACCCCTCACTCTTTCCTCAGGGTCCATCCCTGCCCCCTCGCAGTTGGGCTTGTCTTCTGTCATCCAGTCCCCCCAGGGACAGCCTGTGTCTATTGCACCCCAGCTAGTTCCCCTGGAGGAACACAAAACCATTTGTGAGCCCTCCCTGGAGAGTCCACCCGAGGAGGTCCCTCACAAATGCCAGTGTAAAAGGAGGCACTTGGACTCCCCCGAGTCCCTCACTGAGGATACCAACTTGGAGGAAGAGGAAGGTTCCCCCAAATCACCCCCTGAAGACGTCTCCGGAGACATTATGGAAATCCTTCGCCGGGGGGGGGGGGGTGATCCGCCCAAAAACCTTCCTCTGATGAGTCAGTATTCCTGGAGGCATTCGACACAGACCCATCTACTTCTTGGGTGTCCCCCCCAACCGACTCTCTGGTGGACCTTATCACCACCAGAGCTTGGAAGGAGCCAGACACTGTGGAGCCAATACCCAAAAGGCCCGACAAAATATTGAGCCCCCCGGCAGATAGAGCCTTTCGGAGCAAACGTTTCTGAGTTGATGCCATGATGGTGGCCATGGCCACAAAAAAGGAACTTGCCTAGGAAAGTTCCTCAGTCCACCCCCCAGACAAGGAGTCCAGGGCGATGGACCATCTTGGAAAGCGGACTTTTGCTTCAACAACGTTTACTATAAGGGCTCTGAATTACTTGGCCCACGTAATTCGACTGCAGCTGGACCTTGTAAAAGAGTACGCTGAGTCTCCCCCGGAGTCCATGTCGGCCAAGGATAAACGGATCTTCTCGGCTCGTATGGCCACTCTCAAGTCTGTGTCCAATGCATTCATGCGTTTACTCTCTCATGCCACTGAGGGAGCCGCTATGGCTAGCGGGTCCGGCATCGCCTTAAGGCATCACGCCTGGCTCTGTCTTTGCAATTTCTCGAAACCCTTCAAGGCATCCTTTGCTAACACACCCTTTGACGAATTGACCCTGTTCGGGAAGACTGTCCGCGATACGCCTGTCCAGAGCGAGAAAGACGGGAAAACGCTGTCAGGATCCACTTCTCTAACCCTCAAAGGTCGTTTTCCAGGAACCAGCGAGGGCAAAAGAAGCTGTGGTTCCAGAACACTCAGGATTCCTTCTCCTTCAGAGGCAGAGGGGGACAAGGTGGACGCCGGCCCAGAAGCAGAGGGGTGCAGAGGAACTTCGGGTCACAGGAACCTTTTTCAGATTGACCCACACAGCAACCCTGAGGGGTTGCCCGACTGCTCCTCTCTGGAGGCAGTTGGATGTTTTTCAATGCAACTACCCCAATGGGAGTCCATCACGACAGATTGCTGAGTGCTTCGAATAGTATCCAGAGGCTATTCTATTCCCTTCTCAAACAAGCCTCCTTAACACAAGGCGCCTCCCGGATGTCCCACCTACTCAGAGGGAGGTCACGGCTTTGGAAATACAAGAGCCATCCAGAAGGTGCCCCCAGACCAGTCCGGATCAGGCATCTATTCCAGGTTCTTTTTGGTGCGAAAAAAGTCTGGGGACCTAAGGCCGATTCTCGACCTATCAACAATGAACCTGTTTGTTGCCAAGGAGAAGATCCGGATGGTCACGCTTCAATCCAGCCTGCCCTTCCTGCAGGAGGAAGACTGTTTGTGCTCAATAGACCTCAAGGATGCATACTACCATATCCTGATGGACAGACGATCCAGGAGGTTCCTCCGCTTTCAGCTAGGGGCCAGTCATTATCAATTCAGGATCCTACCCTTCGGTCTCACCACAGCCCCGTTCACCAAGGTCATGGCAGTTGTAGCGGCCCACCTGAGACTTCAGGGCATTCAGGTCTTCCCGTGCCTAGACTGGCTGCTCACTGTCCCCACCAGACATCTACACTTACTAGCCAGAGATTTCTTTCTCCGGATGTCACCTCAGCTGGGGATTACCATAAATCTCAGGAAGTCTTCCCTTCAACCTGTTCAAGTTTTAGACTTCATAGGGGCGAGAATAGATTCTCTTCAGGCCAGGGCATTCTTGACTGCCGACAGACTACACTGTCTGGCACTTCATGTGTTAGTGCTTCTGCAGTCCCCTGCACCCCCAGCAGAATTAGTCCTGAGAGCCTTAGGGTCCATGACAGCAGCTATCAACCTGATCCCTTTCTACAGTAGATGTTGCAAGTTCAGTGGTCGATACTTCATCAACCTCTAGATTTTGCAATTACTCTGAGAAGTGTGTGCAGAAATTCCCACACGTGGTGGCTCCGATCCCGGAATTTGCAGGATGGACATCTTTTTGTTGCACCCCAACCCCAAGCCACTGTGACCATGGATGCCTCCCGCCTAGGGTGGGGCACTGTTCAGGCAGGACTGTTCAAGGCACGTGGACTCAAAGCGAGACCGTTCTGCATATAAATCTTCTAGAGATGAGAGCGGTCCTTTTAGCGTTGCAGGCCTTTCATGCTTATCTTCCTCTGGGAATTATTGTGATCCAGTCAGACAATATGTCAGTGGTCTGGTGTATCAACAAACAGGGGAGAACCAAGTCTTATCCCCTTTATCGAGAATCCATGAGAGTCTGGGAATTGGCGATCTCCACCAACCGCTTTCTGATAGCAACGCACATTCCGGGTCGGTCCAACATCTTGGCAGACAAATTGAGCAGAACTATCCTTTCTCCCTACGAGTGGTCTCTGATCCCTTGTGTAGCGGAACAGATCTTCCTCAAGTGGGATCAGCCTGGCTGCGATCTCTTTCCATCGCCATCCAACGCGAAGTGCAGCAAGTTTTTCGCTCTAATCCCCCCTATGGGGGAAGCCCCCAGAGACGCTCTTGTTCATGTTTGGCGACCCGGTCTTCTTTATGCGTATCCCCGGCTCCAGCTCATGACAAAATTCTTACAGAAAGCTCACCGGTTGGGGAGCAGAATGATCCTCATAGCCCCATTCTGGCCTTGTCAAGTCTGGTTCCCCTGCCTACGGTCTCATCTTATAGCTCCACTTTGGATCTTTGATCCCATTCCGGATCTTATTCGACATCCCTTTGGAATGCTTCTTCTGAATCTGGGCAGCCTGAATTTCACAGCTTGGCTGCTCCAGTTCTACTAGTTGCTAGGACTCCCGGTATCTCTTCCCCTGTTAAATCTACCAGGAAAATGTACTGTAGCAAATGGAGACATTTCTCCGTTTGGGCTTCACAGAGAAGTCTAGATCCTTTTACTGCTCTGATCCCAGCAGTATTAGACTTTTTGTCTCGTATCTTCCAGCAAGGAGCCAGCTCTTCCACAGTGAAAGTCCAGCTGGCGGCTATTTCTCATTTCCATGTAGGAGACAATTTAGGCTCTCTCACTGCTGCCAGAATTTGTAAGACTGTTGAAAGGCACTTTTCTTCTGAGACCTCCTATTAAGAATCCGTCCCTGCCATGGGATCTGACTGCGGTTCTTCAGGCCTTAGTTGTGCCTCCTTTCGAGCCCTCGGCATCATTTGACTTAAAATTCTTGTTGTGGAAGACTGCTTTTCTGGTAGCTATAACCTCAGCCAGGAGAGTGTCGGAGCTTCATGCTCTTTGTATGAAACCCCCATATCTTGTGTTTCATTAGGACAGGGTGTCTCTCAGGACTAATCCGTCTTTTCTCCCTAAAGTTGCTTCTGAGACAAACATTAATCAGTCTATTAATTTGCCTGTCTTTTCCCCTAATTTTCAGAACAAAGGGGAATACAACCTTCATCTGCTGGATGTTCACAGGCAGTTACGTTTTTATTTGCACAGGATGGCGATCTTTCGTAAATCTGATCAACTTTTTGTTTCCTTTGCTAAGCCTTTTTTAGGGAAATCAGTTTCAAAGGTGACTCTCGCTAGGTGGATTTCCCTTTGTATCCTACAAGCATATAGAGAGCTTAGTTTACCAGAACCAGAAGGAGTTCATGCTCATTCTACACGTTCTATGGCAACGTCTGCAGCATTCTGGAATAGAGTTTCCCTGGATGACATTTGCTCAGCGGCTACCTGGGCATCCTCTCACACCTTTATTACTCATTATAAACTGGATTTGGTGTCTAGAGGAAGGGCTTCCTTTGGCTCTGCAGTGCTCTGGAATATTCTTCCTTAAGGGCCTCCCAAGATTTCGGGTAGCTGGGGACTCTGTCCCACAGGTTGCTGATCAAATGAAGTTAACTACTTCAGATAAAGAAGTTATGTACTCACCATAACGTTCCATCTGAGTAGGTAAACTTCATTTGTCAGCAACCATCCCTCCCTCCTTCCCCCTTACCTTGGCGATTATTTTTGCTGAGCTCGATGTTCGGAGTTCACGAGCTTGAGGTTTGTCCTTGGTTCAGGGGTCTCTGGTTTTAGTTTGTTGGTGTCATGTGTGGAGTGGCAAACTTGATCTGAGGATTGGAAGGAGGTTGCAGTGCAGTGTAGTATGGGTAGGGGTGGAGAAGCTTGGAGCTCTGATCTTTTGCTTGGTATACTGCCGGCTCGGATCCGTGTTGGATCCGAAACCCACAGGTTGTTGACAAATGAAGTTTACCTACTCAGATGGAACGTTATGGTGAGTACATAACGTCTTTTTTTATGAATGTACCTCTTTTTTAAGGAAATTTTCTGCCAGCAAGAGAGCATTAAAAAGAAGACATCAGAAATATGGTAGACAATACAAAATTCCTCGTCTGCCCAGTGTTTCACAAGAACCAGCTACAGCAGCAGCAACTAAGGAAATGTTAGTTCCTTATTTCTGGTCCTATAGTAACCTCTTCCTTACCTATATTTCTAAAAAGTAGTTTTAAAGTTGTGCTTCATAACCAGAAACCATATTACCTCACATAAGTGGGTTCTGCAAACTATTTTCAAACTATTTGGCCGCATTTCAGGATTGCATTCATCCAGTACCACTCCCTACTCTACACACTCATTCCAGCTAGAGATGCTATTAGATTTATGGAGGAGTACTTGGCTCTCTCTTTTGTTGTCTGTTTTTCCCTCTTCCATATACAAACAACCCCACCTCAGTACATTTTACAGTAGTGTTACGGGATCAGGAGAATGATGTCCATCCTTTTAATTTCTGCAGACAGCTCCCCATGTTGTAGTTATCCAGTTCATTAGTCTGTGTAAATGAATGTTATGTAAAGGAGCTCAGCATTGCTATTGTGTTTCCTTGCCCATTGTCTGGCAGACACTAGAACTGCCAACATCTGTTAACTATAGCTTCCTTGCATGGCAACACTGAACTCATTGGCAGTCTCAGGATTGCTTTGTCACTGGGGATATGTTGTTGAACCTCACAGATTGATGAAATATGGAGAAAAGCAACTACTTAAGCAAGAATTCTGTTAGGGGACAGCTGAAAAAATGCCTTTCCAGATATATAGATAGTACAGCTGAAATGAGTGCTCTTGGCCTTCTGTTGTATTGCAGAAATGAAGGAGTTGATTCTTAGTTGTTGTCTTTTCGGCTTTTCCCGGTTAGGGGTCGCTACAGTGGAACTCCTGTCTGCTAATGATTGGCAGTAGATTTTCACGGTTCTGAGTTTCCAGCTCGACGCCCAACCTTCAACGAAGGCACATCCATTCACGCATGTCTTTCGGAACGCCACTCGATCCGCGGGGAGGACATGCAGAATCCACACAGAAGGCACTCCCCGCACACTAGCTGAGAATCGAATGGGAGAACCTCTTGCTATGAGACAACAACGCTACTGCTGCACCACTGTGGATTACAAGGAGTTGATTCTTAGTGAAGATGTAAAAGCTTTTCCTAGATATGTAAAAACATGCTACACTCGAGTGGAAAGTATAAACTTTAATTTTGTGTGACATATTTCATTAAATGTTTTTTTTTTTGGTGTATTTCAATGTCGTCTTTTTTTCACTTTTTCTGGTTTGACTGCATTTTTTTTTTGTTTTGTTGTTTTAGATGGTGCTTCAAGAGCAAGTTCTGCACTGTTTAATGAGCTGAGGAATGCTGTGTTTGGCAAAGTTGCTCAGAACTCCATCAGAAGAATTGCAAAAAATGTTTTCCTCCACCTTCATAATTTGGATTTGGGTTTTCACCTGAGCAGGCAGACTGGAGCCCTTTCAAAGGCAATTGACAGAGGAACAAGGGGAATCAGCTTTGTTTTAAGTGCCTTGGTTTTCAATCTGGGGCCTACTGCATTTGAAGTTGCACTTGTCAGTAGCATATTGGTAAGCTATTTAAACAAATTTTTGTTGCATTCTTCTTTTCATACAGGTTTTTGTCAGACTTCACATATTAGTGCACTGAAGCGAGAGGAAGAAAATGTAGCTTTTTTGTAACATTGCTAAAATTCACATATGCATACTATGTACATTTGGACAGTTCTTTTTTTGTGTGTCTGTGGGTTGGAGCTGGTTTGTAGATGCAGAGAATACTTCAGCATAGTGGATGATAAGAGACTATTAAAATGCTGTCTTGTTAAAAAAATGCTGTTTCATGTGTTGTAATACAATTTCCTTTGCTGTTTGCGCTGGTATATGTGTACACATCACCACGTGGTGTGGTAAAGCATGCATCAGCAAATACTGTTCTGGAACAAAACTAAAGCAAAGGCTTCAACTTAAAATGACCAAGATATCTGCCTGTCGTCGAGGGAGTTATTCCTCCGAGAGTAGGGATTCTTGGAATAACAGAATGCTGTCTGTTGGATATTCTTGGAAGATTAACCATGTTTGTGGAATACCTGGAACTTATTGAGGATGCACCTGTGTTCAGAGAAGAACCTGAAACAAACCTCAACCTCAACCTGAGAACTGAGTTCAGCCTGACTGAACTAATCTTGTGTTCCCCAGTTGACAGGAGGAACATTCAAAACATAAACAGACATGGAAGGTGCAATGTTTTTGGTCTGCAACATTTATACAAGCTTAAAAACAAACAAAAAAATCTGTTGGCTACTGTTGTTGTGTCTTCTGAAACCAGAGGCTATAACTCAACATTTACCACCAGAGAAAACTGTAAGAGTTCAACTGTGTGTTCTAAAACACATTTTAAATGGTTTGGCTGTTAATAGAAATAAATGGCAAAAGCAAGATGATGAATATTTTAGCTGCTGACAAATTCAGAAGGGCACGCCCGTTTAGTTTTTTAGGCTTTTCAGAATGATCCTAAGAATACTGACAAATTAGCTGTGCTAATTGAAGAATTGCTAGTTAATTAAGCCTTTTTTACAACTGAACAGCCTAAGCCTGAAACTAGAAATGTGCAGATACCTCTAAAGACCCACTGAGTATCAGCAACTGAAATAGTATGTTTTATATAATGTCCTTCCTTAGATCACTGTGGCAGTATTCCAAACTGTTGGGTTATCTCACCAAATAGCCTAGACATCCAGCCAGGGTACCAAATCCTTCCCTAGAGCTGTACGTCTGATGTATGACTGACGCCTGTGGGTATAAGTGTACATAAGTCGATGTATGAGCATAAATCCAAAGACAGTCTAGTCACCAGTCTGAGCACAGGTCTTGCACCCATTTGTCTATTCTACATGTGGTCATTGGTACTATTGACCTTTACTGGTTATTTTTATTTCAGTTGTGTTAGTGTTTGTTGCTTTATTAGATATCTGCTAAAAGGGGAACGTGATTTGGGTTATGCAGATTCCCTACAAGGATCTCCATTTCCAGTGCCTTTTCTGTTTAGGTGCAGAGTATGACTACAGAAATTGTATGATCTGCCAGTCCTTTTCTCTCCTGATTCCTAAACTCAGTGCCTGAAGTGCCAAGTCCCAGTGATTAGCTTAGTGCAGGACTGTGGGAATCAGGGTATTCCTTTATTTGGATGACCTATTAGTACAAGCCCTGTCTCAGCAGTTACTTTTGTCTCATTTCAAGTTCATCGTGGCCCTACTTTGGGACCTGGGCTTCACAATCAATCTGAAAAAGTCAGCAGTGATAGTAACCCAAGACCTAGTTTTCTTGGCGTGCAGACCAGACTCACCCAGTTCATGCAGGCCTAATGCTCCAAGGGTATTCACCAAGTGTCTGGCTCCAGTGGTAGCCTATTGCAGGGTCCTTGGTATACAAATTTTCCCGTACCTAGATGACCCCCTGATCCAGGCAGATTGCTGTAATTTCCTACAGAACCATCTCCAGCATAAGTGACCACATGCCAATATATGTTCTGCAGTCCCTGGGTTTCACCATCAGTTTCCCCAAATCCAACCTAAACCCCTTCAGGACCAAGTTTTCCTGGGCTGCAGAATCGGGGTGGATGTTATGAAGGCATTCCTCCCACACCAAAAGGTGGAATGCCTGAAGGAATACCTACGGTCTATCCTCCACACCCCTGCAATGACAGCAAGAAAATATCTCAGACTCTTGGGGCATATGGCCTTTACTATCCCCATGTTGCCATTCGCAAGACTCAACATGAGGAAATATCAGTGGTACCCGAGGTCCACATGGACCCAACATTCCCACCCCTTGGACCACTCCATTCCCTTCCTACCATGCCTAAGGAAGGAGATCCTTTGGTGGATGGATAGTCCCTCTCAACCCAGGACTTCCCATACAACCCCTCAGTCCAGTCCAAGAAATGTACACAGTTGCTTCAGACCTGGGTTATAGAGGGAGCACATGAACATCCGAGAGATGAGGGCCCCCATCTTTGCACTGAGGGCCTTCCAAGACAATCTGAAGCAAGGGCCCCCTGAAGTTGTTCACAGACAACACTACTGTTCCTTGGTATGTGAACAAACAGGGGGGAACAAGATCTTAATTGCTATGGAGACTTGCACTGCAAGCCTGGGAATTGGGGGTCCAGCGTGAAGTCATTCTGCAGGTGGTCTACATTCCCTCAGCTCAGAATACTCAGGCAGATACCTTGAGCAGGTCTTTGTCACAATCCCATGAGTGGATGCTACACAGGGCTGTGTTTTTGGACATAGTCCACAGGTGGGGCACACCACAAATAGATCTGTTTGCCTCCCCTCTGAACATACAGCTTCCTCAGTTTTGTACCAGGTCACTCAGCCTCCTAGAGAGGGCAACGGATGCCTTCTCTATCTCATTAAAGGGGATGCTTCTATATGCATTTTCCCAGTTCAGCAGGATAAACCACAAATCTTGTTGGTGACTCTCTTTTGGCCAAGACGGCATCGGTTCCCCCTAACAAGTTACCTCACAGAGTGGACCTACTCACACAGGACAAAGGGACCCCTAATCCACCCCCACTTGGAATCTCTGAGCCTAACCCTGTGAGTGATGAGGTTTTTGATCCATTTTAGATACCTTTACACTGAGGACATGCTTAATGTCCTGCAGGAGGCCAGGAAACCCAGTATTAGAAGATACTATCAAAATGGAAAAGGTTCTCTGTTTGGTGTCTTAAAAGACAGCTAGACACATTTCAAGGAGAAGGCCCCCTTAGTGCTGTCCTATCTGTGTGCATTGTTGCAGGCAGAGTTGGCATATTCATCTGTTAAGGCCCACCTTGCTGTTATTTCTGCTCGTCTGCCTCTTGATCGACCTTCCACTTGCTTCCAGACTTCAAGTGAAGTTATTCCTGAAAGGAGTAGTACTTCTCAGCCCCCCCCCCCCAGAGGCCAGTTACACCACCCTGGGACCTGAATTATGTGTTAGAGTAACTCACTGTTGCTCCATTTGAGCCAGCAGCTGCAGCTTCTCTAAAATACTGCACTTGGAAAGCTGTGCTTTTGGTGGCCATTACATCAGCCAGAAGAGTGTCAGAACTCCAGGCCCTTATGGTTACTCCACCCTTTTTAATCTTCCACAAGGATAGAGTAACCCTATGGACCAACCCGTCCCTTCATGCATAAGGTGATCAATGAGTTGTCCCTGAACCAATGTATCCACCTTCTCACCTTTTTTCCATAACCCCAGAATGACCGTGAGTGAGTCCTGCATTCCCCTGATGTTCACAGACAACTTAGATTTTACCTAGACAAGACCAAATGCCTTAGGAGATCAGAGTAACTGTTTGCCTCCTTTCACCCTAGGGCGCTGGGGAAAGCGGTCTCATAGACTATTTCTGCCTGAATTTCCAAGGCCATCTCCTTTTGTTACACCTACCACGGCAAACACCTGGACTCTAACATTAAAGCCCAATCTGCTTGAGCCATGACCTCATCTGGAGCCTTCTTCAAGGGGCTGGACAATACTACTATTCTAGAAGCAGCTACCTGGACATTTGTCCATACCTTCACCAACCACTACAAACTTTACCATATCTCCAGATCTAGAGCGGGCTGTGCTAGGGCAATCCTGCATGGATTCTTGGAAAACTGCTCCAAACCACTACCACCCTTTTCCCATTGAACTGTGGCATTCACTCAAAGGTTATGAATATTACAACATGAGAATCGAAGGACATAGAGTAGTTGTGTAAAATCTTACCATAACTGTAGATGTCCTTCTATCCTATGTTGCAGTATTCTATCCCACCCTCCTACCTCCCCCCCAAAAAAGAAAAAAAAAAAACTTTACTGGATGATTCAGGACGTGTGCAGCTATCCAGGGACTGGGGCCTGACTGGGGCATTCATTTTTCAGGAAGGTACTTGCAGACATCACTTTTATGGCCTACATACCCTATGGCCAAAGTCAGATGTCCCACATTCCTTGCAGTGACTAAAGCTTTTGTATACTGGCCGGATGTTCAGGTCTCTAGGTGGAGGCTAACCCAAAGGTTATGAATACTGCAACATGGAAGAGAAGGGCATCTGTGGTTATGGTAACGTTTTACACAACTGTTATTTCGTTGAGATGGTAAAGAGTACCTTTTAACTGG
This sequence comes from Protopterus annectens, assembly GCF_019279795.1. Lineage (NCBI taxonomy): Eukaryota > Metazoa > Chordata > Ceratodontiformes > Protopteridae > Protopterus > Protopterus annectens. Next base: position 195,885,483 of record NC_056749.1, on the reverse strand, counting down.
TGTAGAAATGTAGATACTGTTGGGTAACGTACTGTTGTGGTATTATAGTACCTAATAACATGGGTCAGTGTGAAACGTTGTGAAAGTTTTTGAGGGAAGAGAGCTTAGTTAGTCACTATGTTGCTTCAGTTGACCTCAAGCAGAAACGGGGGTGGGTGTTGAAAGGGGGAGTGGTTGTAGCAGCAACCTGCCACATTACTGAAAGCACACATAATCCTGCATGTATTGCTCGCAAGAACAGCAGTATAATACACTGTTAAAATACACACTCCTGTTAAAGAAAAGGGATAGATTTGAAACCTTTGAGGAACTAAAATTTGGTTTTGGCTAGAAAGGATGCAAGAAACCTGTATGTTTACTGGAACCTTTTACTGAGTCATACTAGAAAACTCCAGTCATAAAATTAGTGAGTGAAAACAGTTCCGGTAGAAAGTGAAAAGAGGGAACCCTTAATGCATGCTAGAGACTCTTGTCAATAGATTTCAGCTACTAAAGTAATTAACAGTGGCTATGTGACGACAACGAAGAAAAAGTCGCTTAGTGATTCATGGTGTTAAAGAAGTTTCAAGACTATTTAGTCTTGTGACCATCAATGAATGCCTTGCCGTTATCACCCCAAAGACTATACCCCTTTTCTCAAGGACGGCTAAACCAATTAGTCCTGGGGCACATTTGAGTGTATGCATGCTGTCATCCAGGTTTTTTTAAAGGATGATGATGTATTTCATTGCTTAACTTGCAAGGGCAACTTATTCTACAGATGATGGAGGTGTTGCGTAATGAGTCTCTCTCTTTCTGTCTCTCTCTCTCTTTCTCTCCATTATGTTCTGTTAATCTGCTGGTGACAATTTAGGTCCCTGGTTAAGCTATTAGGCTTTCATAGGTATAGGAGATTAAGGCAACAAGATCTCTAATGGCATGGCAGACAAAGCAGAGATTGCTTCTGAAGAGTCTATATAAGATACTGAGTACAGACAGTTTCTAGCATCCCTTGGTAGCTCAGGGATTTTAAGCCTGAAATTTTCTTAGTTAGGAGCCTCTAAAGATTCTCTTTGATATGTAGAGTGAAATACATTCTGAGAGTGATATTGTACTGTATAATTTGTATAATCAGTGCTGAATACAAGAGAAGGATGATGTCTTTATATCTGGCTTGTTATATTCACTGTTGGCTATTCTAAGGAGACTTGAGTTTTCTGTCTACAATGTCCACATGATGATCGAAGAAGAGGTAACTGTCAACCAGCATATCCAGGTCCCTGACTGCATTTTCATTTAGCAGTGGAGTACGTGCTGTACTGTAGTGTACTTTACTGTACTATATTGTATGTTGAAGGTAAAAGTTGTTTGCCAAAAGAAACGATAGACTTTTTATTGCCTTTGCTTTCAGCCTATTTTCTGAATGCTAGCTATTAATGAGGGTAAGTTTCTTTCTGAAGAGTAAAGGTGTCCGAGGGGGTCTTGACAAGACACACCCAGTTTGCAGTCATCTACAAACTTAATCAGAGGTTGTAATTCTCAATTGGGAGATCATGGAAGTAAATGTCAGAAGGAAGAAGTCCAAGTACAGCGAGGCCTGGAAGAACTGTGCTGTTTGCCTTCATACTTACAGATAAGGTACCTGCTGCACAAACTGGGTGGGAACTTTCTTAGCTAGTTTGCTAATCATCTTATCGTATAAGGGTGCATATTTAAAGCATTTATCTTCATTACAGTGCCTGCATGGGTATGATGTCAAATGTTTTGGCTGTATGAACAGCACGATCATTATCAACAGCCAGCAAGGACCTTCCTGAAGAAGTTAACTAGATTAATAGGCACAATCTCCCTTTGAGAAAACCAAATGTTTGAGGGTCTAGCCTTAAGAGATTTTTGGAATCATAATTGATGGGATCAGTTAAGATGCACCCCCATAAGTTTGCATATCTGACTCATAAGGCTGAGGAGTCCATAATTGGCAGGGTCCATGGTGGACCTGCCCTTGATGAGGGAATCATTGCTGCAGTGTACCATAATTCAGGAGCAGAGCCTGCAGTTAAGCTTAGGTTAAACAATTTGAGGAGAGTTTTGTTATTTGTTAAACATCCAGATGTGTTGTCATGTCCCATGGTGGAAATATTTTTGGTCTTTAATAGCACCTACATGATCCTTGGTGGTGATTATTTTAATTATTCAGTTTGTCTTTGTTTACCAGGAAAGTCCAACTGGGTAATACCCATTTTCAGCAGAGGCCTGGGGAGAAAATATCCATTTGCTTACATTGCATTATACCAAGTTCCAGTCAAACACAGGGTAGTTACATTTCTATTTACATGTATACACCAACAGTAGTTAACCTTTTATTTACATTTATACACAAACAGTAGTTGCATTTCTATTTACATTTATGCACAAACACTAAATACATTTATACATATACATTCTAAGATTTTACAGAGGTGAAAGTTACTAAAGAGGAAGCACACATGCAACTTAGTGGACTGTACAGGCAGCAGTTATGTATAAATTTGTTTTGTCATTTCAGGAAGAGGTTGAGAATATTATGTTTAAGGAGAGTATTTGGATAGTACTGTACAGTGAAAACGTTTTAACCCTGTGATAAGCATGCACAGGACCAGGATTGGTTAAGATGTTGTTTAAGCAGTGGTTTAAAACTGCTGAGCTTGTCGGAGAGTTTTCTTTACTACTGTTCCAGAATTTAGCAATGCACTGGGAGTAGAGCAAGTCTTCTGCAATATTATTTGACTTGTTTGTAAGTAATAAGAACTTGTTACTAGAATGGTGGTCCCTTGCTGGACATTAGGACAGTAATATGTTTTGTAGTGAAGGGCATTTTTCTAGATGATGAATGAGTTTATGTGCTGTAGTCCATTTTGAATATGTTAGGCAGTTGTGCAGTTCAAGCCAGTTTAATTGCTTTAAGGTGAGATATTGGTAGGTCCTATGGAGGAGACTGGTGGCAAATTTAGCTATGTTGTAGCAGGAGGCAAGTTTCTTTCTTTGAGTATTGCTTATGTTTGTTACGAAGAAGGTGGTGGCTAGAGTTTTTCTTGCAGTATCTGTAAGGAATCCATTGATGCTATAAAGGGAGCCTAGTTTCTGGTGTGTAGATTAATGGTGTGCAGTATATGGTGGTCATATTTGAGACTGTCCTCTATTATAACGCTTAGACGTTTATGATGAGTGACAGTTTCAGTGACATTATTTGCCGACTTTTTGTGATAGATGATTGCTTTTGATTTTGGCAACATTTTGAGGTGAAAAGCATTAACTTTGTTTTCCTGAGTTGAGTAAAAGGTTTGATTCTTTGAGACAGGTTTCTAGAGAGAAGAAAGATTTTTGGCTAATGTCTTGGAGCTCATTTATTGTTGAGGCCGCACATATTAATGTTGAGTCAGCTGCATACTGAACTAAAGTAGCAGGGTGATTGGGGAAGTGTAGAGGTCGTTAATAATTGTATTAAATATAGAGGACCCAGGATAGAACCTTGAGGGGCACCTGTAGTAACTGGTTGAAAGGTTTGTTGCCGTTTAACAGCTTGTTGCCTTCCAAATAGGCAACCAAGGAACCACAACAAGGAGTATTGTGAAAGTCCTATTGAGGAGAGTCAAAAGAGCAGTTGCTGGTGTAAGACCGTATCAAATGTCTTTGACAAGTCTCACAACATGGTGGACACAAGCAGACCATTTCTGTTTCAGTTTATTATATTGATAAAATGTAATAGAGCAGCAGTGGTGCTGTTTTGGGGCCTAAAGCCATGTTGTATTTCTGAGAGCAGGTTATTTGAGGTTAGGTATTGCATCAGCTGCATATGGATGCATTTCTCTAATATTTTAGAGAGGGGGTTGTAAATCGCTCTATGTCTGTAGTTATTAAAGTCTTGTAGATATGCTTTCTTTGAGCAGTGGTATGATGTAGGATGATTTCCTCAGTGATGGGAAGATTATTTCTGCTGTGGACCTATTAATTAGTGAGGACACAGGAAAGGCTATGACTTCTGTGGCCATTTTTAGGTAGTCTGATGGCAGTTGGCCTTACAGCTACAGAAGTAGTTTTTATTTTAAGGAGCAACTTCCTTATGCGTGAGGTAGGTACTGGACTAAAATTGAAGAGCTCTGTGTGGTTTTGATTGGACAGGGGGAGAGTGAGGTGGGCAGATGTGTTAGTGTTTAACAGAGATATTACTGATAGTATAAAGTAGGAATTAAACTGTGTGGGGATGGCCTGTCTTATTGTCTGTTTTTGTAGAGGGAGTAGTTGTCTTGTCAGGGTGGGGGAGTTTTAGTGATGAGCAAAAAAAATGTTTGGGTTGTTTATATGTGTGTCTTGTGGGCTGGTATACTATGTTTGCTTCTCCTGTTTGACATGGAGTTTTGCAATTGCTGGAGGGCATTTTGAGTTCTGTTTTTATACCAGTTTTTTCTGGCTTTGTTTCCTTAGTCAGCCATGGTGCGGGTTGGACTTCACTCTCTTATTCCTAAGGTTAAGCAGATTTAAGAAAATGCCTGAATTGTCATGTCTTGAACTTTCAAATAGCTGTTTCACACTCCTCGCAGCTCGCTCAGCCAGGCCGTTCAACTGAGGATACTCAGGACTGCTGGTAATGTGTAGAAAGTCCCATTCTCATGCACATTTCTGAAACATCTGGCTAGTAAATTGAGTACCATTGGCAGAAATAACTGTGCGGACATCCATGGACTGAGAAATGATGTTTAAGCTTAGTAATAACAGTAGTAGATGTTAGATTAGGTAGCAGATCAATCTCAAACCAACTCAAGTAAGAGTCTACCAATACCAAGTAGTGTTGATTGTTAAAAATAAAAAACAAAAACAACCACAACAGTGTGCTTACGGTAACAACGATTTAATATACAAAATAATACCAGAATAAAACCCAAACATTAACTAAGCGCTTTCACCTAATTGATAACAGGGATGTTCTTCGTGTTTCACTGTTGCAGTCATTACATTTGGGTAATCTGTTGGCAGGTTGCCCTCAGTAGGCCTGATTAACAAAGTCTTGGGTCTTGCGTCGGTTGCTATCACTTCTTCCATGATGGCAGGTCGTCGGGGGTATAAAACATACAGCCGATGCCATTACGTCAGTCTTTCTTGCCGTGTGGTGCCCGAAGCAGAAGCAGTTCGCAAGTGCCGGTCGGCCGACTCCTGAAATTTTCGTTTTTGAGTTTCAGAACCAAAATCTTTAACTTAAATCTAAGTACACCGTTGGGGAAACCTTTTCTTGCTCCTTACCGATGTCAGTAAAAGTTAATAATTGCATTACTTGTGGAAAGCAAATACCTCATAAAGATTTTCAATTGTACTGTCTTCCTTGCCTAGGCCTTGACCGCGATGTGCCTTGCTGTCGGTTTTGTGCTTTATTTAAACAGCGCACTGTCCGTCATCGGTACATTTTTGCCTCTAAATATTTTGGTTCTCGGTTTAATTATCCAGAAATGACGTCGGTTAGCCATCTGACTACTGGAATTTTGAAAAAAAATGCAAAGATAAAGACAGAGGCAGGCCGTCAAGGTCCAAAACTGCTGATGATGCTTCTCCTAAACCAGTCACCAGTTCGCCGGTACTCAGGTGCTTTTGCAGCTCCTGATACCCGCTACTTCTGACTTGCAGGCCTCTACTGAGACCCATTCGGAGTCCGGTATGCCATGAGATACTTCGCCTATGGAACCCATGGATGTCTCTACCTTGGATGGGTCCGGAGACGCTGTGCAGGCACCGGCTTCTGAGGGTGTATTCAGGCCTACAGACTTGCATATTAAACCGATTCCACCTTCAATGCTAAGGCCTAAATCTCGATCTATGTCTAAAAAACAGACACCCAAGCCACATGGTCAGGCCCCTATGCCTAAAAACACATGATCAAAATGGCCGAAGATCTAATTACTCTAATCATGGGTAGCCACCCCCACCCACCCCTTCTAAGAGGTCTAGGGCTGAGCTTGACTATGAATCTTCTGTTCAGGACTGTTTCTTCTGACTCTTCTATTGACCTGGATTTGTCCTTACCTACTTGTGAGGATTCTGATGCAGAGGATTCCATTCCCTCTGCTTCCCCCCGAGGATTTTTCTTTTGGGGAAACTTTACATACCTTAAGGGAGCATTTCCACTGGGAAAGTCAGGAATTTTCTGATTCAAAAAAGAGGCTTAGGGATTTTCTTCTTCTACCTCAGCATAGGCCTTTGGCTATACCTGCTGTACTAGACATTGTTGATGATTTATTTTTTGGAATCCAGTATGGCCCCTGATTCCCTGCCTCCAGCTCCTAGTAAACCTGACAGATACTACAGGGTTCCTGAGTCCCACAAGTTCCTTTTGAAAAATCCCGTTACAGATCCTGAAACCATTTCTCAGGGGCCTAAGGGCATTAAGGCTTCTACTGCTAAAAATCCTACCCCTTCTGATAGAGACTCCAGGACACTGGATAGATGGGGTAAAAAGGTTTATACTTCTGCAACCTTGGCAGTCAGGGCTTTAAACTGCCAATTTCATGTGTTAAAATATCAACAGCATGTTACTGGACTGCTTAAACAGAAAATGATGTTGATTTCTGACTGTGTGGAAAATAAAGATTTACAGGATTGATTGCATTCTGCTGAACAAGTTGGAAAACATACTTTGCATTGTGGTTTTGATTCTTTAGAGGCCTCTTGCAGGGCTGCTGTTACTGGGTTTGTGCTTAGAAGGCATGCTTTGCTTAAAGAGCAAGCTCTGCCTGATCATGTTAAAGTGAAATTGTTGGATGCTCCTTTAAATCTGGACCGCCTGTTTGGCAATAAGGCTGAAGAAGTTTTAAAAAAGATGGAAGATAAAGCTAAATCTATGCAAACTGTAAAAGATTTCTTACAAGTGCAACCTCTAAGATTTAGTAGGCACTGACCTACTAAGAAGTGGTCCTTTCCAGCTCCTTCCAGATCCTCTCAGGCCAAACCCGACATACCAAAAACACCGGGTTTCAGTCCCAGGGGACTCTCAAAACTAAGCAATGGGGGGCCTCCACTTCCAAATCTGGAAATAACAAGACACCCTCCTATGGTAAGTCTCAGTGACTTTCCTTTAAAATTACCAAGCACTTACTTTTTAGCCGCTGCTTTGGGGGGGAAGAATGCTCTTCATGCAGAAAAACTGGGATCTCATAACCCAGGGCAAATGGGTTTTAAATATAGTGTCCCAGGGATACCGATTTCATTTCCATATATTGCCAACACCAAACGGGTAGCTAGACCTGCTCCCAAATCAGTGGGCAGAGGCTCAAAAGCAAGTACTTTCCCTCTTAAACATGGGGGCTATCCAACCGGTACCAGACCAGGAAAAGGGACAAGGTTTCTATTCCAGGCTTTTCCTGGTACCCAGAAAAGACAAATCATGGTGTCCAATTCTGGACCTGTCTACTCTAAACACCTTTCTGGACATTCCAAAATTCAAGATGCTGACACTTCACCAGTTACTTCCTATGCTAGGCAAAGATGCCTGGTTGGCAACTCTAGATTTAAAAGAAGCATACCTGCACATCCCAGTCAGGGAATCTTGCAGAAGATACCTTAGTTTCAAAGCAGGCTACTTGTATTATCAGTTCTCTGCACTGCCCTTTGGCTTGTCTACTGCACCCAGGGTATTCACAAAGTGCCTGGCTCCAGTAATTGCATTTTGCAGGCAAAGAAATATTCAAATATGTCCATACCTGGACGATTGTCTAATTCAGGCAGAAAACCAGGGCATTTTTCTAAGTCATCTGTCATTTGTAAAAAGGGTTCTAACTTGTCTGGGGTACACCATAAACAAAAATAAATCGCAACTGGTACCCTCTCAACAGATTGCATTCCTGGGTGCAAGCTTGAATACAACTGCCCAGGTGGCTTTCCTCATGCCAGAGAAGCAAATTCATTTGGGAACTTACTTCAAACAAGTGGCCACAAAAACCCTGCTATCTGAAAGACAAATACTGCAAGCCTTGGGGTTCATGGCCTCCTGCATTCTTCTAACTCCATATGTAAGACTGCATATGAGGAAACTACAGTGGTACTTAAAAAGTCTATGGAGTCAACATTGTCACAGTCTGCAAACAATGATTTCTTTCATACATTGCTTACACCTGGAGTTTTTATGTTGGGCAGAGGCCTGCCACCAAAACAAGGGACTGTCATTCACACTACCCCCTGCCTCCCAAACCCTAACTACAGATGCCTCAAACTATGCATGGGGGGCTCACCTGGCAGGGAGTTGCATTCAGGGCAAATGGAACCTAAATCAAATGCACCTACTTATCAATCAAAAAGAAATGTTAGCTGTACAGAATGCTCTGACAGCCTTCAAGGACTACATTCTTCCAGGACAACTAATGGTAAAGATGGACAACACCACAGTTATGTGGTACATAAACAAGCAGGGGGCACACATTCCTACCCCCTCTGCAGACTAGCCATGGCATTGTGGAACACGGCCTTGAGCTACCAAGTGCACCTACAAGTTCAATTCCTGCCAGGAAAATTGAATACACTGGCAGACAGAGTAAGCAGAAATCTCATGGACCCACAAGAGTGGAAACTGAAACCACGGATTTTCAACATGTTGAAAAGCAAATGGGGGAGCCCAGACATAGATCTATTTGCCTCCCCCCAGAACTACCAGTTGAACAAATGTTGCATAAGGACTCCCCACAAAAAAGCCTGGAAAGTGGATGCTCTGTCCTTCAGCTGGAAAAACCTATCAGTCTCTGCCTTTCCCCCTCTGCCTCTGCTCTCCAAAGTTCTGCTAAAAGTCAAACGGGGACAGACCAAGAATGATTTTGATTGCTCCAGACTGGCCACGCCAACACTGGTACCCAATCCTGTGCAGTGTGTCACAAATATCTCCCTAGCACCTGCCTCAGACACCTTCCTTGCTGTCTCAGCAGGAGAATCAAATTCTGCACCCTCCGCTTCCAACATTGAACCTTGCAGCTTGGCTAATCACTTAAATTCACCCTTAGCATCCCTCAGCAAACCTGCGATGGATGTCATCTTGGAGGCGAGAAGACCTAGTACTAGAAAATCTTATGCTGACAAATCGAAAATATTCTGTGCCTGGAAACCAATCTTTAGGGATGAGCACAGCAGTGCCCAATTTACCTCAGAGTTTGCAATACTTAACTGAGATGCTTCACAAGGGCATGTCTTTTTTCTCTATTAAAATCCACGCTTCAGCTATTTCAGCTCACTATAACACAGAACCACCCCTCTTTTCTCACCCCCTGTTCAAGCAGCATCTCAGAGGGGCAAAGAACGTGAGACCACCCAGGAGAGCTCCTACCCCAGCCTGGGAGCTTAATTTTGTTTTGGAGAAGCTCACTCTACCTCCTTTCGAGCCAGCTGCTACTGCAGACTTAAAATTTCTTTCTTGGAAAACAGCCTTCCTTTTAGCAATCACTTCAGCTAGGAGGATATCTGAATTACAGGCCCTTATGGCAGTGGAGCCTTTCATCATCTTTCATGTGGACGGGGTATCTCTGAGGACCAATCCACCCTTCATGCCCAAGGTGGTTTCCAGTGTGGCTCTTAATCAGTCCATTCATTTGCCAATCTTCTATCCCAATCCACAGAACAAGGGGGAACGGATTCTGCATTCCTTGGACGTGCACAGACAACTTAGATTCTTCTTGGACAGAACTAAACTTTGAAGAAAATCTGATCAATTGCTAGCAGCGTTTGCTGCTGGGGCAAAGGGGAAGGGCTATTTCAAAACAAACCATTTCTGAATGGGTAAAGCCATTGCATTCATTTCTGCTATAAGCACCATGGGAAACTGATCCCCCAGGGGATCAGATCTCATTCCACCAGGGCTGCATCTACTTCTGCAACCTTTCTCAGAGGTGTTCCTACCAGGGATATTCTAGAAGCTGCTACTTACGAGTTCTGTACATACTTTCACCAAGCATTATCATTTACCAATTTTCTCTAAATCCAGAGCTGGCTTTGTCACTGCTGTCTTGCAAGGCCTTATAGCTGGTCCTAATGCTGTATAATTTCCTCCCAACCATAGCTTTGGGAGTCTTCCCAAATGTAATGACTGCAACAGTGAAACACGAAGAACATAGTACAGTTGTGTTCGAGTGTATTCACTGTTGCAGTCCTGGTTACCCTCCCTGCAGCCCCCTGTTCTTCTCTGGCTATATCTTTACTTTCTTTTAGTATGCGTAAAAGCCTTTTTGGTGTATTTGCTTTTGGTTGGAGGTATATTTTTGTGTTTTTAATTTTATTTGCTCCCCATTTGGGGGGGCACCTGACTTCTGGGGCAAGAAAAACTGATGTAATGGCATCGGTTGCATGTTTTATACCCCAGACGACCTGACATCATGGAAGAAGGGACAGCAAACTATGCAGGACCCAAGACTTTGTTAATCAGGCCGACTGAGGGCAACCTGCCAGCAGATTACCCAAATGTAATGACTGCAACAGTGAATACACTCGAACATCTACATTTATGGTAAGTGTACACAACTGTACTTTCTTCAGAGTCGATGCTTAACATCACAATACATATTTAAATACTTAACCTCAATCAATATCCATCAATCAGTGCATGCTGACTCAACTTTCATTAATTATTCTAATAAACCTATATCTTAACAATAAAATATTATGTAAAATATTTACTTATTAATGATAAAAAAATGCTATTTTGATATTTTATTATATATTTCTAATTTTATATATTCTTTTTTGTCAGGCTTAGGTTATATTAAACTGGATCTTTGTTTTAAAAAAGCTGTTACAAAAATGTAGTCATTCAGCCCTGGTCTCTGTGCTGCATTTTAACCTAAACTGCCATTTGATCTCCCTACTTTCCAGTTCAAGTTTATCACTCCCTCCTCTTTCATCAAGACTTACCCTATCAATCACAAAAAAGATTAATCTCCTAAAACTCTTAAAACTAATAGAATGATTATATAGGGCATTATATGTGTTTTTATTTTTGATGTCCCTAGTATGCTCTGCTATATGGTCCCTGAGTCTACGAATGGTTTTATCAAAGTAAAACCCAGGACATACCGTACATGTGGCCAAGTATACGATCATTCTTGTGTTAGTTACAGTTAGTCTAGTGTACATTACGTTACTAATGACTTTAATACTTCCAATGGACAAATATACGAATCAGAATTTACTGTTCATAAATATGAAAGTGATGGGTTTGTGATATACACTTATAGTGACTTGGAAGGGAACAATGTGCATATTCAGCTTTTAAAGAAGGGCATTTCTTTTGTCCCTAGTTTTAAGACTGACATAGCTAGTGTTTTGATTAATTTGAAAATGTACACTAGACAATTAAACTTGCGTTTGTTTTTTGATGGTAAGGATGAGAGAAATTCTAGTGCTAGTATTTTAAAATGGAAAAGTACTTTTGTTCCTCCATATAATCCTATTGTAATGCAATATGAACGGATGTGTGAAATGGAATTTAGGAATATAGTTAATACCACTAAAAGATCCCATGACAATTTAACTCAAGAAAAAAAGAAATACCCAGAAGGAGCTTTCAGCCAATAAGAAGTATAGATGAATGAAACCTGACGAAGGGGGGAGAGATGGTAGTGATGGCATATATTGACTATGTTTCCAAGATGTTCGACATACTTAATGATGGTTCAACATATATGAGGGTATCAAGGAATTAACTAAATAGAGCTTATATGAAGATAGATTGTTTCCTTATGGATGCATTATTACAAGGAAGTGTAGATTTGGATGAATATGCATACCTCCCTGTTGAAACTCCTAAGATTCCAGCAATTGTCGTAATACAGAAAATTCACAAAAAACCTAAACAACTCACCATTTCGCCCTATAGCAGTAGCAAGGGGTTCCAAGACTGAACCATTAGCAGCATACATTGATAGTGTGGCAAATGTTTGAAAGATTGTTGGCATTGTTTGGAGACCTGAAACAAACAAATGGAAAGGGTCCATTTACCTTCCTAACGGTTGATGTACTGAACTTATTTACAGTGATTCCCCACAAAAAGGGGCGTGATTTTTTTCCATAAAAAACTAATTGAAAGTGCCAAGATTGATCAGAACAAAGTAAATTTGATTGTAGAAGTGATGGATATAGTGTTCTCTAATAACTACCTAATATTTGAAGGTGAAATTTTCCATCAAACAGCAGGAGTAGCAATGGGGGCCAGGTGAGCCCCAGTTTTTGCAAATTTAGTACTGCTGGAATGGGAGAAACGTTTTGTATTTTTGTAGTCCTTTGTCCAATATATTGTTTTATGAAAGGTTTTTGGATGATATTTTGATTTTTATGGCGAGTAAATGAGAAGTATATTCCTGATTTTTTTTTTTATTTTTTTTTTTATATAGAATATTTGAACAACACTACCACATTTTTCACTTTCACATACAAATGGCAACTGAAAGAGAGAGATTTCCTGGGCATCCATCTCACTATGGATACTGATAAAAACTTAAGCAGTAAGATCTATAGGAAGGAAACATATTTTAATACTCTCCTTCACTATGACAGTTGCCACCCCGTCGATCAAAAGAAAAGTGTTATCAAGGGCCAAGTGGTGAAGTTGTCACGGGTGACCATCAATCATGAGGTTTTCATAGATGAGATGAAGAGATTGATAGGAATGTTTAGGGATAGAGGTTATCTCTTAAAGTTATTATTAAACATTAGGAATGAAGTTTTTAAGAAAAGGAAAACAACTTTTACCCAAATTCTTGGAAAAACTGATGTAGTCAAGGAAACAACTAAGCAACCATCATTTGGAAATGATACTATGGTAATTCAGTACAACCATGATACCCCCTCCATGGTTACATCTATGATTAAATTATGGGACCTCAGTTTTGGAGAAGATTTTAAGGTTAAATTGGTGCACTTATGTGATGAACTTCTTTGGTAAAAGAAAGCAGATTCATTCTCAAACTATCTTTGAGACCCAACAAAGACTGTACTGGTCTTCTGTCTACATAGAATAACAAGTTGTAACCATTCTTGGCCAAATAACATGAAAGCATCACTTCGGTTCACCTCCATAATCAACAAGTTTTGCACTACTGGCCACATTGAGTTGCTCACTAGTTCTCAATTTAGCAAACATGTCATGCTAATATAATTACACTTTGTACCAGTGTCTACTTTAAGCTCTGTGGACATACCATTGATCTGGATTGTACAGAACACATTGCTTTTTTGCCAATAACCAATTACGGGTATACTATCCACATGGAAAGCTCACTGCTGTGTCTCTATTTGATCAACCTGCGTTTTTGTGTGACCTTTCTTTATTACTGCATGAAGTTTACCTGATTTGCAAACGTTTTGGAAATGGTTCCATTTTTTACACTTGTGACATTGCTGACCAAATGCTAAACATTTTTGCCTTTTAAATTCATGATTTGCACCACCGTTGTGACAGTTAAAAATAAAGATGGACTTTGGTTTTGCTAATTCATACTTGTACTGTACTGAGCATGCGCCTTTAACTGAACTGATCTTAGAACTTGCTGGAAAACTACGTGGTTTCCTTAATGAGCCAGCAGGGGTTGTGGCTGCCATGTGCTTAGTAAGCCTATTTCTGTTTGCCAGATGTTGCATGCTGTCTACATTTGCTCTGGAGCCTGCTGAAACCATACTCTTGTAACTTGTGAGCATACTTGTGTGTTTTTCTGTCACTTCATGGATTTGGCAAATCTCTATGGCTTTACTCCATGTTAAATCACTATCATGCAGCAAGATCTTTCTCACAGCAGCACTTTTATTACTACACACAATCCTGTCTTTTATCAGTTCATCTTTTAAATCACCAAACTGACACGTTTTAGCCTTGTTTCTCCGATCAGCTATATAAATTTTCCCCTGGTTTCTGATCTCTTGTGGAAAGCAAATGGCTCTCTAGTGTAATATTTGTCTGGGGGTTGCACATTTCTCTGAACTTGCACTTCAAACACTTGGGTTCTTCCCTTGACCCAACCTGTACAACAATATAAAGGTCATCAACTTCTCTTTCATACACTGCTGGTGCATACACAAATGAATGCTCTTTCTATGGCCTCTGATCCAGCTAAGTTTAGCAAGATGAATGCCTTGGTGCATGCATCTTTATCTGAATAAGCTGCTTGTATAAAAATATCGTACTCTTGCTCAAATATTCTCCAATTCACTGCAGTATTCTGATGAAATACAAGTGGTAAGGGCTTTCGAAATCCGTCTGCCAAATTAACACATACCAGTGAAGGGTTTTACAAATAACCACAAACAGATACACATACATACACATATGCCAGAAATTTATGCCAGTACTTGTAACTTTGATCAGTAGCACAGTGAGCCTCTGTTTAACTGAACTTTGCAAAATAAGTATCTCTCGGGCACTGTAATATTCTTGAAATTACTGTATTGCACGAAATCACCTCATCAGTATAAGAAACACATCAAATAACTGCACGATGCAAGCCTCTGTGCATCTGGATTTTGCAAAATACGTATCTAGGGCAGCGTAATACTTTTGAACTTATTGTCTTGCTAAAGTAATTTATCATTTTAAGAAGCACTTCAAATAACTGTACAATGCAAGTGAACTGGGCAGGAGAAGGTCAGAGTCAATAACATTTCAAAGAAGTGGCACTTTGCGAATAAACTGTACACAACACACTGAAACTTCCCCAAAATGGCAGTACCGTTCTAGGCAATTCTCTACAGTGCAAGAAACACTCTGTAATGGCGGCACTTTGTGAATAGGCATACCTAGCACAAGAAACTGTCTAATGGATATACTTTGACTGCATTTTACAAAATAGTTGCACTTTGCACACAAATAACTCTTCAAAATACATGCACAGTAATAAGCACACACTGTAAGCACTTTTACACACTTTGAGATACTTCAAATAACTTTAGTTATGCCCTTGATACAATACGAAGCCGTAGTTATGCCAAAACACAGCCAAAAAACAGTCGCCTTCCTTAATTTACGCTTAATGTGCCACTTTTTGCCCTTATATTAATTTTGCTTGTTTAACCTCTTTTCATGCCTATTGTACTTTTCTTGTGCACATTTTACTCTAAACATGCCCATTTTGCCTTTAAACACACTCATTTTACTTTCCTGTTAATTGTTTCATCAAATATCTTTACTTTAAACATTTTCTGTAGTTAATAAACCTTTTGTGCCTCCCACTTGTTTAATAATGTGTTTTGTGCCCTTATACTGCCCTGTTTTGTTCTTTTTATGAAACAAGTAGTTTGTGTGCATTGTCATTACCTTTGCTTCTTTTCTGACTCTCTTTCGTGCTTGTTTCTCTCAGTTTACCTTCACTGTCATCCCAGCACCTCATGGCTCCGAATTTTATTCTCTGAGATCCCCGTTCTTACACCATTTCGCTCTCCTACTTTGGACACAATAGAAGAGTCTTTGTGGGTTCTAATGGAACCCAAAAAAGTAGACCAACTGCAATCGTAAAACCACAGCAACAGAGGAGCCACCAAGCTGCAAGAACAAGTCCTTTGCTATTTCACCACAACTGCACACTGTATTACTTCAACAAATAATCCACATAACAAATAATAAAGAAAAACACCACTAGCAAATAAAGGCACCTGCACAGATCAAAGAAAACGAACACCATAAAACGATAAAAATAATATCAGTGCAGAGTCCACCCAGACTGTCGTTCGGCTCAAACCGAACAGTATCTCTTCAGACCTCTTGGTAAAGCTTAAATAAACAGTCCAAAACAGCACTGTTTATTTACGTTTTACCAAGAGGTCTGAAGAGATACTGTTCGGTTTGGGCCAAACGACCGTCTGGGTGGACTCTGCACTGATATTATTTTTATCGTTTTATGAAATAATCCACATAAATGCGTTAATCCACATAAATACGTAAGCACTTTTGTTTAAACACTGTAAACTTCATCAGACAAGTTAAAAATCATGACTTCACTTCCTTTTATACTACGAATTCCTTCAACTAAAACATTATTAGCACCTAAATAATCATTCAACTTGCCATGCTCCTGATAAAGCATATATTACTTTTTTGTTGTTAAAATGCACTTGATGTTAAACCATAAAACCAATAAATACACCAAAAGGTATACTTAATTGCTAATTCTCAAATTAAAGGGACATTCAGAGACGGTGTACTATGTGTTATGCCATTCAATATGCCATATTATACCAATAAATAATTAAATATATAAATCAGAACAAATATATGAATATATTAATAAATAAATAAATAGATGAGTGCTTAGATGAACACAACTGTGATATTCCAATTTAATAACTTGTGAACAAATCAATTCTGTGGTATATAAACCAATAAATAGACATCTTAAAAATACCTTAAAAAAAAAACTATGTTGAAAGGTAGTATGTCTTTTAGTCCAGTATATATGTTTATGCATGGCTTTTCTTAAATTCCATTTAAACATACTTCTTCAATTACTTAACTAAATAAAACATCTAGATAAAATATTCTATGCCATAATTTTGTTCCTGTGTAGTGCTTTCAATTTCAAAACAGGGGTAATTGAACTACGCTCGTTTATTCAAGGCCACATATCTGCTTGCGTTCTTATTTGCCATTGCAATTCTTTAAATTATAAATACAGGCCCCAAGGTCTCTTATCCTCTATTTCCACATGGTCATTTGCTATAAAATAAAACTGGTGGTCCTTATACTCACTAATATGTTTCGCTAATGCATTATTAGGTTTATTTTTCTTTATAGCATAATCATGCTCATATATTCTTTGGGCTAGATGTCTGTCTGGTTTCCCTATATAGAAAATTGGGCATGAGTTACATGTAGCTAAATATACCACCACTTTTGATTTACAGTTGTATTTACCATGTAAATAAAAAATTCCCTTTTCTAACTTGAAAAGATTCTCCTGTTTTGATTTTGTGGCACCAATGGCAGGCTCCACATTTAGTCATGCCTATATTGGTGTTACTAGGTGAATCTTTTAACATTTTTTAAAATATCCTTGAAGCTTCTACCTTTTGCCTGTTTTAGGTAGATCACTAATCTGATTTCTGCAGTGCGGATCCTCCATTAATGTAGTCCAATTATCAACTATTATGTCCCGGGTTATATGATGCTCTTGAGAAAAAGTGATCACTAAAGCTCTCGAAAAATTTATATTTTTAATTTCCTCTGTTATTGTATTAGTTTGACTACCATCCCTAATTTCAAATACATTACTGGAATAATATATCATACTTTATCTAAAATGGGTTTAAAATGACCATTTAACCTTTTAACAGTAACTTCACGTATCAATGAGCATACTAATGCTACTGGATAGTTTCTATTGAGGAATATGTCCCGTAAAAAGTGGCACTTTTCCTCAAATTGATCGAACTTAGTCACCATCCGGGCTGCTCTTACTAATTGCCCTTTAACTACAGATTTTTTCTGATGTTCCGAATGGCAGCTATTATAATGCAAATAACTATTGAGTAAGACTCCTTTCTATGGATTATTACTATGTTGGCTTCATTACTGCTATCTTTCATGAGATGTACATCTAAGTAATTTGTGTATTAATTATTAATATTCCATGTGAATTTCAAGAAATTGGTGGTGCTATTAATATATGTTAAAAATTCATTCAACATATCTACTGTACCATTCCTGATAATACTAATGTCATCCTGGAACCTAATAAACATTTTATATTTACTATTAAATACATAATTCTTCTCCCAGAAAGCCATGACTAAATTAGCATAGGCACCCCCACAAGGTGACCCCATTGCAATGCCCTTTTTCTGCAAAAAATATTTTTTATTAAAAATTATAAAATTATTGCTTAAAACTATTTCCAAAAGTTCCATTATTAAATTTAATACCTTTACTTTAAACATTTTCCTTAGTTAATAAACCTTTTGTGCCTCCCACTTGTTTAATAATGCATTTTGTGCCCTTATACTGCCCTGTTTTGTTCTTTTTATGAAACAAGTAGTTTGTGCGCATTCTCATTACCTTTGCTTCTTTTCTGACTCTCTTTCGTGCTTGTTTCTCTCAGTTTACCTTCACTGTCATCTCTGCACCTCTTGGCTCCGAATCTTATTCTCTGAGATCCCCGTTCTGACACCATTTCACCCTCCTACTTTGGACACAATAGAAGAGTCTTTGTGGGTTCTGTTTAAACATATTTATTTTATACAAACACATCACGATAGAAGTTAACTGACTTTAATTTAAGTAACTTACATACAAACTAACTGCTATAATCCTGCATGGTTACTCCCTGGCTGGATTCTAAAAATGGCACAAGGAATGGCATGTGGTTAATATTTATACCTGCACTCTGTGGTTGATGTGCTTCTTTAAAGATACAGTACATAGCATGTGCTCTCTGTTCTACAGTAGATTTGTAAATAAGCAGTGAATATTTTAAGAAAACACACTGAGAGAGTGATGTATGAAGCAGGCCCAGAGTAGAAGGAGAGAGACAGATGAACATAGTGGCCTTATCCTATACCCAGTTTTTCAGTGGAAGAACATCTTAACAGAGTAAATCAAGACACGCAAGAAATACTGCACCAACTGTTCTAAAATCTTTTAGAATATTTGTGATGAAACTGGCATATGGTTCTGTTTTAGGAGAGCACTTTGGGATGGAATTTTTTGTAGGTTTTTTTAAAGACATTAATAATTGCAGTGCAGCATGCCCAGAATTTCAAAACATTGCACCTGATTCTGTGTTCAGAAGTGCACTGAGCCATATGCCAGTTGCTGCATTCTCATTTTAGCAGGTGGCAATGGACCTAATTAAATCTGAGGTCTGTACCAGCTCAGATCAAAGTAGTGGAATAAAAGTTAGTGTGGATCATTTCATTTGGTTTCTTTGTTTTTGTGAGTGTACTAAAGAAGGCCAGATAACAAGATGGCAAGAACTGGGAGTATTTATTTGCATACTTCATTTTTGCTGTATGAGAAGTGCCACAAGCTTCAACAGGATTTACCCCATTTAAGTCTCTAAATGGGAGATGTCACTGATGTTTGCTGGACAGAACAAAGGAGATTTGCAAGGAGAGGACAATTTAGGTAGCATGCTCACTTCTCTGGTATAAGTGATGTAGCAAACAAGAAAGCCAAAATCTTGGAGTTTAAAACTGTGGACAAGGTGTTAATATCAGTCCCCTCTGTTGAGAATAAATTTCTACAGAATAGCATGGACACCATTGAGGTAGAGAGAGAGATTGTGTGAACAAAGTTAATGCAAAATAAGGCAAATTGGAAAGAGAAGATCAGAGGAGATGCATCACATAAATGTGTTATAACCATGGAGAGAAGCTGAATTTTCTGTGTAACCAGCCTGTGAGCTGTGTTGGTTAACAATAATGTGGTAACAGGGAATTCTAGCCTTGTTATTCAGGTAGGGAAAACTTTGGTTACAGCATAAAAACAAAACAAGATTTTTCTGAGAAATATAGAATCTGAAGTTGTTAATCTTCCTGTTATTCACTGATGGGTTCGGTTCAGAGCCCTCTAAACCGAGTTGGCCTTATACCAAGCTTACGTGCACCAAAAAACTCTCTAGCTAAGCTGCTACCCACAATGTCCTTCACTCAGTTACCTCAGATCTTGTTTGCCGCACAGCCATGTAACAGTGTTTCACTGAGCTCTCCAGCTAAGTGTTATATTTTTCAAATTTTATAAGTATTTGTGAGTTCTTTCCTGTCAGTTATCTTTTCTCTACTCAGCTCTACCCACAGGTATTACTTTTTCGTACCATTGTTGGTATTGACCTTTTTACCCTTGTGGTATTTCCTATACCATTGTTGGTATTTCCCTCTCTCTCTCTATAACTTTCTTCTAGTTAGCATGTGTGTGTTTCTTCTGTTATGTCGGAAAAGAAAGGGACTACGGGGTTTAAACACTGCTCTAATTGCAGTGGTAAACTCCCAAATAGTGATTTACATGAAGAATGTGTGTATTGTTTGGGGGTTCCGCACTCATCTGCGAAACCTCCATATGACATTTGTGCCAGCTTCAGTCAGCAGACGCTGAATGAAAGACTAAACAAGTTAATCCTTAAGGGCCTGCTTCCCTCACCTTTCTTGGAGGCTATTTCTGCATCGGAGGTCTCATCCCCTCCTCCTGTCGATAAGAAACGTCCTCATTCAGACCCCTCTTCACCGGCTGGTGATAAGGGCAAAAGTCATAAGCACAAGGCCCACAAGACTTCTACCGAGCACTGTATCGCCTCCTCAGTTCCGACCACCTCTGTTCCGAGTTTGGCTCCAGTGCTTCATACCGAGGTTACCTCATTGGTGCCAGTTCCGGCTCTGACGACTACAGTGCCCACTACAGCTTCGGTTCCGACCAGTTTGCCTGTTTCTACCTCGGCACCGACGTCCCCCATCTCTGCTCTGACGTCTGTTCCGACAGCAACTTCGGAGCCGCTATTGACCTCCACCCCAGCTGTGACCTTGGCTCTGAGCCCGTTCTCGGCTCAGATTATTTCCCTGCTGCTGGTTTGTAAACTGGAATTGGTGCCGTTTTTCAATACACCATGGATCCAGTACTTCCGGTTTGTGGATCCATTTGCTGGACAAGCCTTCAGCCCCTTTTTGGACTGGCTTTGGATGCGGTGTGCCTCTTTGATCAGCTGCTGACTGCCAGGGGAATGACAAATTTTCCTAGAGCCCATCCCACTTTGGGCTTTGTGTCTATTACCCCGGCGATCCCTACGTATTCTCCTCCCTTGGATCCCTTGGTTCTGAGGTTCATATTTCCGACGTCTGCGAGAGAATCCATTACCTCGGCGCCGACAACGACTATGTCTGAGGCGCCATGGCTCCTTTGGGTGTCTGTTCCGTCAGAACCCACCCTTCCTCAATCTCATGCTTGGGGGGTGGAGCCCTCTATTCCGGCCACAGTTCTGGTTGTGTTGCCATTTCCGTCTTAGGGTCCAAGGGTGACTCCTGCCCTGGTTTTGCTTGAGGCTCTGTCCCTGGGAGTGGACAGCATGGAGCGGGGTGCAACTCCGGTTCCGAAATTGTCTTCTTCGGTTTCGGGCTCCCATTCTTCTTCAGGCAGGCCTGCTTTCTGGGTGATGGAGAGGGTGCTTGCTTCAAGCAATCCTCCTACGTCGGACTTTCTACCCGTTCCCTCTGAGCTGCAGCTGTCAAAGGCCACCCCCCGAGGTCTCCGAGAGCGAAAAGCCCAGGAAACCCCTGTTCAGGGTATTTCCCTTTCTGAATCTTCTTCGGATGCTCCCACCGAATAACCCCCTCGGAAACAGGCATGTAAGAGGAAACACATGGACTCCCCAGAGGAGTCCCTCATGGCTGATATGGACTGCAATGATGGGGAAGGATTCCCACGGTCACTCCCTGATGTCTCATTTGGAGACATCCTGGAAATCTTGAAGCAGAGTGGTGACTGAAAGTCCTCCAATCCTTCCTTCGAGGAATCCTTATTCTTGCAGACCTTCTGCTGTCGGCCCTCTACTTCTTGGGTGACCCCCCCCTGCCGATGAGTTGGTCAAGCTCATCATGCAACAGGCATGGAATAATCCTGATACCGTTGAGGCCATCCCCAAGAGATCAGATAAGATGCTCTCCCCTCCAGAGGATCAACCCTATTGGTCTAGAGATTTGCCAGTAGACGCTATGGTGGTGGTGGCGGCCACAAAAAAGGACCTTGTGGAGGAAAGTCCTGTCCACCCGCCCATCAGAGAGTACCGGGCAGTGGACTGGTTAGGGAAGCGAGTTTTTGCATCAGCGACCTTTGCTGTCAGGTCTCTGAACTTTTTGGCACATTTTACGAGGCTCCAGAGAGATCTCATCATCGAGCTCTCTGGAACCCTCGCAGGTCAAGTTTCAGATGGGGCACATGATAAAGTTGCTTCCCAACTTGCCACCCTAGAGTCAATCTCCAGTTCTTTCATGAGGTTGCTGTCCCACGCAACTGAAGGAGTGGCTAGAGCTGTGAGTGCAGGCATAGTTATGAGACGCCATGCCTGGATGCGCATTTGTGACCTCGCGGACTACAAGTCTTCCTTCTTAAATGCCCCTCTCGAACCATCAGCTTTGTTCGGTGCTAAGGTCAAGGATACATTAGCCAGGCACGAGCAGGATGGGAAGACCTTGTCTGCCGTGGGTCTACGTTTTTCCAAACCTCAGCGCTCCTTCTCCAGGAACCAGAGGAGTGGAAAGATGTGGCACAAAAAGTCTCAAGGTCCTTTCCGTGAGGCACATGGTGAGGACTCCCCCAGAGGCAGAGGGGGTTCCAATAATGGAAGACACCCCTTTTGGGGCAGAGGGGTCCCCGAAATCAGGACTCCAGAGATTTTTTTCTCAGAAAGACTGTATCAGCACTCCTGAAGAGCTGCCCGATTGCTTTCTGCTGGAAGCAGTCGGGGTGGGTTTCTGTCTGCACCAAGCTGCCTGGCTCTCTAACGATCAGTGGGTGCAGAGAATAATTTCCAGCGGCTGTCACATTCCCCTAATCTCTTATCCAAGACCTCCGAAATCCCTTCCCGATGTTCCACCCAGTCAAAGGGAGGAGGCAGCTTCTGAAATACAAAAGCTGTGTCAAAAACAAGTCATCCAACAGGTCCCCCCAGACCAATGTGGATCACAGTTTTACTCAAGATTCCTTTTAGTGCCAGAGAAGACTGGGGACTGGAGGCCCATTTTGGATTTCAACCAGCTAAACATATCAGTGGTTCAGACCAAGTTCCGCATGATCACGATTCATACCATCCTCCCCTTTCTGCGGGAGGGTGTGTGGATGTGCTCGTTAGAACTCAGGGATGCGTATTACCACATCAAGATAGACCAGCGCTCCAGGAGTCTCCTTCGCTTCTGGCTGGGAGCCAATCGCTATCAATTCAGAGCCCTGCCATTCTGTCTCTCGACTGCCCCCAGAGTGTTCACGAAATGCCTAGCAGTGGTCACAGCTCATCTGAGACTTCAGGGATTCCAGGTGTTTCCGTATTTAGACGATTGGCTCCTCTCCGCTCCCACCAAGCGCCTCCTGGTCAAGGCCCTCTGCTACACTCTCTTGTAGTAGCGGAGTCGTTGGGCATCACCATCCACTGGGAAAAATTCAACTTTCAGCCCTCACAACATTTGGAGTTTATAGGGGCAGTATTCAACACTCAATCAAGTCTGGTCTCTCTTCCCCCTCAAAGGCTTCAGAGATTAAGGGCACAAGTTCAAGTGATACTCTGTCGAAGAAAGGTGTCTGCAAGGGAAGTTCTTCAGGCTCTGGGGTCTATGGCGGCAGCCATCCCAATTGTTCCCCTAGCCAGATTACACATGAGAATGCTACAATGGCTCCTTGTCTCCCAGTGGATATCCAGTCTTCATCACCTGAGCTCACAGATTCTCATCAACAACACCTGCAAATGAGATCTCCTCTGGTGGATGAGTACAGACGAAAATCTTTGGTGTCACTCCTTCCAGGCTCCCCAACCCAGCGCCATGGTGACCACGGACGCTTCCCTGATAAGGGTGGGGGGGGGGGTCACTTCCAGGGGAAAGTCAGTCCAAGGCACGTGGTCCAGCATAGAGGTCAACTTGCATATCAATGTCCTGGAGTTAAGAGCGGTGCTATTTGCATTGCAAGCATTCCATCCTCTCCTTCCGTCTGGAATGATTGCTATCCAGTCGGACAACATGTCGGTTGTCTGGTACATAAACAGGGAGGGACCAAATCCTTCCCCCTGTGTCATGGAGCCATGAGAATGTGGCATTGGGCGATAGCTTCCAACTGCTTTCTGATCACAACGCATATCCTGGGGAGCTCCAACGTGATTGCGGACAGGCTGAGCAGATGCTTCCTCCATTCTCACGAGTGGTCTTTCAATCTGAGTGTGATGGCAGAAATCATCAGCCATTGGGACCAGCCATGCTGCGATCTTTTTGCCTCCCCCTCGAACACAAAATGCAGCACCTGCTTTGCTCTTTTTCTCCCTCACGGGGAGTCACCGAGAGACGCTTTGATTCACGATTGGCCCGCAGGTCTCCTTTATGCTTATCCTCCGATACCTCTGATCCCCCCCTTTTTAAGGAAAGGTATTCGGTTGAGAAGCAAAGTGATCCTCATTGCCCCATTCTGACCTCTCTAAGTGTCGTTTCCCTTCCTCCGACCTCACCTGTTACAACCTCCATGGATCCTAGACACTCGTCAGGACCTCGTATCTCACCCACAAGGGCTGACTTTACCGAATCTATCCACTCTCAAGGTGATGGCTTGGTTTCTCCACCTCTGTTAGTTGCCAGGCAGGAAAGCCTTACCTCATCTGTCTGTGATATTATCCTGGCCTTCCATAAACCATCCACCAGAAAACTTTACAGGGACAAATGGAAAAGATTCTCTGTCTAGTCACATAATCAGAAGCTAAGTCCATTTTCAGCTCCTGTAGCTGCTATTCTTCATTAACTTGCTGAGTTGTTCCACAGTGGTGCATCAGCTTCCACCATTCGAGTCCATTTAGCAGCTATTTCCAACTTCCATAATGGTTCAGATGGAGTCCCGCTTATTTCCACCCGACTTTGCAAGACCTTCCTCAAGGGAATTTTCCACAGCAGACCTCCCATCAGGCAGCCGGTGGAGGCATGGAATCTCTCCCGGGTTCTCCAGTCTCTCTCTACCCCCTTTTGAGCCTGCTGCGACATGTGATCTAAAATTCTTGTCATAGAAATCCTTGTTTCTGGTGGTGGTTACTTCAGCCAGACGAATATCTGAATTGCAAGCCTTGTGTATCAAGAGCCCTTATCTGATCTTCCATAAGGACAGAGTATCACTTCGTACTAATCCATCCTTTCTCCCCAAGGTGGTTTCCGACTTTTCTATTAACCAGTCCATTGAGCTCCCCGTATTCTTTCCAGAATTTTCAAACAAGGGAGAATACTGCCTACATTCATTGGATGTTCATAGGCAGTTACCTTTCTACCTGGACAGAACTAAGTCCTTTCGCAAGTCGGACCAACTTTTCATTTCCTTTTCTGGTCCTAGAATGGGGTGTGCAGTATCTAAAGTTACTTTGTCAAAATGGCTCAGGGATTGCATTAGCTTCTCATATTCGCCTACGAATGAATCTAAGCCTGATCAAATCAAAGCTCACTCAACTAGGGCTATCGCAGCATCGGTTGCCTTCCACTCTAGGGCCTCCATGGATGACATCTGTGCAGCAGCCATTTGGGATAAACCCCATACCTTCATCAAGCATTACAAATTGGATCTGATCTCCAGGAGAAGAGTGACCTTTGGCTCAATGGTTCTCAGGAATATTCTTCCATAAGGGCCACCTAGGTTCTCCAAGTAGCTTGGGATTCTGTCCCATTAGTGATGAACAGGAAGAAGATTAACAACTTCAGATAAAGAAGTTATGTCTTGCCATAACGTTTCATCTGAGTTGTTGATCTTCTTCCAGTCGTCACACCCTCCCACCGACCCCCACTAAAGGCTCCTGGCGGATCTTCTGGGTCTTTGTGGTGTTTCAGGGTTTCTATGCAGAGATGGCCTCTGACTTTGTTTTCTTCTATATGTTGCATGCAAACTTGATCTGAGGTAACTGAGTGAAGGGTATTGTGGGTAGCAGCTTAGCTTGAGAGTTTTTTGGTGCACGCAAGCTAGGTACAAGGCTGACTCTGTTCCGAGGGCTCGGAACCGAAGCCATCAGTGATGACTGGAACAAGATCAACAACTCAGATGGAACGTTATGGTAAGACATAACTTCTTTTTTTTCATTGCTCCCTCATCAAAGAAATGTATTATAGCACTGTATTGAAACTATGCTGGTGTGTGGAGAGAATATGAATCTGCAACCCTGTAGGATACCACTGGCACAAGGAACAGGCCTAAGTAAGGTAAGAAGGAATTTATTTGAGAGTCATACACTTCTGAAGCCAAAAATAAGACATTATCCTCTCCTGAATGTCTTTCATTATATTGTTTTACTCATTAGACTTCTGAAAGATCCTGACACTTTTCCAGAGGCTTATGGATAAGGTTCTGAAACCTCATGCCAGGTACCTAGCTATGTACCATGGTGATATAGTATTCTTTTTCAGAAGACTGGAATCCCATTTTTGCAAATAGATAATCTGTACTAGAATTTTTAAGACAGACGGGACTTAATGCTACCAAAAGTAAGGTTTGTGTAGTAAAAAAACAAATACTTAAGATATGTGAATGGGAGAGTGATAATTAGACCCCAAACCAAGAAAATATAAGCAACACTGATGGGCAACTCCAGCCCTGTAACTCATCCTTGGCAGGACGGAACCGGGGATGTTGTGATTTGGGCACAATAGATGTTTTAATAGGCTATTAAATGCTTTTTCTAGTATGGAAATGCTGTTTAATGTGCTATAATTCTGGTGTGTGTGTGTGTGTGTGTGTGTGTGTGTGTGTGTGTGTGTGTGTGTGTGTGTGTGTGTGTGTGTGTGTGTACTCACCATACAGTGAAGTGTGAGGCTAATGGTGCTATGTATACAGCAAACATCATGGTATTGCATTCAGCAACATACTGTGATTTGTAACACCTTTCTGATTAACTTAAAAGCAAGGAATCTAGCCCAAGATAGTAGAGACGTGTCTTATTGAAATGGAGTTGGGTGGCCAAGAGAAGGCAGCCCTGGAGGATGTCAACCAGAAGATTAACTGGAAGAAACTCTGAATTAACAGGAAGCTATCTGTGGATGTACTTGGATGATTGACAGAACTGTTTTTTGTGGAATACCTAGAATTTATTGTGGAAGTGCTAGTCTTTGGAGACAAATTCAGCCTTGTTCAAGCTCTGGAAAGAGGAGCAATAGAACATTAAGACTGCTTTTTTTACTGAATGACTTTGTAGTAGCTGAAGAATGCTTTTTTGTTTAATCTCACTGTAAATAAAATGTACTAAAACAAAAGTGCCGTCTCCAGTGTGTGTTATGCTCTTGTGTTATGTATTGCACTATGTATGCTAAGATTCCTACATTCTCTTGTCATTCCACTAAATTTCTACTTCGTGCAGTTGCAATATGGACATTGTGCTTTATTTTGTAGATTATGACATAAGGAAGTGATTTGGTTGGGTATGAGTCCCATACTAATGTGTGCTTCCTCCTGTTGATTAATACTTCCTCTTACTATGTTTTTGTGTCTTTCTGAGTTTTAGGACCAGTGGCATAATGTGAAACATCTAGCTGTAAATTCTGTTTGGTACTGAAGTTAAGATATACATCATATTAACTGCATGACACTAGAAATTATTTTCTGCTTACAGTAAAATATACATTGGATACCCTGATATTGTAGAAATGAAAATAATTTTCTACTTTATCTGGTTATAAAGAAATGTATTAAATAATGATAGCCAGACAAGAGAGTGTCTGTTTTTTCTCATGGGTGGCTTATTGGTGCAGTAGTTAATGTTGTCGCCTCGCAGCAAGAGGTTCTCCAGTTCGATTCATGGAAGGGGTGACATCTCTGCAGAGTCTGCATGTCCTCCCTGCATTTGTGTGGGTTTCCTCCAGGTGCTCCTGTTTCCTCCCACATTTCAAAGACATGCATCTGGAGCGTTTCTCCCCAGACCCCTGCTGAAAATGGGCTCTGTCCCAGTCATTGGACTTTCCCAGTAAACAAATGTTAAATTAAATATATAAAATAAATAAATAAAATTCTTCAAGTGGCTGTAAATTCTGAATGTAGAAGTCCTGAGAGCCAGTATTGTGCTTCCACGCATTATATCTGCATCTGTTCACAGCCCTTGGGGTTAGGGTGTGGGAGCTGTATCTCCTCTGTCATAATGGAAACTTGTCAAGAAGACTGCTCACAGAGTGGGATATATAACCTAACCATCATTGTGAAGATAAAATGATGCTTTGCCTATCTGCTGTTTTGATGAGAACACTGTAGAATCATTTGAGGATCACAGAATTTTTGGAGAAGGGTGGTGGTTCCCTTTGCTGTGTGTAATTTTGACTGTACTGATGTTGACTAGGCTAGTAACACATGCTTGTGTACAATAGATTGCATGGCTGAGGAACCATTCCAGGAGAAGGTCTGTTTCTGGCAGGCTAATCAGTAAATCAACAGATACTGTAGAAGAGGAAACAGGCATTGATTATCTTGGAGGGGTGTCTGTAGTAACTCCTTTGGCTGCCTCTTCTGTTGTTTAACCCCACACTTCAAGAGGAAGTGGCCTGCTCACTGACAGAAAGTATCTCAAGTCTTAGTCCATTTTCCTACTCTGGGTTGTTTCTAAGACTGTCAAGCATCTGCTTTATTAGGAACACCCTCAATTTTACTCATCTTTTATAAATGCGGAGTAGAGGCTCTTTCTCAAAAATTACCCTGGTTTTGATAGCCTTCTTCAAGAATATTTTTTTTTGTAAATTTGTCACGTAGCTACATGTCAGAAACTTAAGGTACTCCTCCGTCAAGAGCTGCCTTTAAAAGAGTAATTTGCCATCATAGAAATCTAAGAGCAGTCTCAGACTTGACTCTTCAGACGAGTCCTTGTTGAGAGGGGAAAATTTCATCAAACATGTCCGGTACTACCAAGCTGTTACTTCTAAAGGCACTCTGCAGTGGGCAGTTGTTGGAAACTACTCCTTAAGAACTTGGTCCTTTGCATAGTTCCATTCTTCAGCTGTCTGTACTGGGGTTATACTTATTACTGGTGCACACCATGACATGTATTGGCTCTAGGAGGATGCTCCAAACTCAGCAATCCAAAGTTATTCTTTGTGCTGACAAAGTGATTCTGTTGACGATTTGGTTGTAAGGATGACTTTCATTGTGGATTGTTGAGGAAAAAAGTCTTCCAAGTGGCCACCACTGTTGATAGTCAAGGCTGGCATGAGTCTTTCTGCAGACAGTTATATTGAATATAGCAGTTACATAGTATGCATTCTAATGTATGTGCTGTAGTAAGAATTGTCCTTTTGCGATAGTTTGCATCAAAGCGTATTTTAAGTGGACTGCTCCCATTTTTCTGACAGCCAGAAAATATATGAATTGTTGCAGATGGACTCCCCTACGTCTTGTGCTGCCCCCCTGTTTTGGTTGCTCTATTGCATATTTTCTCAGCTGCTTCTTTGGCTCCTGATTTCCAACCTATGATGGGAGGGCTGATTTGGGCAAATAGATGTTAATAAGCTATTAATTTCTGTCACGTAAGAAGCCTGACCATTTTTATAAGGGCCATAAGGCTTCTAAATGTCCTTCTGATCCTGCTGTGGTCTTTGTTTCTGCTGCTAATCCTTATTGGCTTTTGCCTTCCTCTAAGCTTCTTTCCTCAGATAAGGATAGCTGAGCTTTGGAGAGACTGGGGAAGGTGGTCTACACTTGTACAACCCTGGCATTCTGTGCCATTAATTGTCAAATTCATATGGCCAGGTATATTTTATTTCTTTTTTCTCCGCTTCTCGGAGGAGGGGGCTCCTGCCTGATTTTTGAGGCTAAGCACATTGCTGTTTTTTTGGTGGAGTCCATATCTCAGGCGACTCATCACTCCATTAGTTGTAGTTATGATGCTGCTGCTGATGCTGATGCCTCCTCCAGAGTTGCTGCTTCAGGCTCTGTCATGATATAATATTCCTGGCTTCATTTTCAAACTTTGCCTGGTGATATTAAGGCTAAGCTTCTTGACGCTCCCCTAGATAAACAAAATCTCTTCTGTACTCCAGTGGCAGATTTAAGAACTTACAGGACCAAGGCAAGGTTTTGAAGAACCTTAAACAGATTTTTGTCTCTCCTATTACTAAGTTTCAGTGGAATTATTCTGCTAAGACTGTCTTTGTTCATAGACAGCTTTGTCAGCCGTCCAAAGGTAAGATTGTCTGTAGGCATGTTTTTTAACCAACTCTGGTGTCTAGATCTCAAAAACCTTCCTTTCAGAACAAATCTCCCTCATCTGACATCCTGCATTCCCTTCCACTCACCCAGGCTCCCTTGTCTATCGGACCATGTCTGTCACTTCAGTTTGGCAGCAGATTACTTCAGACTCTTGGGTTCTTTCAGCCATCCGTCAAGACTACTTCATGGTCTGGAAGTCTCTTCCCCCTTTTCGGGCATTCCTCATCCCCCTTCAGATCAAATTCTCAGTATTTTGGGGTCTTGCAAGTTTACTAGATCAGGGCATGATTCAACCTGTCCCAGAGGCCCTAAGGGGCACAGGGTTTTATTCTGGGATATTTCTGGTCCCCAGAAAGGAAGGGATACTGGAGGGCCTGTTCTAGAACTTTTTTTTTGTCACAGCTGACTCTTATTTTTTTTTAATCACTTTTTCTGCAGTCTTCAAGGATTCCAAATATTTTATTATCTTGGCCATGTACTCCTTCAGGCTCTCTCTTCTTCCAGGCTTCTGCAGGATGTGCAGTTTACCTGGCTTCTGTTGCACAGTCAGGGCTTAACCATCAATCTCCAGAAGTCTGTCCTGTCCTCCTGTCAGGATCACATCTTCCTGGGATGCAGGATTCAAACTGTTCTAGTGCTGGCATCTCTTCCTGCTCCAAGGTACTGTGTCTGACAACCTACTTCCAATCCTTTCTTCCTCTGTCATGCCTGCCTGGCAGGGAATTTCTAAGTGCCGTGAGGTTCATGGCCTCGACTAAGCCCATGCGCCTTTTTGCCATGCTTAATATGAGGAAGTTTCATTGGTACTTGTGGTCACTGTGACTTCAAGCTTGCCATCTTCTGGAGTCTCCAGTTCCCTTACTACTTTGTCTAAAATTCAGGCTTCAGTGGTGGCTTCAACACATATCGCTTAATCCAGACGTCCCTTTCCAGCATCTTGCTCCATCTCTGGAGCTCTTTACAGATGCTTCAGATCAGGGATGGAAGTTGCTTCAGGTAGTATGAGGGTTCAGGGTCTCTGGCTCCCTCATCGGTGACCGGATCACATCATCAAAGAAATGTGGGCCCTTATCTCTACTCTCTAGACCTTCACTTTGGTCCTCAGACCCTTTAAGGGTATATTCATCCAGCATCACAGTCATGGTTAATCAGCAAGTAGGGGGGGCACAAGGTCTTATCTTCATTTACAGACTAACCCTTCAAATATGGGCTCTATCTATCCAAATGCAGATTTATCTGTAGGTAGTTTATATTCCTTCAGGACAAAACGTGATGGCTGACATTCTGAGCAAGTCCAGGGCATGCACTCATGAGTGAATGCTTCAGAGATAGGTGTTTTAGACATAGTTCATTGGTGGGGTATTGCTGAAGTGGATCTGTCTGCCTCCCATTTGAACAGACAGTTCCCTTGCTTCTGTTATAGAACCCCAGCACCTGTTTTTTTTCATGGAAGGGGATGTTCTTTATGCTTTTCCTCCTTTTATCTTCATCCTCTTCTCAGAGTCCTGCACAAAAATCAAACCGGACTCTTCAAAACTTTTTTGGTGACTTCCTTTTGGCACAGACAGCACTTGTTCCCACTTTTTCATCTGGCTTGGGGCAATCACCACAAGTTTCTTCACTGTATGGATCTTCTCACTCAAGACAAAGGGTTTCTCCTTCGCCCTAATCTGTCCACTCTTCAGTTGACACACTTTTAGTGATAGGGTTTTAATCCCCTTTTGACACTATTTCTTTGAGGATGTGCTTAAGGTTCTGCAGAAGGCCAGGAAACGCAATACCAGAAAATTGTATATGTTCAAATGGAAGAGATTTTATGTTTGGTATCTTAAACCTCTCCAGGATTCCTTTTCAGTGGAGATCCATTTGGTTCTCTCTCAGCTGTGTGAACAGCTCTATACTGGCTTGGCATATTCTTCTGTTAAAGCTCACTTGTAAGCAGTCTCTGCTTGTCTACCTTCAAATTCAACACAGGCCTCTCATTTTGAGGTTAAAAAATTCCTGAAAGGTGTCCAGCACATGATGCCTCCAAGAAAGCCCATCCCTCCTTTTTGGGACCTTAACTGTGTTATTGAAAATTGACCTAGGCTCCGTTTGAGCCTGCTGCTTCTCTCTAACATTGCACCTGGAAGACTGTTTTTTGGCTGAGGGGAGGGCATCCAGTAGAGTTTCTTAACTCCAAGCCTTGATGGTGGTTTCCCCTTTTCTGATTTTTCACTGGGACAGGGTGCGTCTACGTACTAATCCTTCTTTCATGCTGAAGGTGCGCTCAGTGTGTTGTCCCTTAATCACTCTGTCCATCTTCCTTCCTTTTTTCTTTCTCTGCAGTGTGCTAGTGGCAAGGTTCTATTCACCATGGATCTTTACAGACAGCTCATCTAGGTAAGGCAAAGGCTGTATGTAAATCTGATGATCTTTTTGTTTCTTTTCATGCCAGGACATTGGGTTTGGCAGTTTCTAAGCAAACAGTCTCCTCCTGGATTGCAAAAGCCATTTTTTTGTTGGTCCTTTTTTGGCAAACAGCTGTCTGCTTCTGTTCAAGCCCATTCTACCAGAGCAGTGGCCTCCTTTGGAGCTTTATTCAAGGGTTTGGACTCCAGTTCCATCCTTGGAGTTGCTACTTGGTCATGTGTGCACACCTTTACTAAACATTACAAGCTGGATGTCATTTGCAGAGCCAGGGCAGATTTTACCAAAGCCATCCTTCATGGGTTTGAGGAGGGTCCTCCTTGCCTCCTTCCATTCCTTATAGTAGCTTTTATACCTCTCACATAGGTTATGAGTACTGCATCAATGATATGGAAGGACATAATACAGTTATATAAAGTCTTACCATAACAATAGATGCCCTTCTGTTTACTGTTGCAGTATTCATTGCCCCCTTGTCTCTGTTGGGAACACCTGCCTAGCCAAGGGGTCTTTGCCCTTCTCCTTAGACATCTCTTTTTTCCCCAGGATGTACATGATGTTCTTGTTTCACTGTTGCAGTCATTACACTTGGGTTATCCTGCTGGCAGGCTACCTGCAGTCGGCCTGAATTCCAAAGTCCTGGTCCTGCATTGGTTGCTGTCGCCTTTTCCCTGACGTCAGTGCACCAGGGGTATATAAGATGCAGCCGACGCCATTTTCTCCAATTTTTCTTGCCGCGCGGTGCCCGAAGCAAAAGCAGTTTGCAAGTGCCAGTTGGCCGACTCCTGAGATTTTCGAAATTGAATTTCAGATCCGAAGTCTTCAATAAAGCTAAGTACCCTGTTGGAGCAACTTTTTCTTGCTCCATACCAATGTCAGTAAAAGTTAACAGTTGTATTTCTTGTGGGAAGCAAATAACTCATAAGGATTTTCATTCTTACTGTATTCCTTGCCTAGGCCCTGACCACGACATTGCTAGTTGTCGGTTTTGTGCTAGATTCAACCAACGCACTATTAAGTGTTGATTCACTTTGGCCGAAGGTTTAACTATATAATGCCGTCAGAACAACCGATGACCGGAGTCCATAAAAAACGCAAGGACAAAAAAAAAGACTGGCATCCAAGGTCCAAAACCGATGATGAAGCCTCTTCTAGGCCAGTCGCCAGTTCGCCGGTTTTCGTTGAGGCGCTTTTGCAGCCCCTTACACTTGCTACCTCAGAGCCACAGGCCGCCTCCGACTCCCACGTGGAGACAGCTAGGCCTCTGGAAACTCAAGGTATTGGGCCTACGGAAACTAATCCCTCAGATGGGTCTGGAGCCGCTGAGCAGGCATCTGCTTCTGAGGGTGTTTTCAGACCTACACAGCTTACTATCAAGACCACTTCAGCAGCCAAGGCAAAGTCTAAAACACCTTTAAAGACAAAGAAACAAGTACAGCATTCTCCTGGACGTCATCCATGCCAAAGAAACAGATGCTCAAAATGGCCGAGGACCTAATTACTTTGATCAGGGGTTCCCATCCCCCTCCTGATAAAAGGCCTAGGCAAGACACTGACTATGACTCCTCTGACCAGGTTTCTATTTCTTCTGATTCCTCTTCAGAACAGGGATATTCTCTTCCTCCCTATGAGGACTCTGATGCTGAAGAATCTATCCCTTCAGCCTCTCCTCCTTAGGACTACTACTCTTTTGGGGAAACCCTGCACACCATGAGGGAGCATTTCCATTGGGAGAGCCAGGATTATTCAGAATCCAAGAAAAGGCACAGAGACTTTCTTTTACTGCCTCAGCACAGGCCTCTTGCTATCCCCCCTGTACTAGATATTGTTGATGTATTTTCTGAATCCAGTTTGACTCCTGATTCTTTACCCCCTGCACCAGTTAAGCCAGATATGTACTACAGGGTTCCAGATTCTTATAAATTTCTTTATAAAAACCCTGCTGCTGATCCAGAAACTATTTCTCAGGGTCCCAAAGGGGTCAAGGCTTCCACTGCAAAAAAAACTGTTCCCTCTGATAGGGATTCAAGAGCACTGGACAGATGGGGGAAAAAAGTTTACATCTCTGCTACTTTAGCTGTAAGGGCTTTAAACTGCCAGTTTCACATGCTTAAATATCAACAATACCTAATGTCTTTGCTAAAACAGAAAATGCTTACAGGCTCTGAATGTCCTGAGAACAAGGAAATGCAGGATTTATTGCATGCAGCTGAACAAGTGGGAAAGCATACTTTGCAATGTGGTTTTGATTCATTAGAGGCATCTTGCAGAGCTGCAGTTACAGGCTGTGTCATTTGAAGGCATGCTTGGTTAAAAGAACAGAGTTTACCTGATCATGTTAAAGCAAAATTATTGGATGCTCCATTACAGCATGATACTTTGTTTGGTGTTAAGGCAGAAGAGGTGTTAAAGAAAATGGAGGATAAAGCAAAATCAATGCAGACAGTAAAGGATTTCTTACAGGATCAGCCACCTAGATTTAGCAGGAACTGGCCTTCTAAAAATTGGTCCTTTCCAGTGCCAAACAGGCCATAAAGAGGGCAGATACAGATGCCCAAGAGACAGATCTCAGCCCCAAGGCTCATACAGACCTAAACAATGGGGTGCTTCAGCCCCCAAAGGCAGAGAAGACAAATCACAAACTTAAAGGAAACAGTCCCAATGACTTTCCTCTACAAATGCCAAGCACTTACCTTTTGGCAGCACCCTTAGGGGGAAAACTAGCACTTTTCTCACAAAATTGGCACATGATCACCCAGGACAAATGGGTACTGAATATTGTTTCTCAGGGTTACAGGTTCCACTTATACCCCTACCAAGGTCAAAAGGTATGCCAGACCTGCCACACAATCAATGGGCAGAGGCACAAAAACAAATTTCTGCTCTCATGGACATGAGGGCTATTCAAAAAGTACCACAGCAAGAGCAGGGGCAAGGATTTTACTCAAGACTTTCCTTGGTATCCAGAAAGGACAAAACCTGGAGACCAATACTGGACCTGTCTATTCTAAATACTTTCCTGGACGTTCCAAAATTCAAAATGTTGACACTGCAGCAACTTCTGCCCATGCTGGGCAAGAAGGTTTGGCTAGTTACTTTGGACCTCAAAGAGGCATACCTGCATGTCCCAATCCGACAGTCTTGCAGAAGATACCTCAGATTCATAGCTGGCTCAATGCATTAGCAATTCTCTGCACTGCCCTTTGGCTTATCTACTGCGCCCAGGGTCTTCACAAAATGCCTGGCACCAGTAATTGCATTTTGCAGACAAAAAGGAATTCAGATATATCCCTTCTTGGACGACTGCCTTATTCAAGCAGAGAGCAAGGACATTCTACTAAAGCATCTGGCATTTGTACAAAGATTACTAATTTGCCTAGGGTACACAGTAAACTAAAAGAAATCAAAACTAGTGCCCTCTCAAGAGATAATATTCCTGGGTGCAAGCTTAAATACAACTGCCCAGATGGCTTATCTCAAGCCAGACAAGCAAAGGCAACTGACTCATTACTTTCAAATGATGGCAACAAAGACCCAGGTACCTGCAAGAAAAATTCTGCAGGCTTTGGGCTTCATGGCATTCTGCATCCTGCCAAGTCCATATGCAAGACTGCATATGAGGAAGCTACAATGGTATCTAAAAAGTGTTTGGACTCAACATTGCCACAGCCTGGAAACAATAATAACTCTTATTCCCTGCCTGCAACAGGAGTTTTGATGGTGGGCACTGGCCTGTCACCACAACAAGGGACAGCCTTTCACTTTACCCACAGCCAGGCAGACAATAACAACAGATGCATCGGATTATGCCTGGGAGGCACACATGGCAGGAAAATGTATTCAGGGCACGTGGCCCACAGACCAAATGCATCTTCATATCAATCAAAAAGAGATGCTAGCTGTACAGAATGCCCTGACAGCGTTCAAGGATCTACTACATCCAGGGCAACTATTGCTAAAGATGGACAATACTACAGTTATGTGGTACATAAGCAAGGGGGCACACATTTCTACTCCCTCTGCAGGCAAGCCATGACCTTGTGGAACACAGCACTGACCTATCAAGTACATCTGCAGGCACAATTCCTGCCAGGAAAGAAAAATACTCTGGCAGACGAACTAAGCAGAAACCTCATAGACCCTCACGAGTGGAAACTAGATCCTCAGGTCTTCAGCATGATGATAAGGAAATAGGGATGCCCAGACAGATCTTTTTGCCTCCCCTAACAACTGCCAACTACAGAGATTCTGCACAAGGACTTATCACTCACAAGCATGGAAAGTGGATGCTCTATCATTCATTTGGAAACCCCTAACAGTTTATGCCTTTCTACCACTGTCTCTCCTCCCCCAGGTACTCCTAAAGGTCAGACAAGAGAAGCCAAAAATGATTCTGATTGCCCCAGACTGGCCATGCCAGCACTGGTACCCAACCCTAAAGAGCTTGTCTCAAGGCCCAGCCTGGACTTTACCTCAAATTCCTCATCTTCTGACTCAACAAAAAAAATCAGATCCTGCACAGCCAACTCAGAACCTTAAATTTGGCTGCATGGCAAATAATATAGCCACTCAGAACACACCTCTCTCTAAAGCTGTTATGGATGCCATTTTGGAAGCCAGGAGGCCCAGCACCAGGAAATCTTATGCAGAAAAATGGAAGAGATTCTGTGCTTGGAACCAGGCACAAGGAATTGAACTGCTTGTTCCAAATATTCCTCAGATTTTGCAATACCTAACTGAGATGCTGGACAAAGGCCTATCCTTCTCATCAATTAAGATCCATGCCTCTGCCATTTCAGCTCATTACAGTACGGAACCTCCTATTTTCTCACATCCACTGCTAAGACATTACCTCAGAGAGGCAAAAAACATAAGACCCCCAAGGAGAGCACCGATACCTACATGGGACCTCAACTTTGTCTTGGAAAAGCTCACACTGCCTCCTTTTGAGCCAGCCAATACAGCTGAGATAAAATTTTTATCATGGAAAACTGCAAGAAGAGTCTCAGAGTTACAGGCATTAATGGCAGTGGAACCTTTTATCATTTGTCATCCGGACAGGGTTTCTCTTAGGACAAACCCAACATTTATGCCAAAGGTAGTATCCAGTGTGGCTCTTAACCAAACCATTCATTTGCCAACATTTTATCCAAATCCCCAGAATAAAGGGGAGAGACTTCTACACTCTTTGGACATACACAGGCAGCTATGCTTCTACTTGGTCAAAACAAAAGCTTTCAGAAAAACTGAGCAACTGTTTGTAGCATATTCTGCAGGATCACAAGGAAAGGCTATTTCAAAGCAGACTATTTCAAAATGGATAGGACACTGCATTCATTTCTGCTATGCACAGCATGGCAAATCAGTGCCTAAGAATATTAGGCCACATTCTACCAGGGCAGCAGCCACTTCAGCAGCCTTTCTCAGAGGAGTACCAACCAAACACATTTTAGAGGCTGCAACTTGGAGTTCAGTGCACACTTTTACCAAGCATTATCACTTACCTCTTTACTCTAAATCCAGAGCAGGCTTTGCCACTGCAGTTCTGCAGGGCCTCATAGCCACTCCTAATCCTATTTAAACCCAGCCTCCCTACCTCAGCTTTGAGATTCAACCCAAATGTAATGACTGCAACAGTGAAACATGATGAACATAGTACAGTTGTGTACCTACCATAAATGTAGATGTTCGAGTGTATTCACTGTTGCAGTCCAGGTTACCCTCCCTCCATCCCCCTTTCTTTGCTGGGACTTATCTATACTTCTCTATCCTATACAACCTATGTGGTGTATTTGCTTGTAGATGAAGGTATTGTTTATTTTAGTGTATGTTTTTATAAGCAATATGTATTGCCTACCTTCTTTGGGGCACCTGACATCTGGGGCAAGGAAAAACTGAAGAAAATGGCGTCTGCTGCATCTTTTATACCCCTGGCGCACTGACCTCAGGGAAGAGGCGACAGCAACCAAAGCCGAACCAGGACTTTGGAATTCAGGCCGACTGCGGGTAGCCTGCCAGCAGGATAACCCAAGTGTAATGACTGCAACAGTGAATACACTTGAACATCTACATTTGTGGTAGGTACACAACTGTACTTTCTTCTTTCTCCTGGGGGACTTAGTTCTGAGTCTGGAGTGTCTGTACACCACCTTTGTGCCCTCTGCTGATGGGGGAAGCATATGTCTGACATATGATGCTGGTAAGTATTAAAGGCTTTGGTATACTGATTGGACATATTGCTGTCCTTCGCATATAAATACTGCAACAGTGAAGATAAGGACATCTACTGTTATGGCAAGATTTTACACAACTGTACTTTCCTGGGTCTGGAGCAGTAAGGACTTTAAGGATTTGGTGTTCAACATCTTTTCTCTTTTTTATGGTGGTGTGAAATTTGGTGGTGTTAGGTCAGCATTGCCAGTTTTGGGCTCGTTTTCTTAAACCTTCTGATAGTACAGCCACTCAAGAGAGAATTTATTCTGGCAAAGCACTGAAAGCTTAGTCTGTAATCTGTTAGTCTCCATTCCATTGTAAATAATGTATGTAACATATAGTATAAAACTCAGTACTTTTTTGAATATAGTTTTATGATATTTTATGCAACTGTGTTGTTGAAATTTCTTCAAATTCTGTCATATTGAACTAGTGCTGTTTTATGTATATGCATGTATGGTTTACTTTACATAGCTTTTCTTCCTTGGACTGTACTGATAAGGAGATTTTCAGTCTCAGTCAGGCTATCCCTGTTAACAAAAACAAGTAAATTAGTATTACTTTTTTAATTACATCAACGAAGATCTTTCATATTAAATTTAGCATATAGACTGATACTGTGTCTGTTGATATACAGGAGGGCCCTTGGGTCAAGAATATCCTACCTACATGGGCCTCTTCTACATTAGCTTTCACTGTCATTCATTGTACATTGGGCAAATATGTATGTGCTAACATTTTATATGTCAGATCATCATGGTTTCTTGATTTGTAGGTTAGGTGTTTGTTTGCCAGCGAGTGAACTGGCTGGCTTAGGAGGTGGTGCTTCCGTAGTCAGTGCATTATATTAGTGCATATCATTACAGGATGGTGGTGATTCCTGGGAGCAAAAACATTAAACATTTTCATATACCCCCAATCTAAGGTGTAATGTCTGTTGTGTCCAGTGGCATTATTTTGAAAATGTGGCAGGCAGACTGCAGGCCAGCTTGTTTTGCTGCCGTAGGTATTTTCTTCTGATTTTTAAGATGCTTCAGGATTCTTTGCTTGTAAAGCAGAGATGGTCAGGCAGGCCATTCGTCAGGATACAGTTACGAAGCATAGCACTATTCCTTTTGCAGCTACTTTTGAGTTTTTATTTTAATGTAGAAGTTGTGGAATTGAATTTTTCTGTGCAACTTCACTTTGCTTTTTGTTCAAAGGCTATACTGGATAAGTAATATTTGGATTCCCTGGGTTCTGTTATTTACCTTCCTCTACAGGCTTCTCTAAGCAAGATTTATTTTTCCTTTTGTTTTGAAAGAGGCTTTGATGCACACTATTTTAAAGAATTGTGTTTGGATTGAGCCACTTTAGACTTTAGGTGATAATTCTCCATCTTTTGTTAAAGTTATTATGAAAGTAGTTTATGCACAACTGTAGTCATATATAGCATACTATGACATATTTGATCCATGCTCGTCTAGCTTTAGATATAGGCAATGCACTGTGATTGCCTCATCAAGTGGATAGTGACCTTATGATAGTGGATCAGTGGTTGTATTCTGTTTTTGTATCCCTTGATCTCCCTGGGCCCATAGGCAGAGCGTCTTGTGGAGTATTTCTGAACATGCGGCTGACTTAATGTAACAATACTCTGATACTTTTCTTTTACCATTTGGTTCAAACTTACCATGTGGTTTCTGGGCATATTTTATCTAGTTATCGACTTATGGTGTTCCTCAGGACTGTATTCTTACTCCTCCTTTGTTCACTATGTGCATGCTGCCATTGTGAGTGGTCCTGAAAAGAAGAGGTTATCAGCTGTCAGTGTGATATCGATGGTATTTTTGTGTATTTCTACTTTTGTCAGACTCCTTTGCTATGTTTTATTACCTTGGAAGGCTGCCTGTATGTCTTTCAGTTGACTCAAACTCAGCAGTGTGAATTGAAAAGTGATGCTTGTGCATGCCATTTTTCATCTATCATATGTCCTGTCCCTTTGCTCCATATATCTGTATATCTGGTGTTTTGCTCATCTGTCATTTGGTGCCATTAAACCTTGAAGAAACTGTGAACCTGAGTGCTTCCTTCCAGCCTGTTTTTCTTCTGTTATATATAATACATACATACATACATGTGTGTGTGTGTATATATATATATATATATATATATCAATATAATATGTTTATGTATATATGTGTATATATGTGTATATGTGTGTGACTGTATGTACATACGTGTATATATATATATATATATATATATATATATATATATATATATTTACAGAGGGGTTGGAATTACTAAGAGTTCTCAGGATCTAGATTTGATAAACTGGCAACTGGCTGATGCTTAATTGCCACAGTAACCATATTACTTCTGTTTGTGTGTGAACAGAGAGAGTGTTAAGGAGACCATCCTTATTTCACTGGAGGTTAAGAGCTTTAACATATTAATTCCCACACCACAGACCATTTAAATTGCTTGGCTTGCGAATGATTTCCATCACATTTCACATTTGTCTAATTTTATAATTACATTTTAGCAGTTTTAATGATTAGTAATTATACAGTATTATAGTAAATTATGCGGTATTAGTTATTTGTAGAATAACTTAATTAGTGCAATATTTTATGTAATTATTTTATTTTATTTAACCTTTCGTTTCAGACGTGTTTTATGATGCAATTTCTAAACAAAGGTGTTAGAGGATTTAGTAACACAAGTTACTTTTAAGCACATGTAGAATCTGTAAATGTTTTCTGGGAAAAAGTGGTAATTGTAGTGTATTGCTTTGTAAACACTATTACAAGTTAGAAGCTTTATTGGATACACATTAAACTGAAATTTTTACTTCGCATCAGGTAGTCTATATTGTCACTACAAGAGAGCAACAAAGACAGAGAAGTATGTTAGAGAAAGGACAGAAGATTTTGAAACTCAGTTGCAGAAAAAAAAGAAATTAAAGGAGACTGAGTTCTCAGCCATTACTCATACACCAGAGGGAGAGACATTGGGCCAGATTCAGGAAGCCTCCGTGTAAGAGTTATAACTCTTACACGGAGGCTGCAGTGAAACTGTGTGATGTCAGCATGTCATGCATATGCATGAGGTGCATAAGGCATGCTGAATCACACTAGTAACTCTTACACGGTCCGTGTAAGAGAGTAGGGGGCGTGTCTGTAGGCTAAGCCCTGCAAGCGGACACGCCTCCGGAAGACTAGAATGGCTGAAAGTAAACAGCCACGAGAGAGGCCATGGAAATGTGCATAAACACACTACACAACACATGCCCCGATAGACCATCACTGTATAAAGTGAAGAGATGTAATAAAATTAAATTAAAACCTTTTTTTTAAACCCCGAATGTTTGCTACTGTGTGCGCCTGTGTGCGCGGGTGTGCTACTAGCGCAATCACAGTTAGCAATCAGTGGAAAAGGATATAAGAACTAAATATGCAAAGTAAGCCAAGAAGTAATAGCTTAGCGGTAGAGTTGCCGCCTAAGAGTAGGCAGGCAGGGTTCGAGCCCCCACAACAACCTTTTTTTTGTAAATAAGCACTAAAAAGCCCCTGACAGTATTGTACACATGTAAATGTATTCCCTTTGTAAAATGGAATGAAACGGAGCATATATTCTGAAGTAACACAATAACAAAAATAGTCAGAAATGTACTGATAGGTAAGCTGCTGTGAGACGGAGTGCCCGTAGCTGAGTAGTGTTTAAAAGCTGCAAACTGCGTGCCTGTTGCTAGGCATCAGTTTAACAGAGTGAAACTGTTTGCAACTAGCTGTGC
The DNA here is from genome assembly GCF_019279795.1 of Protopterus annectens. NCBI lineage: Eukaryota > Metazoa > Chordata > Ceratodontiformes > Protopteridae > Protopterus > Protopterus annectens. The sequence continues at coordinate 195,843,247 of NC_056749.1, read as the reverse complement.
TTAGCTGAACATGTGTGTCACTAGCCAATTAAGGTTTATCCCAGCGCACACCGCTTTGCGCGCTCCCACAAGCTAACTGCCAGTGCAAGCGTTACCTCCGCAAACGAGCGCAGACCTGGTTTTAAGTTCTTAAAAGTGCTTTTGGCATGTTTGATTGACAGGTCTCAACTCATTTCTGTCAGGAAAATCAAAAAGCAGTTGCCAGATTCGAACCCAGGATACCATGCACTAGAGTCAAGGTACTAAACCACTAAGCCATGACAGCAATACCTAGAAATGCAGAAATAGCATATATATGGGATAAAATCCAGAATGGAGCATGATAAAGCATTTTCAGTGAAGTAGATACAATTCCAAAACGCCAATCAGAGAAATGTGCGGGAAAATCGGCATATATAAGCCCCATAGGCGGAATACACAGCAGAAACGATTGTAGATCAGAGCTGCAGTCAGAATGAGTGGAGTAGGTGAGGGACGCTGCTTTCGAGCACAGCGTTAGCGTTGAGGAGTCCAGATACATGGTCTGGCTCCTTGTCCACCATCACGAGGCCCAACTCATGCAGGGCCAGGTCTCATGGGGAGCATATAGGGCAGAGGCATGGGACCAGTTGGCTCATGATCTGACCAGTGCTACTGGCATTCCACGCACTGGTGAGCAGGTCCGCCACCACCATGCGGACTGGAAACGACGCAAGCAAGACCAGTTGTCCGAATGGATCCAGGAGGCCCGGGATATGCCCAACGCCCCACTACTGAGTAAGTTACATTTTACTTATGTATGTAAGGATTTCAACTAGCTGATACCATGGAGATGTGTAGTCCAATATTACTTCTTTGTATTACAGCTGCAGGTGTCCGCTCTTGAATCGCGAGATGCATGCCCGTAGGCTGGTGCGGATGCGCCACCGCAGGTTAGTAACCCCACCCAGTACTTGTAAATAAATATTATACTGTAGCATGTATCAGAACACTGCAGTGTATTGATTAAAAGTAATATAATGTGCAAGCAAGATTTGAAAGTCTGCAGGTATGGCTGCAACAAGTTCATCAGTATGCAAGTGTAACTGGAAATATAATTGATAGAATTAAACAGTGCTGTCATACAGATGTCCCACCATTAATTAAATATAGTGTAACCTGCAGTAGTCTCAAGAGTACAGCTTCAGAATCTGAGGTAGTCACATGTGAGATATATCCCCTGTTGAAATGCTGAATCATGACAGAAGTGAGGCTGTTGGAAAGTGTTTGAATCACCACTAGTCTAACATGTGAACAAAGCCTAGAAGTAGCAACCTGAACTGTGAATTTGCAGGAAGTGTGAGACTGACAGAAAGGGTCATGTATGAATAAATAAAGTAGTAATAACCCGGAATATATTAGCCCCAGTGTGTTTCTACAGAACTAAATGCATGTGGGAAGTACAACTTAATATACCAAACTGATTTCAGTGTGTCAGAATCTGGAATGTCTAGCCAAATGCTGTATATGGTGATCACAGTAAACAATTTGCAGATAGAATGAATGATTATCTGACAGACTAAACAGCCATAGTTGTCCCCTGTCCTGTCATCAAAGTGTAGCAGGATGATGTATCTGATCAGATTCAAAATAAGTAGGATAGTGATGTATTTGTAACAGGTGTAGCTTGACAGTCAAATAAAATTTATTTTGAAACATCAGCCTCAACTTAATTGTGTACCTATTATAAATGTAAATCAATGTGTAACATATGAATGTGTCATCACTTTCTATCTCCTACCAACCCTATAATTCCATATAACAACACCCACTAAATAATGGTATGTGAACATTTCATTAATCATGGACATTTGTCCGTTTAAAAATATATGCATGTCTGTTCGTGCATGTGCCCTGTTCATACCTGCAAATCTGATGGCCTGTTGCCATTAATCAACCCTGCATGTTGTTTGACTGTGTATTTCTGTTCAAATAATGCATGTGATATTGATATGCCCCTTGTTCAATGGTGTTAATATCTGGGTGTTTGTTTGATGGGAATACCAATGCATGCTGTTACAACTAATCTGAATGGAATACAATGCCACTAACCCAAACTAACATAACTACTCACAAACCTAGAACGCTTGGGAAGGCAGGTCCCAGCGGACCCACCTCTCCCACCTCAGCTGGTGACTGCACCTGGCACTAGTGCCCAGGCCGGACCCTCCGGGTGGCCCTGTGCCACCTTCGGGTGGAAGCGCTGCAGGGATGGGGCCCGCCCCCTCTGCAAGTGTGGCCGGAGGGGTTCGCCCACTCACCCTCCGCGGTGTCCGGACGGTGGTGCGAAGGGAGATCCAAGACACTGTTCTTGGGCCCCTACGCCAGCTCGAGGCTCGTGTGGCACAGCTAACGGCCCCGCCCAGTGCCCCGCCTACCCAGCCCCCAGCACAGCCCCGCACTGGTCTGTGAAGGAACAGTGGCAACTGCCTATGGGTGGGGATATCAGTTCCACTGTTGCCATCTGTGGGCTCATGCATCTTGGAAATCCCAACCTCCGTCCCCGCCAATTGTGTAACCCCCACGTGTGTCATACACCGCCTCTGTATGCGCCTTGTCTGTCTTGTCTGTTAACCTACCCAACCTACCTCCCCAGCTATACCGACTTCCTTCACCTGACATACCACTCTCACCTGAAAAAAAAGGGCACTCTGTACCCACAAAAAATTACGCCCATACATAGCTGTCCATGTCGCACACATGTCTGCTTGACATTGAAACAGTTAATTACAATTGGCTCTACAACAACTATTAATGTTGTCCTGACACCTCTCTCAGGGGTGAAAGGTTTCTAATGTCTCACCAAAATACATGGAAATGCACAGCTGTTGCTGCCAAAGACATGGGCATCTATGGGCCTTACCTACATCCCTCCTGCAAATCCCACGCTTGTTTCCCTACTGTCTTACCCTCTTTGTGACCCCTTTTCACCACTTTCCTGTCACCCCCTTTTTTTTTCTTCCAAAGAAATTAGCTGGTGTGCTTGTGTTAGCGGAGCTCACCGCCAGTGCGCATGCGTGAGCTCACAAAACGAAAGCAGACCTGGTTTAGTGCTTAAAAGTGCCTTTATGGCACTTTGATTGACAGGTCCTGTACTCAGTTTGAAAGTTTGCTAAGAAAAATAAATTCCCACTGTCAGTCTCGAACCCAGGACCTTGGTAACATTAGTCTGTATGACCTACCACTAAGCCATGCCTGCTTTACAAGAACACACTGCTAAAATAAATATAACATGTAATAGTAGGAATCAGTATAAAGGCAATATAGGAGATGTACTATCTAAAGCATGTCAGGTAGGGTTTTAATGGCCAAATTACTGGATTCCCATACTAGTTCAGTGTGAACAGAAACAGCCCTGCTACCTGTTAGCTTGTACATAATAATGTAAGGTAATGTACATATGTGAAGGTATGTATATCTACACATACATATATATAAATATATATTAATACATATGAAATATAGTCGTAGGTCTCAGTAGCCATACACACTCACTACAGGAAACAGTGAACATAATTGCAGCAACCTGAATCTGCAACACAGCCTGACCCCTGTGTGACCTACTTACCCTTCTAACTGCTTAAAGGTGGCCTCAGCACTTTGATTGACAAGTCCTGTACTCAGTTTGAAAGTTTGCAAAGTAAAAAATTCCCACTGTCAGTCTCAAACCCAGGACCTTGGTAACAGTAGTCTGTATGACCTACCACTAAGCCATGCCTGCTTTGCAAGAACACAGTGCTAAAATAAATATAACATGTAATAGTAGGAATCAGTATAAAGGCAATATAGGAGATGTACTATCCAAAGCATGTCAGGTAGAGTTTTAATGGCCAAATTACTGGATTCCCATACTAGTTCAGTGTGAACAGAAACAGCCCTGCTACCTGTTAGCTTGTACATAATAATGTAAGGTAATGTACATATGTGAAGGTATGTATATCTACACATACATATATATAAATATATATTAATACATATGAAATATAGTTGTAGGTCTCAGTAGCCATACACACTCACTACAGGAAATAGTGAAGATATATGCAGCAACCAGAATCTGCAACACAGCCTGGCTCCTGTGAGACCTACTAAGCCCTTTAACTGCTTAAAGGTGCCTCCAGCACTTTGATTGATAGGCCCTATACTCAACTCAAAAGCAGAATATGAGCATACTAGTAGGCCCTACCACAAGACCATTGTAACACTAGTCTGTATGACCTACCACTAAGCCATGACTCTCATACAGGAATATAGTGCTAAATAAGTGGAACACGTAATAGTATGAATGAAGATAAAGGCAATATAGTATGTCTACTACCCAAAGCATGTCATGCAGACTTTTATAGTCCCAATTACTGGGTTCCCATACTAGTGTAGTGTTACCAGAAACAGCCCTGCTAATTGTTAGCTTGTACCCAATAATGTCAACTAATGTACATATATGAAAGTATGTATATGTACACAGATATATATATATATATATATATATTTATATAGCAATACATATGACATATAGTTGTAGGTGTCAGTATGCATACACACTCACTATAGGGAACAGGCAAGATAAATGCAGCAACCTGAATCTACAACACAGCATGAAGCATGGTAGATGTACTAACCTTCACACTCACAAAACACTGTCAACAGCATACCAGCATGGTCCACGCCTACAATCTGAAAGGGCAACGCCTATCTCACATACCCTTTTATAGCAGTGTCCTGAAATCACAGTGAGACATGCAATCAGTACACACCCAGCTGCATGCAATTAGCAAATGCTGCCTTACAATTGGTGCAGAGGCCATCACATGGACCTATGCAGATACCTACAAAAGCAATGAGTACCCACACTACACTCATGCAATACATTCATTGCACAAAACCGATAGAGAAAGAGAGAGAGAGACAGAGAGAGAACAAAACAGAACAAAACAGAAATAAAGACAGCCAGCAGCAAAACCAGCAGCAGCAGCAGCAGCAAACTTCAAGCAGCACCAGTGACACACCAACAGCTGCCACAAACACAGGTAATGCAAAGTAGCAGGTTAATCCTGTGTATACTGTGACACCTCCAAATGTATCATAGTTCACTATCTATAGGTATGTCCATGAGATAGGTTGTGTGTACATAGTCATGAAATATAAACATATGTAATATTGTTGTACATGTGGGCCATAACTAACACTTCCATAGCTTAGAACACAAGGCCAGTTGTGCATATGATGCAGTAGTTCCCAGGGTCAGTAGAGGTTCCTCCTCATTGGTGTGGGACCACTGTGTATGTATGGCACTGTTCAGGTACATATCCTGTAGTATGGCCAGGGATTAATATCAGTCTGTCATGTGGTGCTATGTCCTCCAGGGGTGAATGTAGCACACATCCAGGGATACCATTTCGTAACAGTGATGATATGTGTTCTGCAATGATGAGGGTGGCTCTCACCTGGACATGTGAGAGGATAGGGAGGTTACAGTCATCTGGGATAACTAATAACACGTGTGTAGGACAATGGGGGGTACCTGCACCTAAACTGTCTGCAACAATGTTGGCAATATCTGTGCATTTGGTGAATGTGAAGCATCTTAACACTGCAGACAACAGATGCCTTCCCGTCATGTGAATCTGCCCTGTGCTGCAGTAGCCTCCTACTATTGTTATACAATATGCCTGTATCTGTAGTCCACTGGACAGGATTAATAAGTGGTGTGCAGTTGTTCTGGGTTAGATAACTGTGTGCACAGTACATGCAGTATGTGGGATGTCTGTGGTAACGATATGCAAAGGTGCTGGCGGTGTGTGTTGTGGCTTCCACTGGCCCAGTGGGCTGCATGGATAGCATCACTGTCATAACTACTGAATAACTGTGTAATAACATGCATACATAGCAAGGTAGTGTACTGTGCTTGTGGTGTTGTTCAGATATGTATATCCAGGCTGAGTAATGTGTGTCCACATCACAGGGTTGGATGGCAGCACACATCCAGTATGTATGGATGAACACCCAGAATGTGTCAGACGTGTCACCTGTGCAGAAGTATCTGGCCATTACCTGTGCATCCCCACAACACACACACATGCAACATATGGCAGATGTACTATAGCAGTACACACATGTTCATAGGTTCATACTAGGCTATCTGCCCGAGGGCATTTACAAGCCTAGCCCATCGCTTTGTGGCTTACGCCACCCCTTTAGTATGGGGAACCATACCCATTATTTTGCTGTGCCTCTGTCGAGCAGTGACACGGAGGTAATCCCTGGGGTATATCTGCGATCTCCCATCCATTGGTCAAGATTTCTCTTGAACAAGGCTAGCGAGGTGCTCTGCCTCACATATACCGTGATTTTGTTCCACAGCATAGGAGTCTTTGGGTGATGAATCTATCCCTCCAGCATGTCCTATTAATAGCCGTGTCGAGGTTTAAGTCTCCGCCTTGTGGCTCTGATGGATCTAGGTTTTTAGGTGAAGCATATTCATCAAATCTGGGTTTGACATGGCCTTGTATGTTGGGCAAAGGTCACCTCTGAGCAAGCTGTGTTTACTGAATAGAACATACATGGACATGCTGGAGGGGCAAATTCCTAACTTCACTCTGTAATGAGCTCGAACAGTTGAGAATGAACAGTTCATAGGTTCATACTAGGCTATTTGCCCTAGGGCATTGGTAAGCCTAGTAGAATGTGTTTGTCTTTGCCACCCAATCACATCTTATGCTGCTATGCCCTTGTCCGACTTTAGTATACTTTGCCTCTGTCTAACAGCGACATAGAAGTGATACCTGGGGTACAACTATGATCTCCATCCACTCATCCAGATTCCTATGGAAGAGAGTCAATGAGGGACTCTGCCTAACCAGTAGTGTGAGCTCATTACAGAGTGAAGGGAGCCTCTCGGTTAGAATATGCCCTCCAGCATGTCCATGTATGTCAGTGCTGAGGTCCAGCTCACCTGAGCATGTGGCTGAATGGGACACTGATTGCCTGAGGTGCATCACGGTCATTACTGCTAGGTAGGACATGGCTGTATATGGCATGCACAGATTGCCTCTGAACAGGCAGTATGCCACTGAGTCCAGCTGGATTCACTTTACCTGGGCAGCATATGACATCTGTGTGAGCCATTGCATCCCCTTGATGATGTACTGTTGTCCTGTACCAGTTGCTGTAGGTGTCTGGTTAGGTACATCCCAAAAGGTGCATTGTACGCAATTATAGGCCTGATGATGGATGAGTACAGAGGCACAATGACCTCCCCTGCCATACATGTGAATCAGTCATGATTAGCTGGGCTATATAACATGTCTGTCAATCCACGCTGGCCATGTGGTAGACAAATGACAGACCGCTACCATGTTTCTTCCCCAGGTCCCCAACCACGCCTTCTGTACTCAATGGCCTAACACCTATGTTGTACTGTGCCACCAATGTCGAGGCGTGGAATCTGCATTGAATACTGATACTCCCTCCCTTGTTCAAGTGTTGTGGCCGACAAGAATGGTAACAGCTATAACGTGGTAGTACTGGTGTGCTCCTGTGAAACCTGAAACAGGTTCATGTTACTGCACAGATATCGATGTCCAGAATGCTAGGTAGGGTTTTGGGTGCGTGCATCCTTGGGTCTAGACGCCCAGTGTTGAGTAGCATCACTCTTACTTCCTCATCCTTTGTGATACAAATGGATGTGGGTTTGCCTTATGAGCCTTGCCTAATACAGGCACTATGGGTGTAGCAGGAGGCTCCGCCAAATGTCAATAGGACTGTGGTGACAGGTGCAAGCTGTCCCTAGCAAAGCATACCACCCCAAGATGGCAGGCATTGGCACACCTGTGAATGACACCAGTATGTCAGTCAATTGTTGGAAGGGATCATCGTGCCTTGATATTGTGGCATTGTTCTAGGTGAGGGTAGGATGCTACTCAAGGTCAGGGTCAAACTGTCTCGGCTACGTGCTCAGAGAGCTCTGTAATGTCTCATGTCATGTAGTCCAGGGAGGAATGTGTCAGGCCATTCACAGCAGCATGGACATTGACTGAGTCATACCTGTACCTGCCTTGGGGTTACCTGACTGTTTGTGTTATGTGGCAGTTCATAGTGCCTGACAGGCTGCACACCGTGACCCTCACCTCGTTAAGCCTGGTGAACGTGATGTGAGTGTGCCTGATGATAGAGGCACCTAGTACAGGTGTATGAGGTGTGTTGTTAACTGTTAATGGCTGTGAGTGTTCAGCACATTGGCTTTGTGTGATATGTGTTGCACATGTTGGCTTATGTGGTAGTGGTTGCCTGGATGTCTGCTTAGGAGGTCTCTGCTGCATAGGCAGAGCTGTGGTCTGAGCCTACAAGTATGATCATGTGTGATCATGTGTTAGGTCCGCTGTTGTGGTAGGTCTACATGAGACTGGAAGTGTAGTGAGTGATCCCCTTTGCCACGTGACTGGTTATGGCGGTATTGACTAGACAGAGCCTAGCCTCCAGTCTGGTATATGGTTGCATCACTCACATGAGTTTGAATTTGTTGTTAGGAGGAGGGGTTGTCTGTGTACATGCATCTGTTCTAACATTGTCTCTGGAGTACCACACTCACCAGCTGGACTGAGGAGGGAACTGACAACTGACCTCTGGACATGCTAGAATACTATTGTGAACTCTGTAATCACTAATGATTGAAAACAAGGTCCAGTGGGGAGTGAGGGTGTACTGACATTACCTACAACTGCTGACTGATATAAAAGCGCCAGTGAGCAAATGCCAGGTAACCTAAGTGCAATGTGTCACAATGAAGTAAATGCAACAATGACAAGCAGTCACTTGCTGTCATGTGTAACATGGAAGTACGTACAGTAAGCAATGCAGATAACAGTAGTGAGTCACAGATGTGTTGCAAAGATGTGTACTATGTGGATGTAGCATACCAGTGAAATAACAAGCTAACAGATAACAAGCATATAAACAAAGGTAGATGCAGGAGGCCTGATGTAGTGTTTGCTACAACAAACAAGGTGTAGCAATGTCAGTAAGATACAGCTCAGATATGCAGGCACTATAAACCTGAAACCAGATGTCCCCAGCTATGAATGGCAGAGTACAGCCTATTGTCACACATGGGTGCAGACCACAAACCTCGTTAATGTTAAATAACTGGCCTGAAGGCCAACTGCCCATACCAGAAGTAATACACTTGTACACTGGGCCCACAATCAGCAGTTCCCAACTTCAATGGATGAAAGATATGTGTCCTGCCACCACAGTGCTTGCCACCAACCTCCCTAATGTAAAACAACTGGTCTGAAGGCCAAGTACTTAGTACAAATGACATAGAATGATAGCTACACTGTAATCAGGTTTTAACCAATCAGTAATAAGTAGAAGTTAACACTACCTGTATAGAATGTGTACCATGTATTGTTGAGATACTATGCTGATAACCTGTTTGTGTACCTTTCCAGATAGACATGGCACCTAAACGGAATCCTGCCTACTCTGCTGCAGAGGATGACGTGATCCACCAGAGCCTGGTGCGTGACTATGCCATCCTGTTCTCACGCACCACCCAGAATCAGCAGGAGAGGTCTGCACTGTGGCAAAACCTTGTTAGCAGGATAAATGATGTTGGCATGCATGATAGGACATATGAGCAGGTGAGACATCACTGCAGTGATTTGATAAGAAATGTCCGCCAGCGTGCTGCAGATATCCGCAGGCAACAGGCTGCCACAGGTGGGGTGGCCACACATCCCCCTCACCAGACAGGAGGGGCTACTGCTAAGTGTTGTGGATCCAGCCCCAGAACAACAGCAACCATCATGCATCCTGATGGAGGTTGGATCCACACAGCAGCAAGACAGCGAGCTGGCAGGTAAGATGCCATATTCATTTATTGTTATTACTTTTACATTTGTTGACCCAGATAGTCTAGCTGGATATAAGTTCATTTTCAGTAGAGGCCTGTGGAGAAAAGCTCCACACATAACGTAATAAAGGCAGACAGACAAGTTGTCATTACAGACAGCCAACATAATAGAATTGTACACCAGCCTGTTAATTAAATCAACATACATGTAAGGAAGTCAAACAGTTTAGAGTCATACACAATGTACCGCTGGTTTCAAAGCAATCCTACCTAAAGCATAATGGTTATGCAATAAGGCAAAAGCCATATACATAATAGTTAGGGCTCAGAAGGGTAGAGAAGTAGAAGGAGTATGACAGATACAATGATATGGAAGAGGCAGGAGTCAAGAAGGGAAGTGAGGAAAAGAAGGAAGACAGTCAAGAGGAGGTGGGAGGGATGGGAGAAGTAGGTCAGAGCATAGAAGGACATCAAGGTGAAAGAAACAGGGTAGAAGCTAGTTTCTATGCACAATGAGGGGTTAAAGGTGAAGAGAGGGTAGGGAGAGGGACGTTAGCCTGACTCCAAGAAGAACAAAGCCAGTGGGTTTGGGAGTACAGTTTGGGGTGGCGGTTGGAGAGAGGTAAGGGTGAGATTAGAGTTAACTCCTGGTATGTACATATGACTGTTCTGTACGCTGTTACTTCATGCACGCATAAGGTGTGCATGTGGTATGTATCTGTCATCATGATATATATACAGACATGATGTGCAGCTGATGTGTATAAGGGAACTAGTGTACTACTGTACTGTATCATGTGCAAAATGAATGGCACACATGTGCCCACTGACATTACTCTCTTCACACTTCCAGGTCCCTCCCATGTAGCAATGAGGCAGGCCATACATGCTGGTGAGTCTTTAAAAATTATCTGTAAAACAATTTATAAAACTAGGAAGAGTAGTGTAACTCTGTAGTAGACATGCTGGTGACTGTGTTCACAATAACTGTAATTGACAGGTAGTAAATTGAGTAGTGTAACACGGTACTGATGTGTGTGTTTACTGTGGGTGTGCATGTGTGCAAGTGTGCCTGTGCCCAAGTGTGCATGTGTGTTAGTGTCCATGAGTGCATGTGTCCATTTCTGAATGTGTGCATTAGTATTGAAGTGCATCTCTTTCAAATATGTATTGAGACTGTAATCTGTGTTCCATGTTTTCCTCCCGTAGGTTCTGGTGCTGCTCTGGTGACCTGCAGCAGGGAACCTGAATCTTGTGCCCCAGGTACTGATGATGATGAAATGTCTGTAATGGTGCAGGAAGGTGTGTCTGGGTCCGCCATTGGTCAGCCAATTGACAGTACACAGCTTTCAACCCCGCCACTGCGCACAGTCATCCTGCCCTTACATCCTTTGTCACCATTGTCCCTAGGTGATGGACAGTCAGCAGTGGGCATAGATCAGGGTAATGTGGTACCTGTGGTACATGCATCCTCACAAGGCAGCCATGTGCAGAGGCCTCCAATGGTACCACGCAGACAGTCGCCCATGGGTTCTCGTGGGGCATCCGTGGTCGCATTGCCTCTGGCCGACGTGCCCAAGGAGGTATGTCAACCTCCACTATGTTTAGAACTGTCATGCAGGCACAGGCACGTATGGAAAGGTACACCAGACAGGGTCTGAGGGAGCTGAGAGCATGTCGCATAGCCATGACAGACGGCATGCATGATGTTGCGAATGCTATCCGTAACTTCACAGATGTCGCTGACAGACGCTGTGGGGCATAGAACAGCTGCTCCACAACCAGATGTCCATGGGCCAGGGCGATGGTGTGCGCTTATGACGCCGACGCGGCGTGATGCCAGCAAGAGCACCAGCTGGCAGTGGCCGCTGACGACAACAGGCCCACTCGCTCAAGTGCCAGCACCAGCCCCAGCAATGCTGGGTCTGTGCTGTCATCCAGACGCCCCAGGAGACCACGTGCACGTGGCTCTGGACAGTCCCAACAGGGAACTGTGTCCAGTCAACACACCCCTGCTTCCGGGGACAGTACCCAGCCTGGGTTAGTACCGATACCGCCCGTAGCACCCCTGCCAGGCACACGTCCCGTGTCCGCGCCCACAGACACTGATCTGGATGACCTGACAGGTGCAGTCTGTGGCTGTCCACAAAACCCTGTACATGGCAGCCATTATGTGGGACTGTGTGCGTGCTTACACACATGCAGAAACCTGGAAACCTAACACCTAGGGCAAACACATACACACACACACTGCACCAACAACGGTCCACCCTGTACTGCTGCCCCTCACAAACACACATACACACACATGTCAATTGGTGTTACCAGTGGCCGGCTTGGGCATACCTAACCCACACCCTGTGCATATGATGACACTGTGCCACCTCCTGCATACTACAACATCGGTGCAGGTAAAGGTAAACACGTTGCTGATGCACAGGGTGACTACATAGATGTGTATAAGTAGTAACATGTTGGTAACTGTTGACTGTTGCAGTATAAATGTGTGTATATCCCAGCAGTCCTGCTGCAGTAACTGTATGAATGTCCTCAATTGTTATCTGCACCCATACTACTTAACAAAGTGTACCAGCTGCACACCATCACATGCTAACATTGACTATGGCAATGCGCATCTTGTGCTGTTATGTAGATTCAGCTACATGTATCTGTTCTGTCACACATGCATCTATACACACCCTGCTACCCACACAGATGCACACACTCACCTGCCATTCCCATTATTTATCACCCTACATGAGTAGCTGTTGATACATGACAGGTACACATTTCAGAAGTGCACTATGTTGTTTACTACTGGCATCCCCTTCTCTACCTGTACTCACAGGGTTCAGGCAACCTCATCAGTTGAAGATGTAATGTGCATCAGGTACTGTAGTACCCTGATTGCCACAGCAAACATGTTTCCCATACGGAAATGCACACACAGACACATCCCACATCCACACACTTGCCACATTCAGGCTTCAGAACACTATCTAGGTATATTCGGTACATGTGCTGTTACAGTAGCATGTAACACTATACTGAGTACTGGCAGTTACTTGTCTGTTGTCATGTTGTCTGTATAGAATAAAAGAATTGTTTGATTATCCTACTCCCCTTTGTGGACATTACTTGAAGAAGTGTTACCTTACATGTGTTATCAGTACCACCACCTTCTGTTTTGTAGTTTTGTTTGTATAGGGTGCTATCAACATCACTGCTTGTTAAGGGTAATGACCACCCTGCAGTGTATAGCCCCATGTGGCAAAAGCCACATCCCACCCCATCATTGTGCACACACACTAACCCCACCAACAGTAAAACACATACTTTCCATTTGCAAGATTCAAACCCATACCTAACTGTGCAATGACAGTAGAAACAGACACATTAGCAGAGTGTGCTATTTGCAGTAGTTGGAGAAATCCTTACTAATGCTGTACTTAGAGGGTGCTGACATCATCTGTGTGTAGGAGGAGGGATGTGCACCCTGTAGTGTGTTCTCCCAGTTGGCAAAAGGCAGTTAACCCTCCCAGCATAGTGCACACACATAAACCACACTCATACTAACACACATACATTCCCTTTGCAGGATTCAAACCCCTACCTAGCTATGTTAAGACACTACAGACGGACGTATTAGCACAGCGAGCTATTCGCATTACTGGGGGATTTTTTTTCCCCTGATATACTTATAGGGTGCTGACATCATCAGAGTCTAGAAAGTTGTGGTGTGTTTTCCCAGTTGCCAAAAGGGATGTTTCTTTCATACACACTTGCACACACACTTACCCCCCCTTCACACACACTTGCCACCTGCTGGATTCAAACCCCTACCTAACTATGTTATGACACTACAGACGGACGCATTAGCACAGCTCGCTATTCGCATTACTGGGGAATTTCCTTTCCCCTGATATACTTATAGGGTGCTGACATCATCAGAGTTTAGAAAGTGGAATGATCATCCTGTGGTGTGTTTTCCCAGTTGCCAAAAGGGATGTTTCTTTCATACACACTTACACACACACTTACCCCCCCTTCACACACACTTGCCACCTGCTGGATTCAAACCTCCTACCTAACTATGTTATGACACTAGAGACGGACGCATTAGCACAGCGCTATTCGCATTACTGGGGAATTTCCTTTCCCCTGATATACTTATAGGGTGCTGACATCATCAGAGTTTAGAAAGTGGAATGATCATCCTGTGGTGTGTTTTCCCAGTTGCCAAAAGGGATGTTTCTTTCATACACACTTACACACACACTTACCCCCTTCACACACACTTGCCACCTGCTGGATTCAAACCCCTACCTAACTATGTTATGACACTAGAGACGGACGCATTAGCACAGCGCGCTATTCGGATTACTGAGAGAATCCTTTTCTCCAATATACTTATAGGGTGCTGACATCATCAGAGTCTAGAAAGTGGAATGATCATCCTGTGGTGTGTTTTCCCAGTTGCCAAAAGGGATGTTTCTTTCATACACACTTACACACACACTTACCCCCTTCACACACACTTGCCACCTGCTGGATTCAAACCCCTACCTAACTATGTTATGACACTAGAGACGGACGCATTAGCACGGCGCGCTATTCGGATTACTGAGAGAATCCTTTTCTCCAATATACTTATAGGGTGCTTACATGATCAGTGTCTAGAAAGGGGATGAGCATCCTCTGGTGTGTTTTCACATTTGCTAGGGGTAACATTTGGACCAAGTGTGTGAGCATGCCCAGTTCAGCCTTCCCGTGGCATGTTGTGTGAAAGATGTCTCATTTATCTAAGTGTGTGAGCATGCCCAGTGTGGGCTTTACATATGTTGAACTCTGCAGCCCATCACATTTGTGGATGAGTGTGACCTTCAACAAATACCTGAAGTTTATGGTTGTGTGTTCTGTGCCATGTTGTGTAGTTACTGTCCTAATGCTTTTGTGTGAACAAAACAGGGAGTATACTGTGCCTGCAGGTTTTGCATGGGATACTTTGCACACAATTGTCAACGTCCGCTCATACTGACCTAACACTGTAGCACTGTCTAGTGTAGTGTTTCAGTACTTTCACTGTGGTGGTCAGTATCCTGGCCTTTAGTCCTATCACTGCTTTACATTTCCATAGTGTGCACAACAGCCTGGTTAGGGTCCAGTTGTGCACATCTGCACAAAGGCAGTGCCTCTACAGACCCTGTTAATTGCTGCCCCATAAGCTTAACAAGTGTAGTCTGCAAATCTATGGAGAGGATCATAATTGAGCTCATAAACAAAGATATAGGGGACATGCAGACATTGTACCCATCCCATTTTGGCTTGGTCAGGGGCAGATCATGCCTTTTGTACTGGGTTGACATCTTCAAATTGGTCACTTAGGCCATTGTTGGGGAAAGGCAGTCCATACAGCCTACCTTGGCCTTGTTTCAACACAATACCCCACTCAGGTATTGTGGAAAACCCTAACAACTGAAATGTAAACCCATATGTCACAAGATGGGTTGCAAACTGGCTTAAGGACGGGACCCACAGGGTTAGAGTTGCTGGCACTATGTTAGACTCCAGGCTGGTCACAGGTGGTGTCACACAGGGCTCAGTCCTTGGCCACATTGTTTGTCATGTACTTCCCAGAAGTACAGGCCAACATGGGAGGACTTTGGATGACAATGTTAGCAGATGACTGCACACTGGGCACCATAGTGGACAGTGCATCACACACAGATATCCTTCAGAAGGGACTCACAGTAACTGATAGCTGGTGCCAGGGCCATGGCCTGAAGTCAGAGTGCACAACATGTGTAGACATACCCTTCAGGAAAAGCAAGGTGACCCCAAGCTACCATATAGGTGGCAATCCTCTAAGCACAGAGGAGGTTATCATGGACCTGGGGACCCAGGTTAACAGTCGCCATTCTTCTGAGACTCACATTGCTAAAGTGGCTAGGAAGACCTTCTACATTGCCCACCTGATCAGGCTGGGATTCACATCCAGATCTAGTGGGTCATTGTTCCCCTGTACTCTTCACTTATCAGACCGGTGATCGAGTCAATGCCCTATTCTGGCTGTATCTCACACAACATCTGCAGCAATTGGAGACACCCTGACTGTCCCCACCTAAAGGATCAAGGACCCCCAACAGCTGTCATATGCTGCCAGATTGATGACACTCTCAGTCTATTCACTCACATACCGCCTGCTTAGAGGTGACATGTGCCTGACATGCAGGCCATGTCCAAACAGAGATTAATGGGCATGCTCCACCTCAGACTCAGAAGATCCACCTGAACCACTAGTGCAGGTGACTTACACCTTAGCAGGGATGTATGTTGGACATGTTGGAGGGATGGAGTTATCACCGGAGACTCCCTATGCTGTGGAATACAATCCTGGTCCATTTGAGGCAGAGCACCTTGCTGGCTGTGTTCAAGAGGTATCTTGACCTAATGCTAGTCGGAGAATGTGTTTGTCCATCAACACATTGTAAGTTTAGTTCGACATGTCATATGTCTTGTTTAGTATACTGTGCCTCTGTCTACCTGTGACATAACATTGATACCCAGGGTAAACCTCCCATCTCCCATCCACTCATTAGGATTCCTGTTGAGGGACTCAACCAGTGTCTCTATGGACAACCTGTACTGGTAGTTTACTCATGTGTGGGGTGGCTTCTGTGTTTTGGATAATGCAGTACAGCCTGTCCTATATATGTCAGTGCTGGGGTTCAGGTCCCTCATGTGCATAGCTCCCTGCCATTCAGATTGTACAAGGTGCAGCATGTGCATTGATTCCAGCTTGGACATGGCTTTCTACATCAGGCACAGCTTGCATCTGGGTGGACAGCATGGCAGTGTGTGGAGCTGCACTCTGTTTAATCAGACTACACATTACATGTGTTCCAGCTCTGTCATACTCCTGGTGAGGTACTGTTGTGGACTTTACAGGTGCTGGATGTGTGTGCATGAGGTACACCCCACAGGGGCTGTTGTGGTCATTTCTAATGCTGATGAAAGATAACTGCAGAACCAGAATGACCTCCCTTAGCTAGATGTCAGACAGCATGGACCATACAATCATTAACTGAAAACAGGACCCTCTCCACAAAGGGAAAGTGTCCTGTCTGGTGGACCCCAGCCATAAACAAACTGTATGACAGATGAGGGTTACTAATGCAAGACAGAGCTACATCTCCAAAAGGGAAGACAGCTGTGATCAGCACTAGTAGAAAGCTACATTATCTCATAAAGACATGCAAGGTCAACTTGGGGACATAAATCACCAAAGACAATGAAGGTAACCACACTGCTTTCTTCAGTTATGTCAGACACCTGGTTGTGAACCCTCGGATATGCTCAGAGTTGGTACACAACAACATATATTCCAGTGACCTGACAGATATTGGCAACATTCCGCGGACAGCTTCAGTGCGATTTACCCCTCCTCACCCCCAAAACAAGATAGTTATCACTGCTGTATGTAACCTCACTGTCATCTTGGATGTCCATGTGAGAGCCACACTCAGCAAAGACAAGTACACAGCATCCATGGGACCTGTTGGTATCTCCAGTTGCATGCTATGTGAACTCCAGAAGGGGCTGGACCCATATATACAACTGCTATTTAACCTTAGTCTTGCTACAGGATATGTACCTGAACACTGGCATACGGCAACAGTGGTCCCACTCCACAAGGGGATGCCTCCACAGACCATGGCAACTACCACCACACAGGCTTAACCAGCCTTGTCTGCAAAGATATGGGAGGAGTCATGGAGCTCTTACACAGACACATTACTGACCCACGGACCCTTGTTCCCACCTAGTTCAGCTTTGTACAGGGCAGATCCTGCCTTTTGCACCTTTGCACCTGAAAAGTACCTACCATGAAGATCAGGGTTCTTCAACACATGTCATATGCTTCCAGAATAGAGGAAGTCCAGCTTTGTTCAGTGTCATACCAAGCATACTTACAGGTGACCTATGCCTGACATACAAGACCATGTCCAATCAGGATTTGGTGGACATACTCCACTGCAAGCAATCCAAATCCACCAGAGCCATGAGAGCTGAGTATTTGAACCTCAGCACATACATGTATAGGACATGCTGGAGGGACAGAGTCATAACTCAGAGGCATCTCACACTCTAGCAGAGTATCCCAGTTCATGTTTGACAGAGTCCCTCACTGACTCTCTTCAGGAGACATCTGGACAACTGCATATGAGACAGAGGCACAGACTAGACAGAGACACAGTCATGTTATTCAATTACGTAAGGGGTCATAATGTGTCACTACTAAGTCAGAGGCACAATATTCAGAATCTATTCTGTACACTTATTACCACTATAAGGGGTGGCAATAGCCACATCACTATGGCTAGGCTTATACATGCACTAGGGCAGATAGCCTAGTAGTACACTATGACACTATGAAACACCGTGTATGTGTAGCTATTGTCAATCAAACAGTATGATGTGGCTTGGGGGCTTGATATCTCCCTGTATTCCAACATTGTTTTGTCTATTCCTTCTAGCATGTCTAGGGATCAGTTGCTAGTGTCCTCTCCTGCTCAGCTGGTGAACCTGGGAATATTGAGGCACTGTTACAGTTGCCTCATGTACACTGACAACCGCCTCCTTCTGCCATAAAACACACATACATGTGAGAGATGCAACTATATAGCCAAAGTGGAGGCTGAGCTCTCTCAACATAGGACTAGCAAGACCAGAGAGAGGGTGAAGGTAACCACACACACATCTTTAATCCAGTCTCACATGGCACTGTCACAACTTAAGATCATACACATAGACACACAGAGACACTCTCGGAGGCTCTGATCAGAAGTCTACCAGAATGGCGGTGGCCACCACAGCAGACACTCACACAACTGCCTCCACAGGGCACAGCACATGCAACACATTGACCACAGAGTTGGTGTGCCAAACAGTCACAGCCCTTAAGGCCAAACACAATGCCGGACACACTTGTCATAGGTGACTCCATAGTCAGACACACTGATGTCCCACTCACCAGATCAGGTACAGAGGAGGTCACAGTAAGCTGCCTATCGGGCACTGGAATCCACCACATAATGCAAGCACTCAGGTCACTAAACTGCAAGTACAGGTCTGACCCAGTCATAATCCATGCTGGTGTGAACGACCTGAGATGTACCTCCCTGACTACATGGAAAGAGACATAGAGGATCCCTCTGATTATGTAGGCCAGGCAGGTATGACCCTGACCTTCGGCAGTATCCTACCTTCACCAAGTATGATGCCACATAAACAGAGACAAGATGATCAGCTGTAGTATTTTGCTTAGACTATGGTGTCATTCTAAGGGGGTCCAATGTCTGTCTGCCTGGGATGACATGCTGGACAGGCCACGGTGATTTGCAAGGGACGGCTTGCACCTGTCACCCCTGGGCTTCCGGATTTCAGATGATGCTCTTGCCACCCCATTGTGCCATTTTTATGCAAGACTCAGATTCTACACCTACCACCCTAGAACACAGTAAAGGAAAGACACTAAGGGTAATGCTGCTCAATGCCCAAGGTCTCAACCTCAAGCTGCACACACTCTATGCCCTTCTCAGTATGTAGCACATTGATGTCTGTGCTGTGCCTGAAACCTGGTTCACAGCTTCTGACAGCACCCCGCACTATCGGGTGTTACCTCATATCATGCATTCCCAGCATCCCGACAACACCAAGAAGGATGGTGGGTGTCCATATTCATCAAGGACACCCTCACCTCATGGTTGGTGGCAACACACGATGCATCAGAGACCATCCAGGTGCCAGTGACCGTAGGCAAGACTGCTCTGCAGTTTGTAGCATGTTACATGCCACCCCCCAAACTCAGGTACCTCACACAGCTATCCTGCAAACACTGAAGGGGATAAATGTATCTCAAAACACCATCCTACTGGGTGATTCCAACTATCCACATATAGACTGGGATCACTAATCATGCCACAACACTCTAACACAAAGGTTCCAAGAGTTCATACACTGAAATGCCATGGAACAACTGGTCCCAATCCCCTCAAGTGGAGGCAACATACTAGAACACATCATCACGAACATGGGGTCACACTGTTCAACACCAGACATATACCCATCATTGGTGAGATCAGATCATGGACTATTCTCAGTGGGAGTCCACATCCCACCCACACCCCAGATGGGAAATGAAACGGTGAAGACCTTCTCAAATGCCGACTTCACATTTCTGAGGACTGGTGTGGTCTCTTTCAAGGCCCCCAGGCCAGCAGACACCATTACCCAAGCCACTGTATCACTTAGAAATGCCTTCTACCAGCACCTCCAGGACTGCATGGTTCAGGCAATCCCAAATAATAATGACTCTTTGTACCACAGGCAAGCATCCAGTCTGGTGGACCCTAGCCATAAACAAGCTGTACAACACAAGGAAGGAGCTACTACAAGATAGAGCGTAATCCGTAGGGGGAAGGCACCCTGCTCATTGTGAGTAAAACACTGGGTTCCCCATACAATCATCCGAGGCATGTTTTGAGAGTAAACCCACTCAGGACTCCAGGGACAATCATGAGGCCTTTTTACCTATGTTTGAAACCTGGGAGGAAACTCCCAGATATGCTCAGACTTAGTTCAGAATAATGTTGATATCACTGCACCTACAGACATTGGCAACATACTGACTGACAGGTTCAGTGCAGATTTCTCCCTCCCCCAACTGGGGGTATGTACACCAGAGGATTGTAGCCCCCAAACATCTCCACTGCTGGGGTGGGAACTGCTCAATCCAAGGCAGAAAACACTTTATCCATGGGACCAGATGGTGTCCCCAGTTGTGTGCTCCATGAACTCAATGAGTAATTACACCCGCAGTTAGGGCAGCTGTTTAATCTTAGCCTCACCTCAGGATATGTTCCCAAGGAGTGGCATACAGCAATGGTGGACCCACTTCACAAAGGAGGTGCCTCCACCAACCCCAGAAACTACCATCCCATCAGCTTGACAAGCCTGTTCTGCTAAGCTATGGAGAGGATCATAATGGGAATTCTAAATGAAGACATAGGGGACTTGCAGACATTGGATCCAATCCAGTTTGGCTTTGTCAAGGGCAGATCATGCCTTTAAACTTGGTTGACTTTTTCAAAACACTCACCCAGGCCATTGACGTGGGCAAGGCAGTCCACACAGCCTACCTTGACCTGGCAAAGGCTTTCACACAATACCCCACTCAGGTATCATTGAAAACATCACCAGCTTAATTGTGAACCCATACATCACAGCATGGGTTGCAAACTGGCTAAGTGACGGAACACACAGGGTCAAAGTTGCTGGTGCCAGTTCACACTCCAGAGCTGTCACAAGTGGTGTCCCACAGGGCTCAGTCCTGGGCCCACATTTGTTCAGTATCTACTTTTCAGAAGTACGAGCAAACACAGGAGGATTATGGCTGACAAAGTTTGAAGATGACTGCAAACTGGGAAGCATAGCTGGAAACCCATCTGACACAGACATCCTTCAGAAGGGTCTCATAGACACAGATAACTGGTGCCACGGCCATGGCCTTACATTAAACACTAAACAATGCATAGCCATACCCTTCAGGAAGAACAAGGTT
The DNA here is from genome assembly GCF_019279795.1 of Protopterus annectens. Lineage (NCBI taxonomy): Eukaryota > Metazoa > Chordata > Ceratodontiformes > Protopteridae > Protopterus > Protopterus annectens. Next base: position 195,821,756 of record NC_056749.1, on the reverse strand, counting down.
ACCACTACTTCCCATCTAGGTGGCAATCCTCTAAGCACAACGTAGGTTATCAGGGACCTGGGCACCCAGGTTGACAGTGACCTTTGCTTGACACTCACATTGCCAGGGTAGTTTGGAAGGCCTTCTACATTGGCCACCTCATCATGCAGTGATTCACATCTAGATCAAGGGAGGTCATCGCCCCTGTACTCATCACACCAATGATTGCATACACTGCCCCATTCAGATTGGATGGGCCCACAAATTCCTCGACAGGAGGTGAAAGGGTCTCAAACATATTTCTTATGCTGCCCGACTGAAGGGATTCCAGCTGTATTCAGTCACTTACTGACTGCTCAGAGGTGACCTGTGCCTGACATACAAGGCTATGTCCAACCCAGAATTTATGAACATGCTTCACCTCAAGACCTCTACATCCATCAGAACTACAAGGGCAGGAGACCTAAACCTCAACACAGATATTAATAGGATGTGCTGGAGGGACAGATTCATCACCCAGAGAGTCCATATGCTGTGGAACAACATCCTGGTACATGTGGGGCTGAGCACCTCACTGGCTTTGTTCAAGTGAGATCTTGACCAATGGATGGGAGATTGCAGGTATACCCCAGGGATAACCTCAGTATCACTGCTTGACAGAGGCACAGCAAAATAATGGGCATATTATCCATCAACTTGCAGGTGGCAGAAGCCACAAAACTCTGGGCTAGGCTTATTAATGCCCTAGGGCAGATAGCCTAGTATGAACCTATGGACATAGGCCTGGGGCAGTTCCTGCTATTAGGACAGTGGTCTGCAGCAGGCTATATAGTAGTAGTCGGTTTTAGCCATTGGTTTTGACCATGGCTATTCCATGTTGCTTCTTGTTGTGGTACAAACATGGGTGTGTGGTTATCCATGCTATTTATTGCTAGACACCCTCATTTTGTATCTTGTTCCATGTTTTTGCACATGTACATCACTGTATGACGTGCAGCTGTTTCCGCAGGGTCATATGCGTGGATATGGATGTTAGTTGGGGTCCTCAGGTGTGCATATTGTACATGATATTACATTACTTAACACATGGCATTCATGCCTCAGGTGGTGCTGCAGGGCCACCTCTGTCGGATACACATACTACACTCCCTGTACATTTGGAAGCAGGTTGTGTCATGTTAGGCATCCCTGTTACTGTATGAGTGAGTCAGAGCGGTATCAGTCCCAGTGTTCCTACTGACCAAGCGTATGTGCTATGCGTTGCCTCTTTGCCAAGGCCAGGGCATACTGGGCACGCCTCCTTCTGCCTACTGGGACAAGGTCAGGTTGTTCCTCCTCCGAGTCACCCCTGCCTGTGGTGGCCTTGGCAATGGTGGGGATGTTTGGCCCAGCCCTGTGCTGGTCCTGCTGCAGCTGTTTCCGCAGGATCATATTATGTAGCATAGCACATATCATGATCATTTGGGTACATGTAGTTGGTGTGTACTGCAAAGCTCCACCAGATGTGTCCAGACACCGAACCGTGACTTGAGCAGCCCAAACACACGCCTATGATATTACGTGTTTGTGCGTGTGCCTCATTATGGCATTCCTGTTCAGGTGTGTGTGCATTTCTGATGGGTGTCATCAGCCACGGCTCAAGTGCATAACCTGCATCCCCCACTAGGTGTCCGTGTGGGAAGTCCCCATTGGCAAATGATTGGTACAGCTGCGCCAGATGCCAGATGTGGGAATCGTGGTAGCTCCCAGGGCAGCCAGCACACACATTCATTATTATGCCCTGGGCATCACACACGACCTGGCAGTTGATGGAGGGGTATCCCTTGCGGTTAATGTAGACTCTACCCCGCCCACGGGCTGGTGCTTTGATGCGTATGTGTGTGCAGTCTATTGCACCCAGCACCTCAGGGTATCGGGCTATTTGCTGGAAGAGACGATATTGCTGGCCACAACTTCACGGTCATTAGGGACATATATATGATCACTGACATGTGGTGACATGGCATCCAGGAACTGGTGCAGTACCCTGGAGGCTGATGCCTGTGATATCCCCATCATATCACCAGTTGGTCTCTGGAAGGTACCTGTTGCTAGTATTCTTAGGCCAACACATACCTTGGTTTCCACTGGGATGGGTTCCCTCTGTTGGTTCTGTGTGTGAGGTGTGGCCTGCACAGCTCAACAATCTGCTGCAGGAGCTCTCTGTCCACTCTATAGCCTACTATCTCCAGCTCATGTAACCCATGGTAGGTGACCCTGGGCCTGTATACTCTTCTCCTTCTCCTCACTCTGGGTTGTCTGTCAGCATCTGCATTGTCACCACCCTCAGCAATTCGCCTATGCCTGATTATAATAGCCATGGCAGCCCCTAGCATTTCTGCTCTGAGTTCAGCTTTATTTCAGTTTTCAATTCTGATAGCTTAGCTTCTGGCAGTATCTCTTGTGAGAAACAGCCTTCACTGCTCTTTGTTGTGTTTTAAGTGCTGGGCTGGGCTTCTAGTCTGCCTGTGTAATTGCCTGCTTGTAATTGTTTCCACCAATTAACTCCAGCAGTATTCCCTGGCAGTTTCCTGTATTTTGGTTGTTTCCTGTTTCCTCTCTGTTTCCTGAGGGGAGCAATGTGCACACCAGCTTAAACACGCCACAGTCACTTAAACGCCAAGACACATCCCTACACAGTGTTACACGCCAAGACACATCCTTACACGGTGTTAGCTAGGCTGATTCATGCTAAAACGCCAAGACACTGCCTTACACACGCACGCCACAAGAAACCGTTGTAAACAGTTTGCAACACGCCCCACATGTTGAACCTGCCTTACACGCTACAAGATACACGTATATCAAGAAACTTTGAGTGTAGGGATAGCGTATACCCTCAATTTCTTGACTTTCCTAGTGTTCTGTTGGGACACACCTCCTCCCTGATGTCTGTCTGTCATCTGTTACCTTACATTGCCCTCCAATCTGGGACATTTCTTTCTATCCTTCCCTCCGTGATGTCACCTACCTCTTACTCTGTTCCTCCCCCTTCTCTAACTCTTACACTACTCAGAAAGTGCTCATTACCTATGTGGCAGTGTGATTCAGTATTGTAACCCTCATTTACATAGGATTGCCTAGTAATGCTTAGTTACATATCTTACACGGAGCTTCCTGGCTTTGACAACCACTAAACGGAGGCCATATTGTTTTTAGTCTGCAAGTCCCTCCATTGACATTCCATGTAATACATAAATCCCACAATTGTGGGCTTATAAGCTTCGGTTTTCAGTTTTAGGTAGCGCACCCGCTTATGCTGGTGTGCTGCAGTTAAACACAATAATCCCGTGAAAAAAAAAAAGTTAAATAACTTATTTTTGCAACACTTTTCATGCCAATGGCCACATATTTGGCCATTGGCATGCTTAATGACACATATGCACCCTTTATTTGGAGCTGACATAGCTCCGTTTTGATTTTGCAGAAATGTACTCAGTTGTCAGCTGAGTACATTTCTAGTTAACACGTCCGTTACACGGACTGGTTTCTGCTTCGTGGATCGCTCAAATACCTCATTTGCATATCTTTGAGCTGCAAATGAGGTATTGAGCATTTCCACGCCCAGTCCGTGTAAGAGACGTGTTAGCTGTCTCTTACACGGAGGTTTGGGCTGTACCTGAATCGGGAGGCTTACACGGAGGCTTACACTACTCTTGAACTCCGTGTAAGCCTTCCTGAATCTGGCCCATTGTCTCAAAATAATAGTGAATTTGTAACAAAAAAATGATAAAATAAATAAGGTAGCCTCAACCATTACATTTGTCTCCATCTCAAGGACGTTCAGTGTCTGGAAATGGGTATCATTTAACAAGTAAGCCATGAAAGACTGGTAAATACTGTACCCTGAAGAAGAGTCTCTCTTTCATACAAAATCATTGTTATACAGTGTGGGTCCTTTTAAAAAAAAAAAAGGGTGATGACTATTAAATCCATGAAAAGACTCTCTAATATAATGAAAGTGGATCTAGAAGTAAAAGTAGATGTATCCATTCATTCATGTAATAAAGTATAGGTGGAAAATGATACTGATAACTTTATACAAGAGCATAGTTACCAGAAGTGATTGTAATTAGTTAACATAAAGAAGGAAAAGTGGAGTTGAAGAAGAATGGCAGCACCTTAAAACAGCATGTGTGAGGATTACAGAACAGATGTATATGTGGCTGAACTAGGTGCAGAAGTAAGGTACATAAGGAATGCTGATGGTGGAATGCACAAGTACAGGAAGTCGTCAAAAGAAAGGAGGAGTGCAGGAAAAAGTGGGAGCTAGAAAAGACGGACCAGGCTAGGAAGAAATACTGGTTGTCTAACAAAGGCTATAAAGGAGTTGAAATGGCAAAAAAAAAAAACATCAGAGGCACTCTCCCAGGTTCTGGGAAGAGACTCAGCAGATGGCACAAAGAAACTATATCAGGTTGCAAAGCAAAGACAGAAAAGTAAAGAAATAGTCAGATACCCTTCATAATGGATAACAGCAGTGACAAACTCACAAGTCCGTGGGACATCAAAGGCAGATATAATGAGTACTTCAGCTTCTGAATGAAGAAAACCCCACAGAAGCTGTACTGACCCAGACACAGCCTTAAATGAGAGAAGAGAAGGAACCCACCACAGAAGAAGTAAGAACAGTACTAAGAAAAATGAAGTCAGAGAAAGCAGCAGGCTCAGATAAGGTCACAGGAGATGTGATAAAGATGTTGGGTGAGACAGGGGAGGAATGGATCCAGAGGGGTAGCTGTATGGAGAGACAGGCGTGTCCCAGATGACTGGAAAATAAGCCTACTTGTGCCAGTGTTCAAAAACAAAGGGGACATTCACAATTGTGGGCAATTCAGAATTATCAAACTCTTGTCACATTGCATGAAAGTTCTGGAGAGGGTGTTTGATAAATGAATATGCAGAGTAGTTGAAAGTAAGATGGGATATGATCAGTTTAGATTCAGATCGTGATGCAACACAACTGACCCAGTGTTTGCAGTGAGACAGACAGTTGAGAAGAACCTAGAGATGAGGAAAGGAGTCCAACTGGTGATTCCTAGACTTGGAGAAAGCATATGACAAGCCTAAGAAAGCTGATTTTGGCTGTCCTGTGGTGGTTCAAAGTCCCAGAAGTGTTTGTAGAATTAGTGCAAGTGATATGCAAGGACCCAAAGCCTCAAGGACGAACAGTTTTCGGTGTTGAGGGGTTTTCAGTGGGAGTGGGTATGTGTGAGGGTTCAGCTTTGAGCCCGCTGCTGTTCATACTGGTGATGGACTGCATTAGCAAACATTTTGGTGGGGACTTCTAAACAAAGTTGCATGCAGATGATTTGATATTACAGGCAGGCTGTGAGCAAGAACTTCAGCAAAGGATAGGGGAATGGAATGCAAAACTGAAGGCACATGGGATGAAGCTGTTTACAACTAAGACAGCTGGAATGTGGGAGATCAGAACAAGCTGAGAAATGAGATAGAAGGGAAACTAGTGGAACGGGTTAACTGTTTCAGGCATTTGGGAGACGGGTGCTTTAGGATAATGGAATTCTGAATAAGGAGATCAAAGCTTGAATCGGAGGGACATCAGCCAACTTGCATTTATTGTCAGGTGTAGTATGTGACAGAAGAATGCCAAAGAAGCTGGAAAGTAAAGTGTACAAACAGTGGTGCAACCAGTACTACTGTATGGTACAGAAGCCTGGGTAGTAAAGGCAGAGGAGTTGAGGAAGCTGGAAGTGATGGAGATGAAGTGCTTGAGGTAGGTGGTAGGATGCATACTGTGATACAGATGAAGAAATGAGGCATAAGAGCAGAAGCGAAAGTAACTCCCATTGCAGAAGATATCAAAGAGAACAGGTTACAGTGGTTCGGGCACATGTGCAGGAAAACTGAAGACTTTCTGGTGAAAATGATTTGGGACTGACAAGAAGGCAAGAGGAAGCAAGGGCATCCAGCAAAGAGGTGGGTGGATTTTGAGAGAGAAGACATGTGACAATCAAGCATGAGGGTCGAAGAAGGTAGGACAGTGCCACTGAATAGAAAAAGAGATGGTGACAGTTGACACGACACCCTGGTCCTATGTAGAAAAAGGGGGATGATGATGAAGGAAGAAAATGATGATATTAATGTGCTGCACTGTATTCATTTTCTATACATCCAAGACATTTTGTTACACAAAGACTAGTAGAAAACTGCGATAATTTGAGTTCTAGTGCTGACAACTTAAAATAAGTCTTAAGGTGAAAAGAAATAGAAAAAGAAATACTACAAAAGTCAGGGAAGAAGAGAAAGTAAAGAGGAGGAATGAAGCTGTAATGGATATTTGTGAGAATGCATTTGGTGTAATTGCAAGTAGTATCAGAGAAAACTTGGATGGTGTGCCCTTCACCTGATATAGGTGATATTGCTGAAGTAAATGGAGGGGCATAAAGAAAAGAAAAAAATAGAAAAACAGACACAATGAAGTTATAGGAAATCTTAGTTTTGCAGGTGATGAATTTTACATTTTAGCTAAAATAGTACATTCCAGTTATGACATGGGATAAAACAGTAAAAACATGGAAATTCCTTTTTGAGTGATTCACATCTTGCAAAGTCATTAAATGGATTAAACAACTTGATTACAGTGTCTGCTCTTAGAGATGGGAGATTAAAAGAAATTGCATTACTGTGTTATCTTATTAAGATTAAGTATAAATGCACTGCAGTAATGTTAAAAGTTCCACTTGTACCTTTCACACTGCGTCCTTCATATGTTTGTGTATTTTTTTGTGAAATGCATCCAAGCGAATCTTTTTCATGTTGTACTTTTGCTAAGGCTAAGTTGTTTAATACTTGTCTAAGGAGGCAAGGATACCTTAAAAGGATTTGGGATTATAACTATGGAAAGAACTTGTATTTGACAATGAATTGTTTAGATGGGATCAACTACCTTTAAGTACTAGGGGAAACATCATTTTATCAAACATTTTTAAAAAGAATTCTGAAGTATGTTTAAACATAGGCCTAGTGGCTCTGGAGATACTAAAAAGTTATAAGATAAAAAATCTTGTAACATGTTTTTATACAAATACTGGAAGTCTTAGAAATAAAAAGAGGAGCTGTAGTTTATTATGCAACAAGATAAGATAAAATGTTAGTTGTAAGTAAAACATGGGATGTCCGTGATCTAACTTTTTCAGAAGTTTAAGAAGTATAATAACACAAGGACTGACAGAGAAAAAGAGGTGGACTTATGTTGTTTGTATGCAAGGCCATATATAGTACCTTAGAAAGTAAACATGGAGATGAGGAAATCTTGTGTAAGAGGGAAAATCACAACTCCATGAGGCAACTGTCAGTTTATTGAGCAGATCTGTTCCTATGATCATATCTGTTCAAACTCGTACATCAACATACTCCCCCTCCTTTAACCTCCAAACTGCAAGACAAAGCTGCTCAAACAGCCTAAGAAACTTGAACCATGCAGGTCTTAAACACCACTCCCACACTCCAAGCTACTTTAGACTGTGTATTCTAATTTCTTGGACCCAAACTGTGGGAATCCCTCCCACCTGAAATTAAATACCCATCCTGTTGTTCCAAGTTCATTCTCTACTGAAATTGTATGTAGTTGATCAAGTGGAATATACCTGTGGCCTCTCTTGTCACATCACATAAGTCTTGTAATTCTAAATCAGCCACTAGGAATTTTTGTTCCTTTTCACATCTGGAAAGCTGCGGTGGTACAGTGGTAGCGTTGTTGCCTCACAGCAAGAGGTTCTTTTGTTCGATTCTCGGCTGGAGTGCCTTCTGTGTGCAGTCTGCATGTCTTCCCCGCAGTCGAGTGGCCTCCGAAAGACATGTGTGAATGGGCGTGCCTTCGCTGAAGGTTGGGCATAGGGCTGGCAACTCGGCACCATAAAAATCTACTGCCAGTCATTAGCAGACTGGAGTTCCGCTGTGGTGACCCCCAACTGGGAAAAGCTGAAAAGACAGACACGTCTGTAATTTACTCTACTCTTATTTCTCAAATGTTTTGTTGCAGGAGATACATTTGGTGCTACCTCAGGTATATGTAAAAGATCCCATAAGCAGCTATTGAAAAGAATATGGGTCCTTTGTTTATGTGCATATTTATGCACGTGTGTATGTGTAGATGTGTGTTTGTGTGTGTATGTATATATATATATATATATATATATATATATATATATATATATATATATTTTTTTTATATATAAATGTATGCAATCATTTTGTCATTTTTATTTTCATGTTTTGCATGTCAAGCTTGCTATTCATATACTTTTATATTGACCTCTGGTCCTTTTTCCATAACCTAATTTTCTTTATTATTAGTAACAAAATGCAGTTTCAGTTAAACATGATTTCATTATTTCTTTCATTCCATAATACCCCAACTACAGAAAATACTTTGTCATTTTTTTGTTTTTCATAATATCGATGTTCAGTCATGTCCATATTTATCTCCTCATTTTTTTAAATTTTCCAACAAAAAAAAAATCTGTACGCAATTTATTCCATAGTTTAACTCTCACATTTTAACATAATGTGTTCTATTGTTTCTTCTCCACAGTACAAGCATATTATTTCACTTTTCTTTTTGTAGGGCAGTTTTACCTTTATGGGTAATTTTTTTATTCTCCATCTCCACAAAACAATCTTGGCATTCAGCATTGTCTACACACTTTATTTCTTACTTTAATTCCTTTAATCTTTACTTATGGAATATTTTCCCATGGATTAGTACAAAAATACCATGTTTTTCTATCTTCAATTTCATCAGTCTTTATTTTCAACATTCTATCTTTTGTTGATACTTCTCTGTTTCTTCTTCTTCTATTATTTCTTATACCTCCCCAAAGTTCCTTGTACTTAAATACATTACTCAGTAATTTCTCTTTTTTTTTCATTTAACCTTTTCAGTACCTTATACATATTTAGTGAAGCAGCATAAACTATTGGATTGATCATACATAATCATCCTCCTCTATTCATATGTAATACACCCCTTTTAACATGATTTATTCTGAATCCCCATAAAAAGGAGAATATTTCTAGTAAAAGTTTTTCACATACTCTACGACTTATGACAACACTGGATAAATAATGCTGTCTTTCCTATTAACACTGAATTAATCAAATGCACTTTTTATATACTAATCTGTACGCTTTTCATAATATGCAAATATCTTTTATTTTCTTTATTATTATATCCCATCCCTTCTTATCTTCTTCATCAAAATGTATCCATACAACAGATATTTCTTTCATCCAAATTTTAAACCTGCTGTTTCTGTTGTCACCCATTCTTTAACTCTTTTCTTTATTAAGCATTATACCTCTTTCCTTTAAACTTTCAGCTTAATAGATAATCATCTGGATTCGGTAAACTTCCTGTAGGCTTCGCTCAGAGCCTACATGGAGTTAACATGTTAATGCAATGGTGCTCAGTATGCAGGTACACACAATGCATATAAATGAGGCGCAACATGTGAAGCTAGGTTTGGTGGCTCACAGCAGTATTGCTGGCTGCGAAACCTTGTAAGCGAACACAGGTAATCAGTTCTGTGTAAAGATGAGCACACATGGTCTGTGGATTTGAGTGGAATGCCACAGTGATCATCAGGGCTGTACACACACTTCTCAAACAAAAGCCATGAATAATGTGGGGACAAATGATGAAAACTGGGGGGACACTTATTATATATTGCACTTACAAACTTAGAAAGTTGATAGAATGACAGGTTTTGCATTCGCATGAATTTTCTGAATACCTCTCAACCTCTTAATGCAAGAAATCTGGACAAAGCCTGATAGAATGGGGGGACAAATGCACAAAAATAAGGACATATTTTAAATATTGCTCTTATAAACTGAGAAAGTTGCTAGAGTAACAGAATGTTTCATCATACATTTTCTGAAGGAGTTGAAAACTTAAACTCAAATGTATGTCATTAATTAGTGACTTCAATCCTCTGATCATTCCAGTGATTTGCTAGAAAACCACAAATGTTATAAGGGACAGACCAAATATATGACCCAAAAATCTGGACAGTGTGAACATTTGGACATTTGATAGGTGTGGCATGAAGTCTGAGACTCAAATGTCTGTCACTATTTTCTGACTTCAACTCTCCATAATTTACCAATGATTTGCTATAAAACCACAATTGTATGAGAAGTAGACCAAAAATATGAGGCAAAATATAGACATTCTGAAAAAATCTGTACAGTTGAGAGATATGGCTGTACCTATAGCTGTCATTCTGTTAGTGCAAACTATCTGCACAGAGGCCAACTTAATGAGAGGATAAATAACCAGTAATAGGGTCATATTTGACAAAACTTATGAAGTTGATGGAATATATAGGTTGTACACTAGCATGATCTTTCTGAAGACCTTGAAGTTTGAAACTCAAATGTTAGTCATCAGTTACTGACAGCACTTTGGAATGACATGCCAGTAGTTTGCCAGGAAAACAAAATGTTATGTGGAAAAGATCACAAATATGAGACAAAAACTGGACAATGTCCTTCTGTTCCTATGTTGCAGTATTCTGCATATGGGTTTACCCTTCTAGTCTCATGTACGTATGGCCAGTATCCAAAAGCTTTCAGTCCCTCCTAGGTGCGCAAAACATCAGCTCTAGGCGAGAGTACATGGGCCATAAAAGTGATGGGATGCACCAGCTGTCAGAATTTCCACCCACCAGTCATATGCCAGGTGTTCCTGCTTCACTGAGACCATTTTAAGTTTCAAGCCAAGTACCCCGTTAGGGACCTTTTTAGTTCTTCCTTTTGTATTACTACCTTTTCATGTCATCCAGATAGGGTAAATGTCAGTGCGGCCATAAGATCCTCATAAAGACACCCACGATAAATGTTTTCTCTGTCTCAGACGATCGCACGATTATAAGACCTATTTGCCAGGCTTTCATTCTGAAAACGTTGCGCAGTCTGCATGCTCTCAATTTGTACTTAGAGAACCAACGTCTGAAACAACTTGCTTTGCTTATGGAGGGCTCAGTGGATGTCGTCTCTGAACTGCCAAAAAAGAAGGCCAGATCTTTGCAGTCTGCAATGCTTGCTGAGCCTCTTTTGGACAATCAACATCCTATGGCCGACATTGGCCTTAGCTGTAGGATCTGGACCCGGATCCGCTGTACTGGAAGTTGTGGGTACCTCTGAGGAAGCAGTACTACCGGTGAGCGAGAGCACGTCCACAGAGTCTATTCTGGTGACCGTTTCGGATGCCGGGGGGGAACCAGCATGCTCGGGGAACCTTCCGTGTCCCTGCCTCAGACTTTGACGTCCGCTCCTAAACAGATGCCCGTTGGGACTCGAGAGGAGAGAAAAAAGCATATTTTCCAGCCAACAGAAAGTATTCCAGACTGGCAGGCTTTTAGCCAAAGCCTTTTTCTCAGCTTTCATGGCCCTGAGGCCTACAACAGCTGCTTCCGCTCCTGCACCTTCTCCTCCTCTCCTTAGTCCTAGGCCTCAACCTGCAGAGACAGTTACCAGGGAAGGGGACACCTGTTCAGATTTTTCAGATGATTCCTTGTCTTATAAATCACAACTCTTTTTTTCCTTTGGGTTATAGATTCCCAGAGGAAGAATCTATAGACCCAGAATCCCCTGTTGAAGACTTGACCTTTCTCTGAAACTATTTTTAAAATGAAGGAACACTTCAAATGGTAATCCACAGACATGTCTGAAGTACAAAAGAGGTACTATGACCTCATTCAAATGGAAACATCAAGCCTTTCAGCCATTCCTCCTATACTGCCTGCCTTCTTAGATGCTGTTTTCACTGCATCTGTCAATCCAGACTCACAACCTCCTGCTCCTTGTAGAGCAGACAGATTGTGCAAAGTCCCAGATTCAGCAAAGCACTTGATCAAGTGCCCTCCTGCAGATCCAGCTACTATTTCTGTCTCCACAGACAAAGCTTCAAAACTCTTGCCTACCACCACCGTCCTTCCTGCTGAGAAAGACAGCAAAACTGTGGAAAGGATAGGGAAAAAGATTTACACCTCTTCCACTTTGACATTTAGAGCTACTAATTACCAGACTCATACGACAAAGTACGCTCTCTTTTAGACACTGCCTCCAAACTGTTGGCAGACATTCCAGACTCCTCAGCCAAATCAGCTGTGTCTTCTCTACTGGCCCTTACGTCCCAAGTCAGCAGGCATTCTATTAAATGTAGCTACAATGCTGCAAAATCTTCAAGGTCAGCCGCTTCAGCTTCTGCACTTCGCAGATACTCCTGGCTCTGCTTGCAACCTCTGCCAGATGACTTCAAGGCTAAGCTCAATGATGCACAACTTGACAATGCCGCCTTATGTGGCTCAAAAGTAGAAGTTCTTTTCAAATCCCTGCAACAAAAAGGAAAAGAGATGCAGAATCTTAAGCATCTGCTAGTATTTCATGTGCCTAAATTCTGCAGTAACTATCCTGCGAAAACACAGTTCATCAGAAAACACTCCAATCCTGCTCCTCAGTCTAGGCACAGGCAAACAAGAAAGAAAAATCCTTCAGCTAGAGCACCTTCCTCCTCTAGTCAAAGGACGCCCTTTCAGGACAGGGCAGGCAGCATCTGACTACCTGCCACTCCTGCCTCCCCCACCAGCTGCCTCCAACCCACTGTCTTCATCTTTGGAATCTGATCACGCAGAAAAGTGGGTCCCATCCATCATCCAGGAAGGCTACTTCCTGTGTTGGATAACCTCCCCAGTAAGTCTAGTCAAGCCACAACCTCCTACTCACCAACTGCCCCTCCTGCTACCTGTACTACAGTCCCTTTTAAATCAGGGCACTATAGAAAGAATCCCTCGCAATTCAAAAAGAGGTTCTACTCAAGGGTTTTCCTAGTGCACAGAAAAGAAGGGCCATGGAGACCCATCTTTAGACCTTTCAAGGCTGAGTTCTTTCTTAAAGGTGCCAACTTTCAAAATGCTGACCCTGCCAACTTTATTCCTCCTTCATATGGGAAAAGGCTTCCTAGCTACACTAGACATCAAGGATGCTTACTTACACATTCCCATAAAACCCACACACAGGCAATACTTAAGATTTTTAGTGGGCTTCTCACATTTGCAGTTTTCTACCTTGTCTTTTGGACTTTCAGCTGCACCCAGAGTCTTCACCAAATGCCTGGCTCCAGTATTAACCTTTTGTAGGACAAAAGAGATACACATATCCGATACCTGGACGACATGCTTCTACAGGCTGCCAGCCAAAAAACACTCCTAACCCATATCCAGTTCACGGTGTCTCTGCTACAGGCTTTTGAGTTGCATATAAACTTCCCAAAATCCAACCTCACACTGACCCAAGACATTGTGTCCTTAGGGTGCAGAATCCGCATAGACTTGGAGGAATACCTGCCCCCAGAAAAGGTGAGTTCTGTTACAGAGCACCTGCAAGGGATTCTACTCTCCCCTTACCTGACTGCAAGGCAGTAACTTCAAGCTGCTGGGTTAAATGGCAGCTACCATTCCCATGCTATCCATAACTCAATTATACATGAGAAAACTACAGTAGTACTTGCACTGTGTCTGGAAACAGCACACCACCCACTGGAACACATTGTGCCTTTGCTTCCATGCTTAAAACAGGAGATCTTATGGTGGCTAGCCCAGGTGAAGCTCAACCCAGGACTTCCGCTTCAACCACCACAACCTTCACAGGTCATGCATATGGATGCCTCAGACCTTGGGGGGGGGGGGGCACTCTCGGCCATCAAAAAGTTCAAGGCCTGTGGACATACAGGCACAAAACAGAACACATCAATGCCAGAGAAATGAGGGCGATCCTCCTAGCTCTTCAGGCATTCACTCCTTTCCTCCATATGGGATCCCTCCTGATATACACAGACAACACCATAGTTCTGTGGTATATCAACAAATAGGTGGGGACCAAGTCCTACCTTCTCTGCAGACTTGCTACACTAGTGTGGGAAGTAGCCACTTCCCAGGGAATTATCCTGAAAGACGCATACATTCCCTCTCTCCACAACTCCCAAGCAGATTTTTTGAGCAGAACCAGCACAAACAACCACAAATGAATGCTCCACTGGGATGTCTTCCTGGACATGGTCCACAGATGGGGTTCACCATAAGTAGACCCGTTTGCCTCTGCCAACAACAGGCAACTTCCTGGATTCTGTATCAGGACACCAGACATACAGGCACTGGCAACAGATGCCTTCAGTATTTCATGGAAGGGGAAATACTTTTATGCATCCCCCCTTTCCCCCTCATTCAGAAGGTCCTGCTATGTATTCAGCACGACAATCCAAAAATCTTGCTGGTGACTCCTTAATGGCCCTGACAGCATTGGTTCCCCTTACTCCTACAGTTGCCCAAGGGCAATCACCACAAGTTATCCCACAGAGTGGACCTTCTCACACAGCACAAGGGATCATTAATCCACCCACAGTAGGATCTGGTACACCTGACCCTGTGGCGGATAGGCTGCTTATCCCATACAGACACCTTTACAATGAAGACGTGACCAATGTCCTGCAGGAGGCCAGGAAACCTAACACTAGAAAATTTTAAATTGAAAAGGTTAATTTCTTGGTGTCAAAATAAGCAGCTGGATCCGCTTACCAGTGCTGTCTTATTTGTGTGAGTGACTTCAGACCAGCCTGACCTACTCTTCTGCTATTTCTGCATGCCTACCCATGGATCCCCCTTTGGCATCCAGACTCCCTTCAGAGCTCTTCCTCAAATGGATCCTGCATCCCCCCCCCCCCCGGAAACCTACACCTCCTCCTTGAGATCTCAACTATGTGCTGGAGAAGCTTACACTGTCACCATTCAAGTCTGCTGATCAAGCTTCTTTAAAGCTATGCACCTGGAAGACTGTCCTTCTGGTGGGTATCAGAGCTCCAGGCACTAATGGCTACCCCTCCTTTTCTTGTCTTTCATAAAGACAGGGTTGCCCTCAGGATAAATCCATCCTTCATGCCCAAGATAGTCGGTGACCTGTCTCCCAGTCAGGCCATCCACTTACCTGTTTTTTATGCAAGCCTGCAAGGAAGAAGTGAACGAATACTTCATTCCCTGGATGTTCACAGACAAATTAGATCCTACCTCCACAACACTAAGTCTGTCAGAAAGACTGACCAACTTTTTATATCCTTCCACTCTAGAGCACTAGGGAAGACAGTGTCCAAACATACTCTTTCTACTTGGATTTCGAAGGCCATTACCTTCTGTTACCAGCACCATGGTAAATCACTTCAGAGTACAGTAAAAGCCCACTCCACTAGAGCCATGGCATCCTCAGGGGCTTTCTTCAAAGGCCTGGACACCTCCTCTATTCTGGAGGCAGCCACCTGGTCTTCAGTTCACACCTTCACCAAACACTACAAACTAGACCACATTTCTAGGTCCATGGCAGGGTTGGCTAGGGCTGTCCTGCATGGGTTCCTGTATTCTACTTCCTTACCCACCACCCCTTCTCAGTGAGCTTTGGCACTCATCCATATGCAGAATACTGCAACATATGAATAAAAGGACATAGAAAAGTTGTGTAAAAACTTACCATAACCATAAATGTCCTTCTTCCATGTTACAGTATTCCTGTCCTCCCTCCTTCCCCACTTATCACTTGTGTTTCCTGCTCTGGATGGCAATGACTTGGTATTGCTCCATTAGGACTGGCTCTGACTGGGGCCTTCAGTAATGGGGGCTGGTGCTTGCTGACATCACTTGTATGACCCACGTACTCTCGCTTAGAGCTGATGTCACGCACACCTAGGAGGGACTGAAAGCTTTTGGATACTGGCCATACATACACAAGATTAGAAGGGTAAACCCATATGCAGAACACTGCAACATGGAGAAGAAGGACATTTATGGTTATGGTAAGTTTTTACAAAACATTTCTTTCTGCACAGATCAGGACAGTTGAGAAGTATGCACCCAAATGTCTGTAGTATTGTCACATCAGTCCAGAGATCATCCCAGTGATATGGCAAAAAGCCACATATTTGATAAGTGAAAAGACCTGGACATCCTGGGAATATCTGGACAGTTATGGGTATGAGTGTGAAGAATTGGTGATTTAAACACAGTACAGGACAGTGTACTTAAATTGCAGAGTATTTTGATATCCCATTCCTGACATTTTGTATTTGAAGCTGTGTTAATGATCTGTAACAGGACATTGGACTGCCATGTAAAATTATCACTTAGGGGAAGCGTTTGTATTCTCCAACATGGTAGCCACAGCTAAAGGATTATGGCAAACATTACAAGAGCCAGTCACAATCATGGACAATATCCAAATAACACCCCCCACTAATCCCATGTCTCTGACATAACATATGTGATATGGAGTGATAACAGATGAGCCTGCACACACTGGACAACTACTGTGATACAGCCGCACTCTGCGGGTAACCATGCACACTGTCCTGGTACTGTAATATCTGCAGGAGGTGTTAGGAGGGACACTGCTATACTTGTATGTGACAGTATGGGCACTACAGGCTAGTTGAGTTGTGTGTGTGGCATATGTCAGTGGCACAATTCACACCGTCGCAAAAGATACATGTGCCATTAATGTCAGACGTGTATGTATGCAGTGTGTGAATAATGTGAACAGGTAGCACACATGCGTCTGGTGTAACAACTTGGTTGGTGTTCTGCACCATCAGACAATCATGTATATTCCCCAGACAGAATACCTAGGTATGGACAATAAGCTGTGTGACAAAGGTGGTTCACTTCAGTTAAACTTCACTGGAGCATGTGTATGGAAGTACATGGAGAAGTGTGCATTGTACTCTGTTATTGGTGTGATGAAGGCTGGGAGCCATGACACTACTGTACCTTCTGATGTGCATGTCCTTCACATACCCAGTACTTGTGTTACAGTCAAGGGAGTAGTCAGCATTGTGAGTACATGCTGGTGGATGTGCCACTTACCCTCTACCCCAGGACACAGGTCACATATCTGTTGGTCTGATTATAGGGTGTGATGTCGATATTATACTTGGGATGTGTCTATTTCATGATGCAACACATCCCTCCATGTGTCTTGTCAATGCAGGTGTTGTCATGACTGTGGCAACAGTCACTGGTATGTGTTGATACTGTGTGTATTATATTAATGTCACAGTTGGAGTTGATTGTGCACAAGCCGTGATCCTTCAGGCAGCTGTTTGGACACAGCATGTGTATGACATCAGTGATGTCCACTTAATTAAGGGGCAGGCAAGGGTCTAGCAGACACCCCCTGATGTACTGACCTAATCATTGGACCTGAGATTGTCAAATCATACATTTCAACATAGTGAGATGCCACTTGTGTCATACACTGGTCTAACCATTTGGATATAGCTGTTTATGGCCACATGTGACAGTGTTGATTGAATACCACACTGTAATTTGTTTGTCAAATTTCTTCACCTGTTCAAGTTCCACAGGATGATACTGTTGTCGTAATGCATACTCTCAATGATCTTTTTGAGGACGTCTGCAGATGTAAAAGACCTGATATCGAATAACTCACACAGGGCAATTGCATACACCTGGAGTATTACTAGTATACATGTAGAAGAGGTCCATGATGACATGTTGGTCTACCTCACAGTCGAGAGTCAGGATGTCTCCTATACATGCATGCATCATGTACTATCTCCCCAACTCGGGTGGATGCATATTGATGTACACCCTTGTATGGGAACATAGGCCATGTGGAGGGTGTTTTGAACTGTGCATTCCACTGTGTCAGGAAGGTGTATGTGCTGGGTCACGCCATAGGTGATCTGTAATGTTGTCACAGCACACTGATTCCATGTGATAGGCCTGGAGAAATGTAAGAGAGTACATACTGCCTATTCTGTTTTGGCCTAAGGTTTTGACAGAATCACACACACAAAGGTATCATTGAGAAACTCCCAAGCTGGGGATTGCAGGTGGTGGATAAAAAATGGTCTTACTGGTAGAACACATCATATGACAGTTGGCGAGTCAGCCTGTACCAATAGAGCTTTCACCACTGGAAAATCCCAGAGATCTTTACTTGAGCTTTCACTGTATGAACTGTATTTCTCGACAGTTCAGGCTAAAGTATATGGCCTGTTAATTACCAGGTTTGCTGATCCTTGCATATTGTGTGCAAGCATTGAGATCACCAATAGTGATAACATAGTACTGTAGGAGCTAATACACACAACTGATTGGTGACAAAGCACACGATCTACAGATAAATGCAGAATTGTGTTTGTATTCTCAGTCTGAAATGTGGAGTTCCATGTTAATCACAGCTTTGACAACAGTCCTGCTATGCAGAAACTCTGTGATGCAAACAGTGAGAGCACATTTAGTTAGCAGTCTGAACTTTGACCACCCAGTGTCCACACTGCTATTGAAAGGCTGTGTTGTGCACATCATAAGTCATGCTGCCATGTTGACATCTTAGCATTGTATGACAGCACTGTAATTAAACCTTATTACAGCACTAATAGAGTGTAATGCTCTCATTTACATATACCTCACCAGACACAGGTAGCAGCTGGAGAGACCACAGGGCCTACACACTATGATGTATGTGGCTAGATTAAAAGCCATGTCACAGTAAACTTAATTTTATAGGATTACGTGACTTCTCCCTAGCTCCCATGCCAGTCTCTGACCCTGCCCTAGTGGGAGTTCTGCATATCCAAAAATGTAATATAGCTGATGACATCATCAGTGTCTGTTGAGGACAAGATGACATTGTCCCACATGCTATGTAAAATGCTCTCTGTAATGTCAAACAGCAGGTAACACACACAATTAACTACAGTGAGAATGAAACCCCCTATTTTAATACACAGACAACAGAACAGAGTACTTTACACATGCGCCACAGCTCAATTCTGACTTGGTGTGTCAGACAACAATTTATAGCTGATTAAATCAGCAGTGTCTGTTGAGGACAGGTTAACAGTGTCCCACATGCTGTCTGTAATGTTAAGCAAAAGCACAGATACACACACACACACCTGACTGTGAGAGTAGAACTCCTACCTGACTACAGAGCACAGTACTTAATGCAGGCACCACAGCTGAAGTCTGATTTATACAGGAGTGCAGTTGAATTTCTGTTAGATGACATCAGTAGGCCATGTTGGAGACAAGAGGTTGGGAGGCCTGTATGATGTGTATGTGTAGGCTTGAGCTAGTATCAAAGTACTGTCATTGCAAGGTAGTGGAGAAGAAAGTGTAGGATACACACATTTGCTCTGCTGTCTGGAATCACACACGTACCCATTTGACTGCAGTAAAAACAAAACCCCTACCTATTGAAGTACAGCAACTACAGAACACAGTAGTTAATGCAAGCCCCACAGTTCGTCTGATTTATACAGGAGTGCAGGTGAACTTGTAGTAGATGATGTCAGCAGGCCATTTGGGAGACAAGATGTTGGGAGGCCTCTATGAAATAGATGTGTAGGCATGAGCAAGTATCAAAATACTATAATTTCATTGCATTGGAGAAGCAACTGTATAGGATAGCACATCTGCTCTGCTGTCTAGACACACACATGCACTCGCACACACACCCACACACACACACCCAGTGGATTGAAGTTAGAACAGAACCCCTACTTAACTACACAGACTACACAACAAAGTATTTACCGCAAGTGCCACAGCTCAGGTCTGATTTATACAGGTGCGCAGGTGAACTTATAGTAGAGGACATCAGTGGCCATGTGGGGTTCAACAGGTTGTGAGGCCTGAATAGGCACATAGCTTCATAGGTTCATATGAGGCTACTAGCCTAATAGCATTAGAGTGTGTAGAAGCCTAGCTGTGTAAAAAAAAAAAACACAAGCACCCTTATTGAGCATAGTTGGATGGTTGTTTTTAGCAGAGCGTATTTGTGAGCAGCACCAGCTGGCCCTGTCCTTGAAGGACATAGGTGCCAGCTCAGAGGTGACTGTGCAGTCACCCAACCAGAAGTCAAAGCTGCAATGGAACAGGGTCATTGAGGAGCATTGCTTCACACACAGTGGGAGTCTGTTACAGTCTCTGGGGTGGCATCTATGCCCCTCATAAACAGGCCCAGATATTCTTTGTGTTTCACTGTTACAGTCATCACATTTCGGTTATCCCTGCCAGGGTAGCCGTTGGCTGGCCCAAATACCAGAGGCTTAGTATTTCTGCGTTGGTTGCTGTTGCTTCAGGACTGACATCAGGTCATCAGTAGTATAAAGTAAGGCAGCCGATGCCGTTACATCAATCTTTCTTGCCGTGGAGCCTGAAGCAGAAGCAGTTCGCACAACTACCGGTCAGCCGCTACCTGAGTTTCGTCTTCCAAATTGAAACTGAAGTCTTCTAAAGCTAAGTACCCCATTGGGGATCCTTTTTTCTTGCACTAACGAATGTCAGAAAAAGTTACCAATTGTCTTGCCTGTGGAAAGCAAATACCACACCGAGACTTTCATTCTTACTGCATCACTTGCTTAAGCCCAGACCACAACGTTGCCCTCTGTCGCTTCTGTGCTTTCTTCAAAGCCACAACTATACGTCCTCGGGCCCTTATTGTTGCTAGATATTTTTGCTTACAGTCCTCAAATTCCGATATGGCTTCGGTAAGCCATCTGACAGCAGATCTTCCGAAACAACATAAAGATAGACAGAGACCACACAGGTCCAAACCTATAGATGACTCTTCCGTTAGGCTAGTCGTCAGTCACCCGGTCCTCAGTGAGGCGCTTTCACAGCCCCTGATGTCCGCTTCTGTGGATTTGCAGGCTGCTACCCAGACCCTTTCAGATTCAGGTATGCCGCAAAACTCTTCTTCGACTAAGGATCCTGCAGTTGTCTCTCCCTTGGATGGGTCCGGAGCCGCTGAGCAGGCTCCGGCTTCCGAGGAAGTCCTTTGCACTACCGATTCTCGACACAAGCCGACGACTTCTTTCATGTCTACCATTTTTTAGAAAACTACTGAGTTTCTTAGGCCCCAGGGAAGAACCACACCCAAGAAACCTGCGACCCAATCTCAGGCGCCTGCTTCCTTGCTTCACTCTCAAATGCTTAAAATGGTGGAAGACCTTATGCTGATCAGGGGAAGCCAAGCTACCCTTTCCAAAAGAAAAAGAGATCTGTCCTCTGTAATTTTGTCTGAACAGGAGTCTGATGACTCTGATGCATCTGAATATGAAGACATGCAACCCTTCTCTGCTTATGAGGATTCTGATGCAGAGGATTTCATTCCTTCAGCCTCTCCCCAGAGGACTTTTCCTTTGGGGAAACCCTTCATACCTTAAGGGAGCATTTCCAATGGGAAAGTCAGGACTACCCTCAGTCTAAAAAGAGACTCGGAGAATTCTTAGATCTTCCACAGCACAGACCCCTGGCCATTCCCTCAGTCCTGGATGTTGTGGAGGATGTTTTCCTGGAATCCAGTTTGACTCATGACACCCTCCCTCCTGCACCCAGAAAACCAGACCTGTATTACAGAGTTCCTGGCTCACACAAATGTCTTTTTAAAAATCCTACTGCTGACCCTGAGGTAATTTCTCAAGGGCCTAAATGAATTAAAGCAACCTCTGCTAAGAATCCCACCCCCTCAGATAGGGATTCCCGAGCACTAGACAGATGGGGTAAAAAAGTATATACTTCTGCTACTCTTGCTATCAGAGCACTAAATTGCCAGTTCCATATGTTAAAATTTCGGCAACATACCTTGGAACTCTTCAAACAAAAAATGTCTTCCTTGCCTGCATGTGCAGAATCTAAAGAGTTACAAGAGTTAATGCATTCTGCCAGTCAAGTAACTAAACACACCTTGCACTGTGGTTTTGATGCCCTAGAAGCTTCTTGCAGGGCAGCAGTCACCGGTTCTGTCCTTAGAAGGCATGCATGGCTTAAGGA
The DNA here is from genome assembly GCF_019279795.1 of Protopterus annectens. NCBI lineage: Eukaryota > Metazoa > Chordata > Ceratodontiformes > Protopteridae > Protopterus > Protopterus annectens. The sequence continues at coordinate 195,799,866 of NC_056749.1, read as the reverse complement.
ACAGCCCTTGCCAGACCATGTTACGTCTAAATTGTTGGATGCCCCCTTGCACAAAGACAACTTATTTGGCAGTAAGGCAGAAGAGGTCTTAAAAAAGATGGAAGAAAAAGCAAAATCTATGTAGACAGTTAAGAATTTCTTACAGGTCCAGCAGGCATTGCCCCTCCAAGCACTGGTCCTTTCCTGCTCCCACCAGGTCAGTTCAGCCCATACCCCATTGAAGCAGACCCCCCAAACACCAGCCACAGGGATGCAGAGATCTCAACGGTGGACTTCCTCCACTTCAAAAACAGGGAGTTCTAAGCCATCCCTTATGACAAGAACTCACAATGACTCTTCTCCCCCACCCCCTCCCAATGCCCACCTTCACTTACCTCTAGGAGGAAAACTGTCCTTTCACGCAAGCACCTAGGTCACTATTACCAATAACTGCTGGGTTCTCAAAATAATGTCCCAGGGATACAGACTTTCTTTCCACACACTTCCAACTCCAGAAGGGTTCCCAGGCCTATCTCCAAACCAGTGGGCAGAGGCGCAAAAGCAAGTCCTTTCCCTGCTCTCCATGAGGGCAGTAGAGCACGTTCCTGTAGAACAGAAAGACCAAGGTTTCTACTCCAGACTTTATCTGATACCCAGAAAAGAGGGAATCTGGCCTCCCATCCTTGATCTATCCATTCTAAACACCTTCCTGGTGATACCAAAATTCAAAATGCTCACCCTCCAGCAGCTGCTACCCATGCTCTCCAAGGATGCTTATCTAGCCACGCTAGACCTAAAGGAGGCCTACTTCCACATTCTTATCAGGCATTCATACAGGAACTATCTCTGTTTCAGGGCAGGATTTCTGCACTTTCAGTTCTCTGCACATCCCTTTGGCTTAGCTACTGTTCTCTGCACATCCCTTTGGCTTAGCTACTGCTTCCAGAGTTTTCACAAAATGCCTGGCTCCGGCCATTGCCTTTTGCAGACACAAGAATATCCAAATTTTACCCATACTTAGACGACTGCCTAATTCAGGCAGACAGCCAAGAAAAGCTGCTCAAACACCTGGCCTTTGTAAAGTCCCTACTAAACTCTCTGGGTACACAATGAAAAGAAATCCAAACAGGTACCTAACCAAAGAATTATATTCCTGGGAGCAAGCCTGGACACAGCATCCCAGATGGCGTTCCTTACACCAGACAAGCAAACCTTCCTGACAGCCTGCTTCTCTCAACTAGCCACCAGACCCCAGTTATCTGCAAGGAAGATCCTGCAAGCTCTGGGGTTCATGGCATCTTGCATTGTACTCATTCTATGTGCCAGACTGCATATGAGGAAACTTCAATGGTACCTAAAAAGCTTTTGGTGTCAACACTGTCAAAACTTGGAGACTCATACACCTATAATACTTTGCTTCAGAAAAGATTTTCTTTGGTGGGCAACAGCATGCTCCCTCAACAAAGGACTACCTTTCTCACCACCCCACGCTGTCCAGACCCTCACCACAGGTGCATCAGATTATGCCTGGGGTGCACACCTGGACGGCAGGTGCATACAAGACTAATGGAGCCCACAGCAAATCCATGTGCACATCAACCAAAAAGAGATGATAGCTGTCCAGCATGCCTTGATAGCTTTCAAGCCCCTTCTCTCCCGAGGGGCTCTCCTGATCAAAACAGACAACACAACTGTGATGTGGTATATCAACAAGCAGGGAGGGACTCAGTCCTACCCTCTATGCAGGTTGGCCATGACCCTTTGGCACACAGCCTCTGCCATGCAACTCCACCTGTTAGCACAATTCCTACCAGGGTCTCTCAACTCTCTGGCAGACCACTTAAGCAGAAATCGTCTGGACCCGCACAAGTGGCAGCTCAACAGAAGAACTTTCCCCCTAATAACTCAGAAATGGGGCACCCCAAAGGTTGTCCTCTTTGCCTTCCACACCAACCATCAGCTCAGCATGTTCTGCACCAGGGAGCATCACTGCATAGCTTGGAAAGTGGATGCCCTGTCTTTCCCCTGGGTCAGTCTATCGGTCTATGCCTTTCCTTCATTGCCTCTCATTCCCAGGGTACTGCTCAAAATAGAGGAGGAAAAACCAAGGACAATTCTTTTAGCTCCAGACTGGCCTCGCCAGCACTGGTACCTCTTGCTGCGCAGCCTGTCCCCGCTGCCACCTTGGCATCTCCCTCAGATTCCAAGCCTCCTGACTCAGGGGGAAGGGGAATTCATGCATCCCCAATTGCAGACACTCAATTTGGCAGCTTGGCTTATTCCCTAACCCCCCGATCAGTCTGCCAACCTCCACAAACAGGTTCTAGATGTTCTACATCAGGCCAGACACTCTAGCACTAGGAAGTCTTATGCTGACAAATGGAAAAGGTTCTGCACCTGGATTCAGGCTAAGGGAGCCAGTACGGCACAGCCTTCCATCCCTCATCCTGGATTACTTAGCTGACTTGCTACACAGTGGACTCCCTTTTTCCTCTATTACAATTCATGCCTCTGCTATCTCTGCTCATTTTCCCACTTAGCCGTCTCTTTTCTCACACCCTGTGATCAGACGGTTCCTAAGCGGGACTAGCAACTTGAGGCCACCCAGAAGAGCACCAACCCCAGCTTGGGACCTTAACTTCCTCCCCCACTTCGAACCTGCCTCTTCAGCAGAGCTAAAATTTCTCTCCTTGAAGACAGCTTTCCTTCTGGCCATCACTTCAGCCAGAAGGGTCTCCGAGCTGCAAGCACTCATGGCTGTGGAACCCTTCATCATCTTCCATGCTGACAGGGTATCCCTCAGGACAAACCCATCCTTCATGCCCAAGGTGGTGTCCAGTGTGGCGCTCAACCAATCCATTCATTTGCCCACCTTTTTCCCTAACCCACAGAACAAGGAGTAAAGGATCCTGCACTCTCTAGATGTGCACAGAAGCTCAGATTCTATCTAGACAGGACTAAATCCTTCAGGAAGTCTGATCAGTTGCTGGCTAGCTTTGCTGCAGGGGCAGAGGGCAAAGCTATCTCCAAACAAACCATCTCCAAATGGATAGCACACTGCATCCATTTCTGCTACAAACAACACGGAAAGCCTCCCCCCCAAGGGGGGGTCAGGACTCACTCCAGCAGAGCAGCCTGCACCTCTGCAGCTTTCCTCAGAGGAGTCCCCACCAGGGACATCCTGGAGGCTGCCACCTGGACATCTGTTCACACCTTCACCAAACATTACCACCTGCCTAGCTTTTCCAAATCCAGGGTGGGGTTTGCCTCTGCAGTCTTGCATGACATCCTAGCCAGCCCCTAGTTTCCTTGACTAACTCCACCATTTCCTCAGCTTTGGGAATCAACCCAAATGTAATGACTGCAACAGTGAAACATGAAGAACATAGTAGTCCTGGCTTCCCTCCCTCCACCCCCTCTTCTTTCTTCTCTTTCCTTACAAGGGACATATAGGGAATTTACTTTCTACTGTTGGGGTTCTTCCACCAGAGCCTGGCCTCCTACTTGGGGGCTCCTGGCAGGTTAGGGTAAGAAAAACTGATGTAATGGTGTCGGCTGCCTTACTTTATACTACTGATGACCTGACGTCAGTCCTGAAACAACAACAACTGATGCAGAAATACTAAGCCTCTGGTATTCTGGCCGGCCGAGGGCTACCCTGGCAGGAATAACCCAAATGTGATGACTGCAACAGTGAATATACTCTAACATCTACATTTATGGTAAGTGTACACAACTGTACTTTTCTGTTGCGTCATGTATAGTGATAAATACTTGCCAATACATTATAAGAGAGATGCAATATACAGTGAATCTAGAATAAATGCTCTCTCTTTCTCTCAGATAACAATCCCGAAGTCAAACAGGTTGTCAGCACACACACACTTCAACTCCTTAACAAACCAAATGCACAACACATAAACCCACATACATAGAGGTACTCATTAGAAGATTACTGAAAGAGAGACCTCTCAAATGCAAATCTTCTGCACACACGACAGTCCCACTGGAACCCAGTACATGTAAAAACAGCCATGACAGTGTGTCACCCATTAAGTGGTTAAGGAAAAACACATCAAAACCAATGTCTTGGTCACAGGCGAATCTGTTGTGAAACATGCAGATGCCCCCCTCACCACAGTTGCACCTCTGTTGTACTCCATGTTGGAGTAAATGACTTGAGACTTACCTCACTGGACTATATGAAGGGAGATATGACTGACCTCTCAGATTGTGTCCCAGACAGGTATGTCTATAGCCCTACCCAGAATTCTACCTTCACCCAGGATGATGCATCAGTACAAACAAAAGAATTATCGATTTCAACAATTGGCTTAGCTACTGGTCACTCCAGGGGGATTCAGTAGTGTTCAGGCTGGGATGATATGGTCGACGGACCACAGTGCTGTCAGGGTTGGTCTTCATCTGTCTTGTCTTGCCTTTTGGTTACTGGTTAAAGTATTTGCCTCGGCTATAGTGGCTTTTTTAGGCAATGTCACAAGAAGAAAGTTCCTGACACAAAAATATCTTCAAAAGACAAACTGAGGGTTATGCTGCTTAATGCTAGGACTCTAAATCAGAAACTACACTCAGTGGAGGTACGTTTTATTTGGGTGATGTTGAAGTTTGTGCAGCCACAGAGACATGGTTTAGGGCCACAGAGAATATTCCAGCCATGAAAGGGTATACTGTCTGCCACACGTTTAGGCTACAGAATGAACATGAGAGAACCAAAGGAAGGAGGTGCATCCATCTTCATAAAAGACAAGTACACCTCAAGACTGGTTAAGCAGTATGACTACCTAGAGTCACTCCAAGTCTAACTGTAAGAAAACCTCCCCTTCACGTCATTGTTAGCTACAGGTCCAGCAACATGCACCATGAAAACCACACAATGCCTTCTTGGACCTACTTGAGAGACTCGTAATACAGCCAAACACCCTAGGCATGGGTAACTTTAACTATCATTTCATTGATTGGGATACATATATGAGCTCAAACACTCTGTCACTCTAAGGTTCCTGCACTTTGTCAACACAAGTTATCTGGAACAGTTAGTCTGCATCCCCACAAGGGGCTCGAATGTCCTTGACCTAGTACTAACTAACATGGTAGATCGCTGCACCACCCCTTGTCTGAGACCCTCCCTGGTAAGGTCTGACTGTAAATCAGTCACTTTCAGTAGCAAGATTACCTGACCCCCCCCCCCCCCCGATCCAAAAGGTGGAAAAACCTCTGCAGACTATAACCTCCTAAGTGATGGCATGTATAGTTTCAAACCTACTGCCACCACTGACAGTCAAGACATGTATACGGAGGGGAGCCATTTATAATCTCAAAATACTGAAATGTTGAATTTCAGTATCTCGAGACTATAAACCCGAATGTTTAAAATAGCGAAAGTTCATAATCGGGAATTCGAATATCTTGAATTTGCGGTTATGACCTTATGCTACGTGATGTCCGGGATTGTGTGTTTATGGTGCGCGTGCCGTGTGTGGATCTAGGTAATGTTCTTCGTGTTTCACTGTTGCAGTTATTACATTTGGGTTATCTGCTTGCAGGTAGCCCTCAGTCGGCCTGATTAACAAAATCTTGGGTCCTGCATCAGTTGCTGTCCCTTCTTCCATGACGTTAGGTCTTCAGGGGTATAAAACATGCAGCCGATGCCATTACATCAGTCTTTCTTGCTGTGCGGTCCCCGAAGCAGAAGCAGTTGTAAAGTGCCGGTCGGCAGACTCCTGAAATTTTCGTTTTCGAGTTTCAAAACCAAAGTCTTCAACTAAAGTTAAGTACCCCATTGGGGAAACTTTTTCTTGCTCCTTACCGATGTCAGTAAATGTTAATAATTGCATTACTTGTGGAAAGCAAATACCTCATAAAGATTTTCATTCGTACTCTCTTCCTTGCCTAGACTCTGACCACAACGTACCTTGCTGTTGGTTTTGTGCTTTATTTAATCAGCGCACTATCCGTCGTCTGTATATTTTTGCCTCTAAATATTTCTGTTCTCTGTTTAATTATCCAGAAATGTCGTCTGTTAGCCATCCGACTACCGGGATTCCAAAAAAAACGCAAAGATAAAGACAGAGACAGACCGCCGAGGTCCAAAACTGCCGACGACACTTCTAAGCCAGTCGCCAGTTCGCCAGTACTCATTGAGGTGCTTTTGCAGCCCCTGATACCACTACTTCTGATTAGCAGGCCTCTACTGAGACCCATTCAGAGTCCGGTATGCAGCGAGATGCTTCAACTATGGAACCCGCGGATGTCTCTACCTTGGAAGGGTCCGGAGCCACTGTGCAGGCACTGGCTTCTGAGGGTGTATTCAGGCCTACGGACTTGCATATTAAACCAACGCCTCCTTCTCCACTTAGGCCTAAATCTCGAACCATGCCTAAAAAACCGACACCCAGGCCACATGCTCAGGCCTTTATGCCTAAAAACAAATGATAAGAATGGCTGAAAATCTAATTACTCTAATCAGGGGAAGCCCCCCCCCCCTTCTGAGAGACCTAGGACTGAAGTTGTTTTTGAATCTTCTGAGCAGGATTCTGTTTTTTTCTGATTCTTCTGATGATCTGGATTTGTCGTTATTTACTTATGAGGATTCTGATGCAGAGGACCCTATTCCCTCTGCTTCCCCTCCAGAGGATTTTTCTTTTGGTGAAACCTTACATACTCTAAGGGAGCATTTCCACTGGGAAAGCCAGAATTTTTCTGATTCAAAAAAGAGGCTCAGGGATTTCTTACTCCTGTCTCAGCATAGGCCTTTAGCTCTTCCTCCCATACTAGACATTGTTGATGCTTTTTCGGAATCTAATTTGGCCCCTGATTCCTTGCCTCCTGCTTCCAGAAAACCTGACCGATACTACAGGGTCCCTGAGTCACACAAGTTCCTTTTTAAAAATTCTATTGCGGATCCAGAGACTATTTCTTAGGGGCCCAAGGGCATTAAAGCTTCTACTGCTACAAATCCTACCCCTTCTGATAGAGACTCCAGGGTGCTGGATAGATGGGGTAAGAAGGTTTACACTTTTGCAACCTTGGCTATTAGGGCTTTAAACTGCCAGTTTTGTATGTTAAAGTATCAGCAACATGTTATTGGATTGCTTAAACAGAAAATTATGTTGATTCCTGATTCTGTGGAAAATAAAGAATTACAGTATTTAATGCATTCTGCTGAACAGGTTGGAAAACATACTTTGCAATGTTGTTTTGATTCATTAGAGGCCTCTTGCAGGGCTGCTGTTACTGGGTCTGTGCTCAGAAGGCATGCTTGGCTTAAGAAACAATCTTTACCTGATCATGTTAAAGCTAAATTGTTGGATGCTCCCTTAAATCAGGACCGCCTGTTTGGCAACAAGGCTGAGGAAGTTCTTAAAAAGATGGAAGATAAAGCTAAATCTATGCAAACTGTTAGATTTCTTACAAGTTCAGCCTCCTAGATTTAGTAGACACTGACCCTCTAAAAATTGGTCCTTTCCAGCCCCTTCCAGGTCTTCTCAAGCCAAACCCAGACACAGCAGAAACCCCAAGTTTCAGTCCCAGGGGACACACAGGACTAAGCAGTGGGGGGGCCTCCACTTCCAAATCTGGGAGTAATAAGACTCCCCCCATGGTAAACTGTCTCAATGGCTTTCTTTTAAAATTTCCAAGCACTTATCAACTGACTGCCCCTTTGGGGGGAAAGATTGCTCTTCGTGCAAAGAACTGGGAACTCATTACCCAGGACAAATGGGTTTTAAATATAGTGCCCCAGGGATACAGATTTCACTTCCACACATTGCCAACACCAAACGGGTGGCCGGACCTACCCCTAAATCAGTGGGCAGAGGCCCAAAAACAAGTACTTTCTCTTTTAAGCATCGGGGCTATTCAGTTGGTACCAGAAGAGGAAAAGGGACAAGGTTTCTACTTGAGAGTTTTCCTGGTACCCAGAAAAGACTATTCATGGCGTCCTATCCTGGACCTATCTACTCTAAACACATTTTTGGAGATTCCAAAATTCAGGATGCTGACTCTTCACCAGTTGCTTCCTATGCTAGGCAAAGACGCCTGGTTGGCAGCACTAGATTTAAAAGAAGCCTACCTGCACATCCCAATCAGGGAATCTTGCAGAAGATGCATTCGCTTCAAAGCAGGCTACACACACTATCAGTTCTTTGGCTTATCTACTGCGCCCAGGGTATTCACAAAGTGCCTAGCTCCAGTTATTGCATTTTGCAGGCAAAGAAATATTCAAATATACCCATACCTGGACGATTGTCTAATTCAGGCAGAAAGCCAGGACATACTTTAGAATCATCTGGCCTTTGTACAAAGGGTTCTAACCGTCTGGGGTACACCATAAATGAAAAGAAACCTCTCCTGTTTACCCTGTCAACAAATTATATTCCTGGGAGCAAGCTTGAATACAACTTCCCAGATGGCTTACCTCACGCCAGAGAAACAAATTCATTTGACAACCTACTTTAAACAAGTGGCCAGAAAAACCCTGCTATCTTTAAGACGCATACTGCAAGCCTTGGGGTTCATGGCCTCCTGCATTTTTCTAATTCCATATGCGAGGCTGCATATGCGGAAACTACAGTGGTATCTAAAAAGCCTATGGTGTCAACATTCTCAGGATTTAGAAGCAATGATTCCTATCATACCTTGCCTACGCCTAGAGTTCCTTTGGTGGGCAGAGGCCTGCTACCACAACAACGGACTCCCTTTCACACCACCCCCTGCCGCTCAAACCCTAACAACAGACACATCAGACTATGCATGGGGGGCTCACATGGCAGGGCAGTGCATTCAGGGCAAATGGAACCCAAACCAGATGCACCTGCATATCAATCAAAAAGAAATGTTAGCTGTACAGAATTCTCTGACAGCCTTCAAGGACCACATTCTTCCAGGACAGCTATTGGTAAAGACAGACAACACCACAGTTATGTGGTACATAAGCAGGGGGGAACCCACTCATAGCCTCTCTGTAGACTAGCCATGGCACTGTGGAACACAGCCTTGAGCTACCAAGTGCACCTACATCTTAATTCCTGCCAGGAAAACTAAATTCACTGGCAGACGATTTAAGCAGAAATCACATGGAACCACATGAATGGAAACTGGAACCCAAAATATTCAAGCTCTTGAGGAACAAATGGGGAACTCTAGAGGTAGACCTGTTTGCCTCCTCTCAGAACTCCCAATTGAACAAATTCTGCACCAGAACTCCCCACAGTCAAGCTTGGAAAGTGGATGACCTGCCCTTTACCAGGGAAAGCCTCTCTGTTTATGCCTTTCCCACTCTGCCTCTCCTCTCGAAGGTTCTACTAAAGATCAAACAGAACAAGCCAAGGGCAATACTGATTGCACCAGACTGGCCACGCCAGCACTGGTACCCCCTTTTGCGCAGCCTGATTGTGCTACAACCATGGCACGTGTGTCAGACCCCTTCTCTGCTGCCCCAGCAGGAGGGCCAGATTCTGCACCCTCAGCTTCAAACCCTGAACCTTGCAGCCTGGCTAATCCCCTGAGCTCACCTCTAGCAGCCCTCAGTAAACAGGTGCTGGATGTCATTCTTGAGGCAAGGAGGCCTAGTACTAGAACATCCTATTCAGAAAAGTGGAAAATGTACTATTCCTGGAGCCAGGCTCAGGGGATGGTCACAATGGTGCCCAGCTTACCTCATATTCTAGATTATTTAATAGAAATGCTCCACAAGGGCCTATCTTTCTCTTCTATTAAGATTCATGCCTCTGCCATTTCAGCACATTGTAACACTGAACCCACCTCTCTTCTCTCCTCTCATCCCCTGCTTAAAACAATTCCGTAGAGGGGCCAACATTTTAAGACCCCCCCCCCAGGAGAGCTCTCACTCCAGCCTGGGACCTTAACTTGTGTTGGAAAAACTCACTCTTCCCCCCTTTGAACCAGCTGCTACAGCAGAGTTGAAATTCCTTTCTTGGAAAACAGCCTTACTTCTAGCCATCACTTCCGCAAGAAGAGTGTCTGAACTGCAGGCCCTCATGACAGTGGAACCTTTCATTATATTCCATGCGGACGTGGTTTCCCTCAGGACGTATTCATCCTTTATGCCCAAGGTGGTGTCTAGTGTGGCCCAAAACCAGTCCATTCATTTGCCTACTTTTTTCCCTAATCCTCAAAATAAAGGGGAAAGGATACTGCATTCTCTAGACATGCACAGACAGCTTGGATTCTATTTGGACAGGACTAAGCTTCTCAGAAAATCTGACCAGCTGCTAGTTAGGTTTGCTGCAGGGGCAAAGGGGAAGGCCATTTCAAAGTAAACCATTTCCAAATGGATAGCCCATTGCATTAATTTCTGCTACAAGCACCATGGAAAACCTACCCCACAGGGGATAAGATCTCATTCCACCAAGGCTGCATCTACCTCTGCGGCATTTCTCAGAGGAGTGTCTACCAGGGACATACTGGAAGCTGCTATCTGGAGCTCTTTACATACTTTAACCAATCATTACCACCTGCCTGTCTTTTCTAAATCCAGAGCTGGATTTGCCACAACAGTCTTACAGGGCCTGACTGCTGGCCCTAATGCTCTTTAACTACCTCCACCTTTCCTTAGCTTTGGGAATCAACCCAAATGTGATGACTGCAACAGTAAAACACTAAGAACATAGTACAGTTGTGTACACTTACCATAAATGTAGATGTTAAGAGTGTATTCACTGTTGCAGTCCTGGTTACCCTCCCTCCAGCCCCCTGACTTTTCTTGGCTCTACCTTTCCTTCTTGTTTGGCATATATTATATCATGTGTATTTGCTTTTTGCTGGGGGTGTACCATACCATATAATTGCTTCCTATTGTGGGGGCACCTGACATCTGGGGCAAGAAAAACTGATGTAATGGCGTCGGCTGCATGTTTTATACCCCTGACGATCTGACGTCATGGAAGAGGCGACCGCATCCGACGCAGAAATCCGAAGACTCTGGTATTCAGGCTGGCTGCGGGCTACCTGCAGGCAGATAACCCAAATGTGGTGACTGCAACAGTGAATGTACTCGAACATCTACATTTATGTTAAGTGTACACAACTGTACTTTCTCCTCTCTGTGCAGTCCAGGGTGTGTGTGTGTGTGTGTGTGTGTGTGTGTGTGTGTGTGTGTGTGTGTGTGTTTGCACTCTTGCTTGACAATATAGAGAGCTTTTTATTGCAGCATGTGGGACATTATCCCTGTATTCTCAATGGACACTGTTGATGTCATCAGCTATATCAGATGTTTGGATATGCATCCCACCAGGGGGTGTGGTCAGCCACTGGCCTGGAGGCCAGTCAGACATCACCTGATCGATCCTGTACCAGACAGATGACAGTGAAATGGCTTTTAATCTGTTCACATACATCATGGCATGGCTTTGTAGGCCCTGTGAAATCTTCCTGAGAAAGCCCTGTGGTCTCTCCAGCTGCTGCATGCATTTGTAGAGGTACGTGCAAGAGAGAGCTGATGAGGTTTGACTACAGTGCTGTCATACAATCCTAAGACCTGAATATGATGGCATGACTTAAGATGTGCACTATACGTTTGTCCTGGAAGATCATTAAAGAGAGAAGTTACAAAGTAATGATACACACTGTAGTTTCTGACCTCAACACCCTTACAAGAGCATTCACTATAACTTTATGAAATTTTGATGCTATCAACTGTCTAACTTTCCTAGGCCAATATAAGTCAAAGGTACAATGACCAGTTCAACAACACAAATGCAGATATACGAAGTACTAAGTTAGCTATGCACTCTGACCGTCAGACACAGCTTTTGTATTTCTGAATAGAAAAGAAAACTGATACGACACAGTTATCCCTTGCACAGGGTGTTATATGAGGGAGGCAGGAAGCTTAGGTTGACACAGAAGGTCGGTGAGTGTGTGTGAGTAGAAAGGAAAACAAGGCAGACATTGGGATAAAACAACAAATGGCCACTGAGACAAACTGAGTAACTGTTGTGTGGGTGGGTGTGTGTGTTTCTGTAGGGTTGGTCCTCCAGGTGAAATTGGTGTGTGAATGTCTGCATGAGCTCTATGTCTTGGTCTATCGGACAGGTGTGAGCCGTGCATAGGAGAGGTGGCAGTTCATTGTTATTCCAGACCTTGAGAACTCTCTCTACCAGAAGTTGACGTGGCACTTCCACACCCACAGTCAAATGTACTGCTACTACCTGAACATGACTGATGTCTGCTGGATGAACTCCCTTCACAGGGATGCCCAGGACCATGACCCCATGACCTATCACATTTGGGTGTGGACAGCAGACTCACTGATGGAGCAATGTAACTACTACTACTGTGGGAGTGTGATCGATCATGACCACGTTGGCTGACAGTAGATGATGTGGCTGACCTATGCCCATAAGGATGCCGATGTTAGTGTTTCACTGTTGCAATCATTACATTTGGATAATCTGCTGGCAGGTTGCCCTCAGTCGGCCTGATTAACAAAGTCTTTGGTCCTGCGTTGGTTGCTGTCCCTTCTTCCATGACATCAGGTTGTCAGGGGTATAAAACCTGCAGCCGACGCCATTACATCAGTCTTTCGTGCCGCACGGTGCCTGAAGCAGAAGCAGTTCGCAAGTGCCGGTCGGCCGACTCCTGAAGTTTTTGTTTTTGAGTTTCAGAACCGTAATCTTCAACTAAAAGCTAAGTACCCCATTGGGGGAACTTTTTCTTGCTCCTTACTGATGTCAGTAAAAGTTAATAACTGTATTACTTGCGGGAAGCAAATACCTCATAAGGATTTTCATTTGTACTGTATTCCTTGCCTAGGCCCTAACCAGGATGTACCTTGCTGTCGGTTTTGTGCTTTATTTAATCAGCGCACTATCCGTCGTCGGTACATTATTGCTACTAAATATTTCGGTTCTCTGTTTAATTATCTAGAAATGACGTTGGTTAGCCGTCCGACTACCGGAATACTGAAAAAAACACAGAGAAAAAGAGAGAGGCTGTTGAGGTCCAAAACCGTCGCCGCTTCTCCTAAGCCAGTCGACAGTTCGTCGGTACTCAGTGAGGCGCTTTTGCAGCCTCTGATACCCACTACTTCTGATTCGCAGGCCTCTACTGAGACCCATTCGGAGTCCGGTATGCCGCAAGATGCTTCACATATGGAACCAGCGGATGTCTCTACCTTGGATGGGTCCGGAGCCGCTGAGCAGGCACCGGCTTCTGAGGGTGTATTCAGGCCTACAGATATGCATATTAAACAGACTCCAACTTCAGTACTAAGGCCTAAATCTCGATCTGTGTCTAAAAAACCGACGCCCAGGCCACATGTTCAGGCCCCTATGCCTAAAAAACAAATGATCAAGATGGCTGAAGATTTAATTACTGTAATCAGGGGTAGTCACCCCCCCCCCCAAGAGGCCTAGGACTGAACTTGACTATGAATCTTCTGAACAGGAGTCTGTTTCTTCTGACTCTTCTAATGATCTGGATTTGTCCATACCTACTTATGAGGACTCCGATGCAGAGGATTCCATTCCCTCTGCTTCTCCGCCTGAGGATTTCTCTTTTGGGGGAACTTTACATACCATAAGGGAGCATTTCCACTGGGAAAGTCAGGATTTCTCCGAATCCAAAAAGAGGCATAGGGATTTCCTTTTACCCCAGCATAGGCCTTTGGCTATACCTCCTGTTGTAGACATTGTTGATGTGTTTTCGGAATCCAGTATGGCCCCTGATTCCTTGCCTCCAACCCCTAGCAAACCAGACAGGTACTACGGGGTTCCTGAGTCCCACAAATTCCTTTTCAAAAATCCTGTTGCGGACCCTGAAACCATTTCTCAGGGGCCCAAGGGCATTAAGGCTTCTACTGCTAATAATCCTACCCCTTCTGATAGAGACTCCACTGGATAGATGGGGTAAAATTGTTTATACTTCTGAAACCTTAGCAATCAGGGCTTTAAACTGTCAATTTCGTATGCTAAAATATCAACAGCATATCATGGGACTGCTTAAACAGAAAATGATGTTAATTTCTGACTGTGTGGAGAATAAAGATTTACAGGATTTATTGCATTCAGCTGAACAAGTTGGCAAACATACTTTGCAATGTGGTTTTGATTCTTTAGAGGCGTCTTGCAGGGCTGCTGTTACTGGGTCTGTGCTTAGAAGGCATGCTTGGCTTAAGGAGCAATCTCTGCCTGATCATGTTAAAGCAAAACTTTTGGATGCTCCTTTATAGCAGGACCACCTGTTCGGCAATAAGGCTGAAGAAGTTCTAAAAAAAGATGGAAGATCAAGCTAAATCTATGCAAACTGTGAAAGATTTCTTGCAAGTACAACCTCCTAGATTTAGTAGGCACTGGCCTACTAAGAACTGTTCCTTTCCAGCTCCTTCCAGAGCCACTCCAGCCAAACCCAGACATTCCAAAAGCACCAGGTTTCAGTTCCAAGGGACTTTCAGAACTAAGCAATGGGGTGCTTCCACTTCCAAATCTGGAAACAGCAAGGCACCACCTTATGGTAAACAGTTTCAATGACTTCCATTTAAAATTACCAAGCACTTACCTCTTAGCCACCCCTTTGGGGGGGAAACTGGCTCTTCATTTAAAAAACAGGCCACTTATAACCCAGGACAAATGGATTTTAAATATAGTGTCTGTAGCAAACAATTGATAAAAACTGCAAAAGTTATATCCAAAACCACACTTTAAACGCCAACATTTAATGAGTAAAGCTTTCGGGCTCACCACCCTTCATCAGTACATAAAGACAATGAAATTTTCAAATCATTAAATAGGGGTACAAGTAAAGTCACATGATCTAGCCAGCCTAACGCATTCTACTAACAATTAACTAATCAAATTCATTCATTTAAAACAGCATTAACATGTATATAAAAAAACTTTTTTTAAAAAATATTCATTTTTAAAAAAGTAATTTATGTATATTATTTCTATACAGGTTCATAGGTTGGTACTAGGCTGTCAGCCCTAGGGCCTATACAAGCCTAGCCATAACAATTCCCTGGCTATTTCTTCCCACATTATTTACTTTCCTGGACCCCTGTCTAGCAGGGCGACTGACGTGATCCCTGGGGTGAATTTCCTTTCTCCCATCCAATCGTCAAGGTTCCTCTTGAAGAGGTCCAAAGAGGCACTCTGCTTGACATGTATGGGCAATCTATTCCAGAGTCTGGGGAGTCTCTGGGTCAGGAACCTATCCCTCCAGCATGATGTTCTTCATCTCACATTGCTGCAGTCCTTACACTTGGGTATAGCGCTGTCCTCGGTCGGCCCGAATACCAAAGTATATGGCTGACGCCGGTCATGGCGCATTAAACTGACGCCAGGACGTCAGGGTATAAATGCGCATGACCGACGTCATATCCTCAGTCTTTTTTGCCGCGTGGTCCGATGCAGAAGCAAATTTGCGAGTGCAGGTTGGCGTCCTGAGATTTTCCGAAACCGGAGTTTCAGACCGAATCCAAGTTGGCTAAGTACCCCGTTGGGGAATATTTTCGTTTTTTCTTGCCTCAGTATTTTACCGGATGTCAGAAAAAGTAAATAACTGTATTTCTTGCGGGAAACAGATACCACATAGGGACTACCACAGCTTGTGTATACCGTGTTTAGGGCGAGCACGGCGTTGTTGGGTGTTCCTCTTGCGCTAGATTTAACAAACGTACCATAAAGAGGAGATTAGACTGCGCTAGGTTAGTCTTCGGGAAGCGGTGCAATTACAAAATGCCGTCGGATGCTCCGACGCCCGCTACCTCGAAGAAGCGCAAGGACAAAACACCTAGGCCTAGGTTAGAGGCACCAGCCGACCCGGACTTCGGTTCTTTAGAGGGCACGGTTGTGCCAGAGGCCCAAACAGAAGTTTCCCTAGAGTCCCAGGGGGAGACTTTGTTGTTACAGGATGTGTCTTCACAGGAGGTAGGCCAGGCTGAAGGGGCTTCTCAGGTAGCTGTTCTCCCCTCTCTGCCTAAGGTGGTTAGGCCTTCCCCTACTGTTACAAAGGCTTCTTCCAAGAGTAGGCCAGGTTCAGCTGTAGCATGTGCTCCTCCTAGTACTTCAGGCCCTGTGCCCAAGAGACATATGCTTAAGATGGCTGAAGATTTAATTACTATGATTAGTGGTTCTATGCCCCCTCCTGACAAAAGGCCTAGGGTGGATCCTGAATTTGGGAATTTTGAACAGGATTCTGATATTTCTGAGTCTTGACTGAGGATTTACAGGAGTTTTCTCATTATTCTGACTCTGATGTGGATGACTCCACCCTTCTGCTTCTCCTCCTGAGGATTTTTCATTCTCAGAGACTCTCCATGCCATGAGGGAGCATTTTAAATGGGAAGGTCAGGATTTCTCTGATTCCAGGAAAAGACTTAGGGAATTTTTGTTTCTACCTCAGCATAGGCCTTTAGCTATACCCCTGTTCTTTCTGTGGTGGAAGATGTTTTGCAGAGGCTTCCCTTAACCCTGATTCTTTACCTCCGCTCCTGTTAAACCGGACAGATACTATAGGGTGCCTGAAGCTCACAAGTATCTTTTAAAAGCCCTAGGGCAGATCCAGAGACAGTTACTCAGGGGCCTAAAGGGGTTAAGGCTTCTGTGGCTAAAAATCCAGTTCCTCAGGACAAAGAGGCAAGAGCTTTAGACAGATGGGGTAAGAAAGTGTATACTTCTTCAACTTTAGCCATGAGGGCTTTAAATTGTCAATTCCACATGCTCAGATATCAAATCTATCTCCTTTCACAGTTAAAGTCTAAGGTAGATGCTCTGGCAGAAGGTATTGAATGTAAGGAGTTACAAGATCTGGTACATGTGTCTGAACAGGTGGGTAAGCATTCCTTACAATGTGGTTTTGATGCTGTACAGGCCTCTTCCAGGGTGGCTGCCACTGGTACTGTCCTTCGCAGGCATGCCTGGTTACGGGATCAGAATTTAGCTGAGCATGTTAAGTCAAGGATCTTGGATGCCCCTTTACAATCTGATGTGTTGTTTGGTTCGCCTGTTGAAGCAGTTTTAAAGAAAATGGAGGACAAAGCTAAATCTATGCACACTGTTAAAGATTTTTTACAGGTTCAACCACCAAAGTTTAGCAGAAACTGGCCAAGCAAGGCGTGGACATACCCTTCTTATGATTCCCAGTCTAGGGGTAGGTCTAGGCGTGCTAGGGGCAGAGCTCAGGGTTCCTTTAGATCCAGGACAGGGGGCTCACCTGCACAGTCTTCAGGGGAGGGCAGGGGTCAGCCCTTTCGTAGACAGACACAATGACCTACCTTTTCAACTGCCAGAACCTCCACGTCTCGCAGCACCTTTAGGAGGAAGACTTACACTTTTCAAAGAGAACTGGAGTTTAATTACCCAAGACAGATGGGTATTGGATATCATTCACCACGGGTACAGGTTTTATTTCCATACCTTACCACCGTTCAAGGGCATGCCAGATATTCCTCCCCAACACAAATTGGAAGCTCACAGACAAATATCCATATTGACACAGATAGGGGCCATACAACCGGTGCCTATGGCAGAAAGGGGCCTAGGATTTTACTCTCGCCTATTCCTAGTACCAAAAAAGGGGAACACGTGGAGACCAATTCTGGATTTGTCTATCCTCAACACCTTCCTGGACATCCCCAAGTTCAAGATGCTGACATTGCAACAGCTTTTACCCCTCCTGGGCAAGGATCACTGGATGGTAACTTTGGATCTCCAAGAGGCTTACCTTCATGTCCCTATCACTCTAAGCTGCAGGAAGTATCTGCGTTTTCGAGCTGGAGATTCACACTATCAATTCTCTGCATTGCCCTTTGGCTTATCCACTGCACCCAGAGTATTCACAAAGGTCCTGGCTCCAGTGATAGCTTTCTTCAGACGGAAAGGAATACAGATCTACCCTTATTTGGACGATTGCCTGATTCTGGCTCAGGGCAAGGACGAACTTCTACAGCATTTAAAGTATGTGATAACAGTGCTAAGATGCCTAGGGTATTCTGTGAACGAAACAAAGTCCAGTCTAGTACCCTCTCAGGACATGTGCTTTCTGGGTGTGAGACTGAATACAGCAGCCCAGATGGCCTTCTTAACCCCGGACAAACAAAAGAATCTTTCCCTTTACTTCCAACAACTATCACATCAGTCCGGGCTGACTGCAAGGACAGTCCCTCAAGCCTTAGGGTTCATGGCATCTTGTATTCTGGTGCTTCCCAATGCCAAACTGCATATGAGGAAGCTACAATGGTATCTCAAGAATCTATGGACACAGCACTGCCACGATCTGGACACTATCATTCCAATAATACCTTGCATCCAAAAGGAATTCTTGTGGTGGGCTCAGCAATGTCACCTAAACAAGGGACTTTCTGTGACCCGGCCGGAGGCAAGTCAGATTCTAACAACAGATGCCTCAGACAAAGCTTGGGGGGCTCATCTCAATGGAAAATGGATACAGGACAAGTGGCCTGCCAGACTACAACATCTACATATCAACCTAAAGGAGATGTTAGCAGTCCAGTTTGCATTAACAGCTTTCAAGGAATTACTTCTTCCGGGACAGGTGTTGATTCTAACAGACAACACAACTGTCATGTGGTACATCAACAAGCAAGGGGTACACATTCTTACCCTCTATGCAGGCGAGCAATGATTCTATGGGAAACGGCTCTCAGTCTACAACTGGATCTTCAGGCAAGGTTTCTGCCGGGGTGCAGAACTCCTTAGCAGATGTGTTAAGCAGGCAAATCATGGATCCCCACGAGTGGAAACTGGATCCTCAGGTATTTCAGCAATTAACAGTGTCATGGGGAACACCAGACATAGATCTGTTCGCTTCTCCTCTAAACCACCAGCTGCCAAAGTTTTGCACAAAAGGATACACCAGGCAGCTTGGAAAACGGATGCTCTTTCTTTCAGTTGGAAAAATCTTCATGTATATGCCTTTCCACCACTTCCTCTACTTCTAAAGGTTCTGCTAAAGGTAAGCCAGGACAAACCAAGAATGATCCTGATAGCTCCAGATTGGCCCCGACAGCATTGGTACCCACTACTGAGAAATTTAATAAGGAAACCACCGTGGCCCCTGCCTTTAATTCCTCAACTGTTGTCTCAAAAGGACGGTCATTTACTCAATGTCAAGCTTCACTCTCTTCATCTCACAGCATGGCATATCCTGTTTTAGCTCATAGCAGGGCTCAACTTCCTCAACAAGTTTTGAATGTGATTATGGAAGCTAGGAGACCTAGTACAAGGAAAGTGTATGGACAAGTGGAAGAGATTTTTGCTTTGGAGTGCAGCAAAGGGTGTGGATGTTTCTGAGCCTGATTTAAGTGTGGCTCTTCTATATCTTACTGAACTATTGGACAAGGGTTTGTCCTTCTCTTCCATTAAAATTCATGCTGCAGCAATTTCAGCTCACTATGACTGTGATCCACCTTTGTTTTCTCATTCCTTGTTCAAGCAATTTCTCAGAGGAGCAAAGAACATAAGACCTCCACGAAGAGCTCCTACTCCAGCTTGGGACCTCAATTATGTGTTGGAAAAGCTCACTCTGCCACCTTTTGAGCCTGCAGCTACGGCTGAGTTAAAATATTTGTCATGGAAGACTGCTTTTTTGTTGGCCATTACCTCTGCAAGAAGGGTGTCTGAATTGCAGGCCCTTATGGCTGTTGAGCCTTTCTTGATCTTCCATAAGGATAGGGTATCTTTACGCACTAACCCTTCCTTTATGCCTAAGGTGGTCTCAAGTGTGTCTTTAAACCAGTCTATTCATTTACCTACCTTTTATGCAGACCCCCAAAACAAGGGGGAAAAGATCTTGCATACTTTGATCGTGCACAGACAGTTACGCTACTACTTAGATAGGACTAAGGGTTTCAGGCAGTCGCAACAGTTGTTTGTTTCTTTTGCTTTAGGTACTCAGGGCAAGCCTGTGTCAAAGCAAACTCTTTCTAAATGGATTGGGTTTTGCATTTCATTTTGTTATTCTCAGCATGGCAAGCAGATCCCAACAGGGATCAGACCTCATTCCACTAGGGCTACTGCCACCTCTACAGCCTTTCTAAGGGGAGTGTCAACTAAGGACATTTTGGAGGCAGCTACTTGGAGTTCAGTACATACTTTCTCTAAGCACTACCACCTTCCTCTCTACTCTAAATCTAGGGCTGGGTTTGCCACTGCTATTCTACAGGGCATTTTGACAGCTCCTGCTTCTATTTGATTTGCCATCCTCCCTTACCTCTGCTTTGGGAATCTACCCAAGTGTAAGGACTGCAGCAATGTGAGATGAAGAACATAGTACAGTTTTGTACCTACCATAAATGTAGATGTTCAAGATCCACATTGCTGCAGTCCAATTACCCCTCCGTCCCTCTGTGTTTAGGGGTGGTTGTGTGGTTAGGTTAGTACTTTATTAGATAATTGTTAGAAGTTGTACATAGTTTGGGTGTGGGGTGTTTAGTGTTTGGTAATTTTTGATTTTACCCTGTTTAGGGTCTTCTGACATCTGGGGCAAGAAAAGACTGAGGATATGGCGTCGGTCATGCGCATTTATACCCTGACGTCCTGGCGTCAGTTTAATGCGCCATGACCGGCGTCAGGCCTATACTTTGGTATTCGGGCCGACCGCGGACAGAGCCATACCCAAGTGGAAGGACCGCAGCAATGTGGATCTTGAACATCTACATTTATGGTAGGTACAAAACTGTACTTTTGTTTATTGTGATGACAAGGTTTAGATCCCTGGGCGTGTAGCTCTGAGGGATTGGGATTTCTTTAAGTGTAGCATGTCCAACAGCTCTGGGTTTGACATGGCCTTGTATGTTAAGCAGAGATCGCCTCTGAGTAGACGATATGCGACAGAGTATAGCTGGAGTTTTTTAAGGCGGTCAGCGTAGGGCATCTGCTTTAGGCCTGTGATTCTTTTAGTGAGGTATTTCTGAGGCCTTTCCAGTTGTTGCAGATGTCTTGAGAGGTACATACCAAATGGGGTGTTGTATTCTATAATGGGTCTAATGAGGGATGAGTACAGTGGGACAATGACCTCCTTTTTTCTGGATGAAAAGCCCTTCGTGATGAGGTGTACCACATAGAAGGATTTCCTGACTGTTGTGGCGATGTGGTTGTCGAAGGTGAGACCATTGTCCACCTGTGTCCCTAAGTCTCTTATCACACTTTCGGTGTTTAGTGTACTGCCACCTTTATGGTAATTCATGGATACATGTTTTTTCCCAAAGGGGATAACAATACATTTCTTGGCATTGAGCTTGAGCCCATGGCTCTGGCACCAAGCATCTGTTTCTGTAAGGCCCTTTTGTAGAGTATACACATCATTTGGGGATTCAATAATGGCTCCCAGTTTGCAGTCATCTGCAAACCTTGTTAGCCAGAGTCCCTTAGTGTTGACCTGTACTTCAGAGAAGTAGATGCCAAACAAGAGCGGTCCCAGGACTGAACCCTGAGGTACTCCACTTGTCACTTGTCTGGAGCTGGATTTGGAGTCGGCTACTTTTACAGTGTGGGTTCTATCAGTAAGCCATTTAGCAACCCATTGGGTGACATAGGGATTAATGCCCAACTTAGTAAGTTTATCTATGATTCCAGAGTGGGGGATGGTGTCAAAGGCCTTGGCAAGGTCTAGATAGGCTGTGTGGACCACCTTACCCTTGTCCATGGCTCTGGAGACTGATTCAAAGAAGTCAATCAGGTTCAGGAGACAGATCGCCCTTCACAAACCCAAACTGGGTGGGGTCCAGTGTTTGAAGGTTGCCAATGTCTTTGTTTATAAGTTCCATGATAATACGCTCCATGGCCTTGCAGATAAGGCTTGTCAGACTGATGGGACGGTAGTTTCCGGGATCCAAGGTGGATCCCCCTTGTGGATTGGGATAACTGTAGCTCTGCCACTCAGTGGGCACGAAACCTGAGGTGAGGCTATGATTAAACATGACACTTAGGTGAGGTGCCAGTTCATATTGTAGTTCATGTAGTACACAGCCGGGATGTCATCTGGTCCCATGGATGCTGTATTCTTGGCTTTAGAGAGTGCGTTTTGTACCTGTGTGGCTGTTATTACTGGAATTTGGCAATCTTGCCGTATTGAGATGGGGCTTTTAGGGGGTGTGAGAGGGGTCAAGTTGGCACTGAATCGATCTGCCAGGATATTGGCAATATCCTTTGGATCAGTATATTTAATGCCATTCTGTTTTAGCTCAGAGCAGATCTGAGCATTGCCATTTAGATTCTTGACATAGTTATAGAATGCTTTGTGGTTGTCTTTGGAATCTTTGGCAATTTTATTTTTGTAACTAGCTTTGGAGGATTTTATGAGGCATCTCAGTTTCTTACTGAGGCAAGTAAGGGAGTTTTTTGCATCCTGGGATTTTCCTCTTTTCTGCAAAAGTTTCTTCCTTTTGTTGTAAAGTTTGTTTATGGCAGGGGACCACCAGATTGGCTTCCTTTTTTTGGATGAGAGCATTTTGGTTCTATTTGGGATGGCACGATTCATGCATGAGTGGATGTGCTCGTACAGTGCCTTAGTGTAGGATTCAGCAGTTGAACTTTCAGTTCCCGTCTGCATGCGTGTTATGAAGTTTGTCACTTCTGACTTGAGTAGCATGAAGTTGGCTTTGGAGAAGTTTTTTATGGTGGTTTCTTTACTGGGGGGTTGGGGTGGGATGTGGATGTTAAGGATGATTAGCTTATGGTCAGACCTGACTAACGAGGGGGTGACCATAGGTATGGAGCATTGATTTCCCATGTTGGTAATGACCAGGTCTAGGATATTGGAGCCCCTGGTGGGACTATGGATTAGTTGATCCAGGGCATTGGAATTTATGAATTCCAAGAACCGTTGCGCAAAGGTGTTGGGACATGAGTAGTTTTCCCAGTTAATGGCAGGGTAGTTAAAATCACCCAGTATTAGGGTGTTTGGTTCTATCTTAATATTTTCCAGTATGTTTAGAAAGGTGTAGTGAGAATTTTGGGGTATGGTTTGGATTGCAGTCTTACCTAGTGTTAGTTGCACTTGGAGAATTTCAGACACATTGTGTTGGCCAACTAGCCTGGTGGTGTGAATATCCTTGGTGAATATTGACACTCCTCCACCTTTAGTGTTTCGGTCCTGGTTTGGTGGCCGAAAAGTGTGGTAAGAGTTGTAGCCTGGTATTGCAGGGGTGCTCTCTGGAGCCTTGAACCAGGTCTCAGTTACTGCACAGATATCGATGTTCTCCATTTTTAGGAGTGCCTCGAGAGAGTGCATTTTGAGGTTTAGACTTCTAGCATTGAGTAGCATATATATATAGTTAATATAGTATAAATACATCAAATTGCTTTATACATACACACTTCCTAAAAAAACTTATACAAAATATAAACTTTACTATTATGTACATATCTATGTATATATTGCACAATCAATGCTATGTGATAATTCGTAGACATCTGGCGTTTGTAAAAAGAGTTCTAACTTGTCTAGGGTACACCATAAACGAAAAAAAATCTCAATTGGTACCCTCTCAAAAAATTACATTCATGGGTGCAAGCTTGAATACAACTGCCCAGATGGCTTTCCTTATGCCAGAAAAGCAAATTCATTTGATGACTTACTTCAAACAGGTGGCCACAAAAACCCTGCTATCTGCAAGGCAAATACTGCAAGCCTTAGGGTTCATGGCCTCCTGCATTCTTCTAATTCCATATGCAAGACTGTATATGAGGAAACTTTAGTGGTACTTAAAAAGTTTATGGAGTCAACATTGTCACAGCCTGGAAACAATGATTCCTATCATACCTTGCCTGTGCCTATAGAGTTCCAATGGTGTGCAGAGGCCTGCTACCAAAACAAGGGACTGCCATTCACACCACCCCCTGCTGCCCAAATCCTAACTACAGACGCATCAGACTATGCATGGGGGGCTCATCTGGCAGGGAAGTGCATTCAGGGCAAATGGAGCCCAAATCAAATGCACCTTCATATCAATCAAAAAGAAATGCTAGCTGTACAGAATGCACTGACAGCCTTCAAGGACTACCTTCATTCAGGACAATTACTGATAAAGATGGACAACACCACGGTTATGTGGTACATAAGCAGGGGGGTACACATTCCTACCCCCTCTGCAGACTAGCCATGGTATTGTGGAACATGGCCTTAGCTACCAAGTACAACTACAAGCTCAGTTCCTGCCAGGAAAGCAGAATGTTTTTGCAGACGAACTAAGCAGAAATGTCATGGACCCACACTAATGGAAACTGGAACCACGCATTTTCAACATGTTGACATGCAAATGGGGTGCCCAGACATAGATCTTTTTGCCTCACCCCTGAGCTACCAGTTGGACAAATTTTGCACAAGAACTCATCATAAAAAAGCTTGGAAAGTGGATGCTCTGTCCTTCATCTGGAAAAACCTATCAGTCTATGCCTTTCCCCCTCTGCTCTCCAAAGTTCTAGTAAAAGTCAAACAGGACAAACCAAAAATTATTTTGATTGCTCCAGACAGGCCTCACCAACACTGGTACCCACTCCTGCGCAGTGTGTCGCACTTGTCACCATGGCACCTGCCTCAGACACCTTCCTTACTGTCTCAGCAGGAGAACCAAATTCTGCACCCTCAGTTCCAAACATTGAATCTTGCAGCTTGGCTAATCACTTAAATCTCCCCTTAGCATCCCTCAGCAAACCTGTGATGGATGTCATTTTGGAGGCGAGAAAACCTAGTAGTAGAAAATCTTATGCTGACAAATGGAAATTATTCTGTGCCTGGAATCAGTCTCAAGGGATGAGCACAGCAGTGCCCAATTTACCTCAAATTTTGCAATAATTAACTGAGATGCTTCACAAGGGTGTGTCTTTTTTTTTCCATAAAAATCTATGCCTCAGCCATTTCAGCTCATTTCAACACAGAACCCCCCCTCTTCTCTCATCCTCTTCTAAAGCAGTATCTCAGAGGGGCCAAAAACTTGAGACCACCCAGGAGAGCTCCAACCCCTGCCTGAGACCTTAACTGTGTATTGGAGAAGCTCACTCTGCCTCCTTTTGAGCCAGGTGCTACTGCAGACTTAAAATTTCTTTCCTGGAAAACAGCATTCCTTTTAGCAATCACTTCAGCTAGAAGGATATTTGAATTACAGGCCCTTATGGCAGTGGAACCTTTCATCATCTTTCATGTGGACAGGGTGTCACTCAGGACCAATCCATCATTCATGCCCAAGGTGGTATCCAGTGTGGCTTTTAATCAATCCATTCATTTGCCAACTTTCTTTCCCAGTCCACAGAACAAGGGGGAGCGGATTCTGCATTCACTGGATGAACAGAGACAACTTAGATTCTACTTGAACAGGACTAAATCTCGAAGAAAATCTGAACAACTGTTAGTAACATTTGCTGAAGAGGCAGAGGGGAAGGCTATTTCAAAGCAAACCATTTCTAAATGGATAAGCCATTGTATTCATTTCTGTTATAAGCACTATGGAAAACCTATCCCCCAGGGGATCAGATCTCATTCCAGCAGGGCTGCATCTACTTCAACAGCCTTTCTCAGAGGTGTTCCTACCAGGGATATTCTAGAAGCTGCTACCTGGAGTTCAGTTCATACTTTCACCAAGCATTATCACTTACCAATTTTCTCTAAATCCAGAGCTGGCTTTGCCACTGTTGTTTTGCAGGGCCTTATAGCTGATCCTAATGCTGTATAAATCCATCCTCCCAACCATAGCTTTGAGAATCTACCCAAATGTAATGACTGCAACAGTGAAACACGATGAACATAGTACATTTGTGTACACTTAACATTAATGTAGATGTTCAAGTGTATTCACTGTTGCAGTCCTGGTTACCCTCCCTCCAGCCCCCTGTTTTTCTCTTACTATACCTCTACTTTCTTTTACTATGCTTAAAAGCCTTTTTGGTGTATTTGCTTTTGTTTGGAGGTATATATGTTTGTGTTTTTAATTATATATCTATATTTTGCTCCCCATTTGGAGGGCACCTGATATCTGGGACAAGAAAAACTGATGTATTGGCATCGGCTGCACGTTTTATACCCCTGATGACCTGATGTTATGGAAGAAAGGACAGCAAAGGACGCAGGACCCAAGACTTTGTTAATCAGGCCGACTGAGGGCAACCTGCCAGCAGATTCCCAAAATGTAATGACTGCAACAGTGAATACATTCGAACATCTACATTTATGATAAATGTACACAACTGTACTTCCCCTACTAGCAGACGTTCCATCACAGACACCCCTCTTTCCATTTAATCATTCATTCATTCATTCCAGTGAATCAGCAACATGATGGAGGCAGTCATGGATGTTACTGTGCCACATCCACAACCCTGAACATTTGTCTGGTGCACATGTGGGAATGTGCCTGTGCCTACATGATGGCCAAAATAATACGTTGAGTGGCATGGGAAGTGACACCTGCACCAGGTGGAGGAGGGACAGCTGGGCCCCCTCAGAGTACCTGTATCAATCCTCCTGTGTGGCATCTCACCCACACTTTGGCTACAGACAGACTCGACAGGCATTGAAGCCACAGTAGCCACACTTCCCTGATCAGTGTTCTTGCACTCCACTTGTCCAATTTCTGTGGGCTCCGTTGACTGGGTGGGTGTTCGCCTACCCGGCTGTATACAGTGGAAATGCAGACAATGGCTGTATGTCAAACTGTGTGTCAGATTCAACCTCTGCACCCCCCCCCCCGACGGTACCTTAGTTTGACACCATCATCATCAGAGTCTGCGGATGCACTAATATCAGGTGGCAGAATGCCCACATTCATGCTCACCTGTGACAAAAAGCAACACAGGAATACATTAACACCTTCACTACTATAGTGCTAACAGACTAACACTATTACGTACAGTACAGCAATACACACAACAGGCCTGAGGTCAATATCACAAACTGTAATATTTCTTTAAATGTCTTTAAATTGCTCAGTAGTACTGATATAAAAATATGTGGCTTATTATCTGCAGAAGACATACTGCTCTGTACTCCAGACTGTCCTGGAAGAAGTTAAACAGGAGATGAGGGCATCATTATCACAATTAACAGGAACACAGGTGGTAATGCATTTATCCCTGTATATGTGCATTAATGGTACTTTGAACAAGAACGTGGCTGACAACTGTAAACTAAGCTTATGACTGTAGCAGTCTTCAGCCCGTCCCCTCAAAAAAAAAAAAAAAAAAAAAAAGACGGGATACAGAATTAACTTATTCATTTCAGTTGTTTTGCTATACAACAATATTCAGTTGTTGAGATATCAAAGCTTACCTGGAAGCTCCTCCTGGGATGTGCTTGCTGTCATGGAAGGTGTTCCGCCCACATCCAGGACATGCTGTACTGCGCTCTCTTGGGAGCTGTCTTGATTTCTCAGACTGGCCAAGAGCTGTTCATTGGGGGTTAGTCGTGGTTCCCTATAAGGTCCTCCCTGTTAACCATTTGGTCACAGCCCACTGCAGCTGCTTGCATCCTTGCAGATGTTATCATGTCAGTGGCTCTGTGGCACACCTATTTATATGTTCTGCCATGGCCACCCATGGCATTGACATCATGAACAATCTGCTGCCATATTCGCATCCTGTGAGCCATATCTCCCTGTCCCCTTTCCAGGAGAAAAGCACCTAAACACACTGTTCAAACTCAGCCTTTCTACAGGCTACGTACCCATGGAGTGGCGCACAACAACAGTTATCCCACACAGCCTACCAAGACCTCACAAAGGCTTTTGACACCATTCCCCCATTCTAGTATTATAGACAAACTCACCAGCCTGAACATAAACCCCTACGTCACGAGATGGGTTGCCAATTGGCTCATGGATAGAGCCCACACGGTGAGAGTTGCAGGCTGTAGGTCCAACTCTAAACCGGTTACAAGTGGCATCCCCCAGGGCTCAGTCCTGGGACCCCTCCTTTTCAGTATATACTTGTCAGAGGTACAGGCAAGCACAGGAGGACTATGGCTGACCAAGCTCGCAGACTGCAAACTGGGGGCCATAATTGACTTGTCCGGCTGATAGACATCCTCCGGAAGGGTCTCACTGAGATAGATATTTGGTGTCAAAATCATGGCCTCAAGCTAAATGCCAAAAAGTGCATAGTCATCCTCTTTGGGAAAAAAAAAGTATCCATGAACTACCACATAAATGGTAGTCACCTAAATACAGAAAATGTAATAAGGGATCTGGGGACCTAAGTAGATAGTAATCTCTCCTTTGATAGTCATATTGCCAAGTTGGTTAGAAAATCTTTCTATGTGGCCCACCTAATCACAATAGGGTTTGCATCTAGAACAAAAGAGGTTATTGTGCCCCTCTACTCATCATTAATCAGGCCCATCAGAGAGTACAATGCCCCATTTGGGATGTACCGTACAAGTCACCTGCAACAGCTGGAAAGACCACAGAAGTACCTCACCAAGAGGATTACTGGCCTCAAACAGATGCCCTATGCAGCCCGACTGAACAAACTCCAGCTGTACTCTGTTGCATACCGCTTACTCAGAGGTGATCTCTGCATGACATACAAGGCCATGTCCAACCCAAAATTGATGGACATGCTCCACCTGGAAAAAAAAAAAAAAAATCCCCAAGAGCCACAAGCTCTAGGGATCTAAACCTCACCATAACAATAACTAGGACGTGCTGGGGGGATAGATTCCTGTCCCAGAGACTCCCCATGCTTTGGAGCAGGATTGCAGTCTACATTAGGCAGAGCCCCTCACTAATGCTCTTCAAGAGAAACCTTAACGAGTGGATGGGAAACAGAAAATTTACCCCGGGGATCATTGCAGTGGCTCTGCTGGACAGAGGCACAGGGAACTAATAGCTGTGCTGGACAGAGGCACAGGGAACTAATGGCTGTGCTGGACAGAGGCACAGGGGACTAATCTTAGGGGGCGGTGAAAGCCAACACATTCTGGCTAGGCTTATAGATGCCCTCGGGCAGATAGCCTAGTACTTAATCTATGAACCTATGTTGTGAAACCCATCGACTATGACTTGGTTTTTCAGCATCAGTGAAGGGGGAGGGGGTCTCTGTGGATTGACACGCTGGAGTGACATACTTGTAAGTGTCCTAAAAGACAACAGATGTATATTACTAATAAGTATCACATAACTACAAAATAACTGTTTTCAAATAAAACAGAAAAGGTAGCCAGTCAGTATTACCCACTGGAGAAACGTAAAACAGTCCAGAACTGTGAGATACTAACAGGCAGGATGCAAGACAAGGAGAGTAACAAGAGAAACGTATCTTTGTTTGTGCCATAACAGTAAGTCACCTTTGCTCCCCGTCAAAAGAACAGTCCAGTTTTGTTTGTGCCATAACAGTAACTCTTCCCAACAAAAGAACAGGGAAATGTCCCATTTTGCTAACAAAACCTCTTTGAAATGTTGTCATAGGGCCTGTCCCTGACTCATTTATACCTATTTAGCAACAACATTCCATTTTCATGTATTGTCAATCATGTGTACCTCTGAAATGGCTCGACAAACGGGTCCATGCCATCAGTGCATTTCTTAACTAATGCATACAGATAAGTTTAAAAGCCTTTGCTTCACACTGATGTTCTTCGTATTTCACTGTTGCTGTAATCACACTTGGGTTATCTGCTTGCAGGTAGCCCGCAGTTGGCCCGAATATCAGAGACTTAGTATTCTGCATCTGTTGCTGTCGCTTCAGTACTGACGTCAGGTCATCAGGGGGTATAAAAACAGGGAGCCGACGCAATTGCATCAGTCTTTCTTGCTGAGGAGCCCAAAGCAGAAGCAGTTCGCACGAGTACCGGTTGGCTACTACCTGAGTTTTTTTTTCCGAAACTGAATCATCCTGAAGTTTTCTAAAGCTAAGTATCCCATTGAGAGTCCTTTTTTCTTGCTCTAACCAATGTCAGAAAAAGTTCACAATTGTCTCGCCTGTGGAAAGCAAATAGCACACAGAGATTTCCATTCTTACTGCGTCAACTGTTTAGGTCCAGACCACGACATACCTCGCTGTCTGTTTTGTGCTTTGTTCAACACCCAAAATATTCGTCGGGCCCTTATTGTCACTAAATACTTTCGCTCTCTATCTCCGTATTCTGAAATGGCTTCGGTAAGCCATCCGACTACTGATCTTCTGAAAAAACATAAGGATTAAGACAGAGACAGACCGCACAGGTCCAAAACTGCCAACAACGCTTTCGTTAAGCTAGTTGCCACTTCACCAGTACTCAGTGAGGCGCTTTCGCAGCCTCTGATGCCCACTTCAATGGGATTCGCAGGACTCTACCGAGACCCGTTCAGAGTCCGGTATGCC
This sequence comes from Protopterus annectens, assembly GCF_019279795.1. Taxonomy (NCBI): domain Eukaryota; kingdom Metazoa; phylum Chordata; order Ceratodontiformes; family Protopteridae; genus Protopterus; species Protopterus annectens. The sequence goes on along the minus strand of NC_056749.1, from coordinate 195,769,597 downwards.
ATGATATTCTTCTTTGACTATGGAACCTGCGGATGTCTCTACCTTGGATGGGTCCAGAGCCGCTGTGCAGGCACTGGCTTCCAAGGAAGTTCATCGCATTACCGATATTCGACCTAAACCGAAGACTTCACGTCTTCAGTTCTGTCTAAAACTACCGAGTTTCTAAAGCCAAGAGTACAAGCTACACATAAAAATCCCATCGACCCAAACTCAAGCACCTGTTTCCTTGCCACATCATCAAATGCTTAAAATGGCAGAAGACGTGATATGATGATTAGGGGAAACCAGCCTTCTCCTGCTAAGAGAAAGAGACCTGTCCCCAGCAGCTCTAACAGACCAAGAGTCCGACGAGACTGAGGTTTCTGAGTATGAAACATGCCTTTGTCTGCTTATGAAGATTCAGATGTAGAGGACTACATTCCCTCTGCTTCCTTTCCAGGGGATTTTTCTTTTGGTGAAACCCTTCATACTTTGAGAGCATTTCCACTGGGAATGCCAAGATTATCCTCGGTCCAAAAAGAGACTCAGATAATTTTTAGATTTGCCACAACATAGACCTTTAGCAATCCCTCCATTTCTGGATGTTGTGGATGAAATATTTATGCAATCCAGTCTAACTCCTGATACTTTACCCCCTGCTCCAAGGAAACCAGACAGGTACTACAGAGTTCCTGACTCTCTCAAATTTCTTTTCAAAAGTCCTACTGCTGGTAATTTCCCAGGGGCCTAAAGGTAGAAAAGCAACCACAGCTAAGAATCCCACCCCTTCAGACAGGGATTCCCGAGCTTTAGACAGATGGGGTAAAAAAGTATACACCTCTGCAACTCTCGCCATTAGGGCATTGAATTGCCAGTTTCACATGCTGAAATTGAGCGAAAATTATTTACCTTTACAGACTGTGCAGAAAACAAAGAATTACAGGAGCTTATGCATTCTGCAAGCAAAGCTAACAAGCATACCTTGCAATGTGGCTTTGACACCCTAGAAGCATCTTGCAGGACAGCAGTCACTGGTTCTGTACTGAGAAGGCATGCTTGGCTTAAGGAGCAGACCTTGCCAGACCATGTCAAATCAAAATTACTAGACACTCCTTTGAACAAGAACAATCTGTTTGGTACCAAAGCAGAAGAAGCTCTAAAAAAGATGGAAGAAAAGGCTAAGTCTATGCAGACAATCAAAGATTTTTTGCAAGTGCAGCCTCCAAGATTCAGTAGACATTGCCCCTAGATCCATTGGTCCTTTCCAGCCCCCTCAAGGCCATCTCAAACTAGACCCAGGGGAAACAGACCCCCCCCCCCTCAGATTACAATCTCAGGGTATGCAGAGATCTAAGCAATGGAATGCCTCATCTTCTAAAACAGGGAGTGCTAAACCAGCCCCTTATGGAAAGAATTCACAATGACTTCTCAACTCCACTCCTCACCTCTGCCCAGTTGCTTGTGTCCCTAGGAGGAAAACTTGCCCATCATGCAAAAAACTGGACCTCCATCCCAAAGACCGGTGGGTCCTCAACATTGTATCCCAGGGGTACAAATTTTACTTCCACTCACTGCCACCCCCAAAAGGGTTCCCAGACCTTCCTCCAAACCAGTGGACAGAGGCACAAAACCAAGTTCAGTCCCTGCTCTCCATAAGGGGAATTGAACCTGATCTGAAGTAGTTAACTTCATTTGATCAGCAACCTGTGGGTATCGGATCTGACCTGGATCCAAGCCGGCAGCTTTCCAAGCTAAAGATCCGAGCTCTCAGCTCCACCCCTTACCCATAATACCCTGCTACCTCCCTCCAGTCCCCAGAGCTCATTTGCCGCGGCTTCTGAAGCATAAGGGACGAGCTCTTAGCATTTTAGGTGAGAGGAATTTAGGAGTTTTTTTGTTAAAATCATAGCGATTTTGGTGTGCGAGTGTGTGTAGTAGATCCATATTTAAGTTGAACCGTATTTTAATTACTTTAGTGGTAAATTAGTGTTTTCCCTTCCCCTTACTGTGTGTGTTAGGGTGTGTGCTTGTGTGTGATGGCTGAGGGCCCTAAGGCCATTTTTTCAAAATGTGCTGAGTTTGGTCATAAGCTGTCCCCAGCGGATGGCCACACTCAGTGCGTTCTCATCCTGGGGCTAGCCCACTTAACATCGGGCTGCCTGATTTGTGCGGCCTTTAGCCCCCGGGCTCTGAGGGACAAGAGAAACAAGCTAATCCTGGGGGACTCTTGCCCCCAGATTCTTCTTCCTCCTCTCCCTCAGTGGCGCCAGTCGCGGCTGCGCCTGTCTAGCTTTCAACTCCCCCTCCCCTGGCTGGGACTCAACCTCCCACTATTTCCCAGGGAGAGGGGGACTCTTCTAAGAAAGAGAAGGGGCACAGAGAGAAGGATAGGCACAAGAGCCATAAGCGATGGGCCGAATCAGCCCCTTCGGCTCCGCCGGCTAAAATTATTTGTTCCCCAGTGAGGGTTTCCGGGTCTTCCCCCTCTCGGCTCTATTCTTCATGCTTCTCTCCGGAGCCAGAGGAGGAGTCCCGGTCACCCTCGAGGTCGTCTAGGCGGCCTTCCCGGCCTACCTCGACGACTTCTTCTAGATCTGCCAGGAGTCTGTCCGATGCAGATATGGACAGGGTGATGTGTTGATTCCTGCAGGCCCAGATGCAGATGGGAGTGCTCCTGCCTCCCCTCCTCCGGGAGGGAGCTCGGCCCCTTTCTTTGCACCCATTGCTCCTTCTCTGATCCACTATCGGGTTTCGGAGCCATCGGATCAGAGTCGTCTTGGAGCCGGGGAGTCGACGCCGATAGTAGTTGCTACTTCGACGTCGGCCTTGCCCTCGAGTTTATTGGGTCATCTTTCGGATCCGAGCTCTCTGAGCCGAGAGCCGAGCTTCGGATCCACAGGGTTGAGTGTGTCTTTGGCTCCGTTGCTGTCTGAGCACCCTTCCCTTTCGGGTCCGATCGTGTCGGCTCCGGCACTGGTCCTCACGTTGGAGCCGAAGGGACTACTCCCGGAGCCAGGGGAGAGTGGTTCACCTTCAGCTTTCGATGTGGTGGAGAGGGTGCTGTCGAGGAGTTCGAAGTCCCCGGTCCGTGCTATGGATCCACCCTTCACTCCCTCGCATATGGGCCTGTCTTCCATCGTTCGGCCCCAGGGACAGTCTGCGTCTGCACCCCAGTTGGTTCCCGTAGAGGAACAGGACCCCGTTGGTGAGCCCTCCACGGACAGTCCCGCCGAGGAGGTCCCTCACAAATGAAAGTGTAAGAGGAGACACTTGGACTCCCCCGAGTCCCTCACGGAGGACACGGACTTAGGGGAAGGTTCCCCCAGGTCACCCCCCGAGGACGTCTCCTTTGGAGACATTATGGAGATGCTGCACATAAGAGGGGGGTGGTCAGCCCAGAAACCTTCCTCGGATGAGTCTGTTTCTTGAGGCGTCTACCTCTTGGGTGTCCCCCTTGGTAGACTTGATTACTACCAGGGCTTGGAAGGACCCGGACACTGTGGAGCCAATCCCTGAGACCAGATAAAATCCTTAAATGTTCATCGTGTTTCACTGTTGCAGTCATGACTGTAGGGTTCTCCCCTGCCGGCAGGCAGTCCTCGGTCGGCCAGAATCCCAAAGTCTGGGTCCGGCGTCGGCTGCTCAGCCATGCTCCCTGACGTCAGAGCGCCAGGAGTACAAAGCTGACAGCCGACGCCATGTTCTCCAGTCTTTCTTGCCGTGCGGTGATAGCAGTTCGCAAGTGCCAGTTGGCTGACTCCTAACTATTTTTCTAAACGTACTTCAGTCCGAAGACTTTCTCCTCCTACTCGAAGCTAAGTACTTCGTTGGGGAAACTTTTTTCTTGCTCCAGTCCGATGTCAGAAAAAGTTAATAATTGTATTTCATGTGGAAAGCAAATACCTCATAAGGATTTTCATTCTTACTGTATTCCTTGCTTAGGCCCTGACCATGACATAGCTAGTTGTCGGTTTTGTGCTAGATTTAATCAACGTACGATTAAACGAAGGTACGATTTTGCATTTCATTACTTCGGTAGGCGTTTCAATTACAAAATGTTGTCGGACACGGTTCCGGCTACCGGAGTTCACAAACGACGCAAGGATAAAGATAGGCCTCCGAGGTCCAAATCAGACGATATTGTACAAGCAGAGCTAGCTTCAGGTTCGGCCATCGTCAGTGAGGTGCTTTTGCAGCCCCTGTCGTCAGCCATTTCGGAACCGATGGCCAAAACGGACTCCCACGAGGAGCCAACTAGGCCTTTGAATATTTCTGTTGCAGGACCTTCGGACAATGCTCCTTCAAATGGGTCCGGAGCCGCTGTGCAGGTACCGGCTTCCGAATGGGTTTTCAGGCCTACTCAGCTTCTAATAAAGGCAAAGCCAAAGACAAAGGCAAAGACTCCTTCAAAATCAAAGACTACAGCCCAGGCCTCTTCTGATCCGGGACCCAAGTCTCAGAAACAGTTACTTAAGATGGCGGAGGACTTACTTACTATGATTAGGGGTTCACATCCCCCTCCAGATAAAAGGCCAAGGCAGGAAGTGTATTATGACTCCAATGATCAGGCTTCTGTTTGTTCAGTTTCTTCTTCTGACCAGGAATATTCTTTCCCTCCTTATGAGGATTCTGATGCTGAGGAATCCATTCCTTCAGCTTCTCCCCCTGAGGATTTCTCTTTTGGGGAAACTTTGCATGAAATGAGGGAACATTTTCACTGGGAAGGACAGGAGTACTCGGAATCTAAGAAAAGACTTAGGGATTTTCTTCTTTTTCCCCAACATAGACCCCTGGCTATCCCTCCTATTTTGGATATTGTGGATGATGCTTTTTCGGAGGCTAACTTAACTCCTGACTCTCTTCCTCCAGCTCCTTTTAAGCCAGACAGATATTATAGGGTTCCTGATTCCCACCAGTTTTTATACAAGAATCCTACTGCTGATCCTGAAACCATTTCTCAGGGCCCTAAGGGGGTTAAGGCCGCTACTGCTAAAAACCCCATTCCCACTGAGAAGGATTCCAGATCTTTAGAAAGATGGGGCAAAAAAGTGTACACTTCAGCTACTTTATCTATTAGGGCTTTAAACTGTCAGTTTCATATGCTGAAATACCAGCAATTATTTCTGTCTGTTTTGAAACAAAAGCTAACTTCCATTTCCGCCTGTGCAGATGATAAGGAATTACATGACTTAATGCATGCCACTGAACAAGTTGGAAAGCATGGTTTACACTGTGGATTTGATGCCTTGGAGGCTTCTTGTAGGGCTGCTGCCTCTGGTACAGTCATTAGAAGGCATGCTTGGTTAAAGGAACAAAACTTGCCAGATCAAGTAAAAGCTAAGTTATTGGATGCTCCTGTTCAGTATAATGTTTTGTTTGGATGTAAGGCTGAAGAGGTGATAAAGAAGATGGAGGACAAGGCAAAATCCATGCAAACGGTTAAAGATTTCTTACAAGTACAGCCACCCAGATTTAGTAGGAATTGGCCTCCAAAAAATTGGTCCTTTCCCAATTCAGACAGGCCTCAGAGGGGTAGATACAGACGCTCCCGAGGAAGGCCTCAAACTCAAGCCTCTTAAAGACCAAGACAGTGGACTGCTTCCACCCCTAGGGGAGGAGAGGACAGGTCGCAAGCTCATAGAAAACAGGCTCAATGACTCCCTCTGTTGGGCTGCAGGAACTTCTTGCCTGGAAGCCCCTCTCGGAGGAAAACTTTCTCTTTTTCACCTAAATTGGACTCATATAACCCAAGACAAGTGGGTTCTGGATGTGGTTTCAAGAGGTTACAAATTCCATTTTCATACCCTACCAAGACCAAGCGGATGGCCAGATATTCCAAAACATCAATGGTTAGAGGCCTTAAACCAGGTGGAAGCTCTCTTGGCTATGAAAGCCATAGAACTGGTTCCACTTTCAGAAATGGGACAAGGTTTTTACTCGAGGCTCTTTCTAGTCCCCAGAAAGCAAAATTCATGGAGACCCATTCTGGATCTGTCAGCCTTGAACACTTTTCTCAAGATACCAAAATTCAAGATGCTTACTCTACAGCAGCTACTTCCAATGCTGACCAAAAATGCATGGATGGTAACTTTGGATTTAAAGGAGGCATATTTACACATTCCCATCAGGCAGGAATGCAGAAAATACCTCGGGTTCAAGGCCGGATTGAGGCACTATCAATTCTCTGCGCTGCCCTGTGGATTGTCTACTGCGCCCATGGTCTTCACCAAATGACTGGCTCCAGTAGTAGCTTATTGCAGACTCAAGGGAATTCAAATTTACCCTTATCTGGACAACTGTCTTATTCAGGCAGACAGCAAGGATGTCTTACTCCAGCATCTAGAATTTGTTCAGAATCTTCTCAAGTTCCTGGGATTCACTGGAAACATAAAGTCAAATTTGACACCCTCACAACAGATAACTTTTCTGGGTGCTCTTCTAAACAGAACAACCCAGATGGCATTTCTGACATACGAAAAACAATTACAGCTGGCTTCAACTTTCAAAACTTTGGCAACATTAACTTAGCTATCTGCAAGGAAATTCCTGCAGGCTTTGGGTTACATGGCCTCCTGCATCCTTCTCGTGCCATATGCAAGACTACATATGAGGAAACTACAGTGGTACCTAAAAAGTGTATGGTCTCAGCATTGCCACAGTTTAGACATACAGATCACCGTCCTGCCTCATCTTCAAAAGGAATTCCTTTGGTGGTCCAAGGCATGTACTCTAAACAAAGGAAAACCCTTCAGTCTGCCTCCAGCCAGTCAGATACTAACCACGGACGCCTCAGATTATGCATGGGGAGCCCATGTGCAGGGCAACTGTCTGCAGGGCCTTTGGACAATGGATCAGAAGCACCCGCATATCAATTTAAAGGAAACGTTAGCCGTTCAGAACGCTCTATTGGCCTTCAGGAATCTTCTACAACCAGGACAACTACTGATACGGACAGACAACACCACAGTTATGTGGTACATAAACAAGCAAGGGGGATCACATTCCTATCCCCTTTGCAGACTAGCCATGAATCTATGGAACACAGCTCCATCTTGCAAACTGGACCTTCAGGCTCAGTTTCTACCAGGGAAGCAAAACTTTCTGGCAGACAGTCTGAGCAGAAACCCGTCAGACCCACACGAATGGATGCTGGACACCGAAATATTCAAGATGATTACAGCAGTCTGGGGATGTCCTCACATAGACCTCTTTGCATCCCACCTCAATCATCAACTACAGATTTTTTGCACCAGGACATTCCACGAACTAGCTTGGAAAGTGGATGCACTATCATTCAGTTGGAGAAACCTCTTGGGGTATGCCTTCCTGCCTCTACCTCTTCTTCCACGGGTGTTATTAAAGATCAAACAGGACAAGCCCAAGATGATAATTTTGCTGGCCCCAAATTGGCCTCTATAGTTCTGGTACCCAACACTGAAAAACCTTTCTCTGGAGCCCCCTTGGATGTTACCACAGACTCCGAACCTTCTGTCCCAACACCAGGGTCAGGTTCTGCACTCCCATGTCAAAACTCTCAGCCTGGCGGCCTGATTAATCCAGGGTCTATGATTCATTCTCTCCTATCCAAGCAGGTTATGGATGTCATTTTAGAAGCCAGACATCCTAGCACTAGAAAATCTTATGCAGGAAAATGGAAAAGATTTTGCTCCTGGATGCAGGCTCAGGATTCGGATCCTCTTATTCCTAACATTCCTCTGATTTTACTTTACTTGACAGACCTCTTTCATAAGGGTCTCTCTTTCTCTTCCATAAAGATACATGCCTCTGCTATTTCTGCTCATTATAATACAGACCCTCCAATCTTTTCCCACCAGCTCATGAGACAGTTTCTCAGAGGAGCTAAGAACTTAAGGCCCCCTAGATCTCCACCCATTCCTGTTTGGGATCTCAACTATGTTTTGGAAAAACTCACCTTACCTCCTTTTGAGCCTGCTGCCACATCTGACATCAAGTTTTTATTTTGGAAGACAGCCATCCTGTTAGCTCTGACCCTCTGCCAGGAGAGTTTCGGAGTTGCAAGCTCTCATTGCTGTGGAACCTTATATTATTTTTCATCAAAACAGGGTGTCTTTAAGGACTAATCCTACTTTCATGCCTAAGGTCGTTTCCAAAGTGGCTTTAAATCAAACTATTCACTTGCCAACTTTTTTCCCTAGTCCTCAAAATAAGGGGGAAAGGATCTTGCATTCCTTGGATGTACACAGACAACTACGTTTTTACCTGGACAGAACCAAAGACATCAGGAAATCAGAACAATTGTTTGTTTCTTATGCTTCAAGTTCCCAAGGTAAAGCCATTTCAAAACAGACCATTTCTAAATGGATTGCTCATGGAATTAGATTTTGCTATTCACACCATGGAAAGCAAATCCCAGGGATTATAAGGACTCACTCTACCAGAGCTGCTGCCACTTCAGCTGCCTTCCTCAGGGGAATTCCTACCAAAGACATTTTGGAAGCTGCAACTTGGAGTTCAGTGCATACTTTTTCTAAGCACTACAATCTACCTCTCTACTCTAAGTCTAGGGCAGGCTTTGCTTCTGCAGTCTTGCAGGGCCTTTTAGCCACCCCCTCTACTTTATGACCACCTCCCTTTTATTCTGCTTTGGGATTCAACCCTACAGTCATGACTGCAACAGTGAAACACGATGAACATAGTACAGTTGTGTACACTTACCATAAATGTAGATGTTCGAGTGTCTTCACTGTTGCGGTCTGGGTTACCCTCCCTCCTGTCCCCTCTTATTTTTTCTTTTGTGTGGCTCCCTTCTTCACCCTTCTTCTGAGGTGTATTTGCAAAGGGTATGGGATCTTAGTCATTTTGGAACACCTGACATCTGGGGCAAGAAAAACTGGAGAACATGGCGTCGGCTGTCAGCTTTGTACTCCTGGCACTCTGACGTCAAGGAGCATGGCTGAGCAGCCGACGCCGAACCCAGACTTTGGGATTCTGGCCGACAGAGGACTGCCTGCCGGCAGGGGAGAACCCTACAGTCATGACTGCAATAGTGAAGACGCTCGAACATCTACATTTATGGTAAGTGTACACAACTGTACTTTCTCCTTCTGACAAGCTGGCGTGGAATAAAGGTTCCCTGGTAGATGCCATGCTGGCTGCCACCAAGAAGGAACTGGCACAAGAAAGTTCCTCGGTCCATCCTCCTAAGGAGTCTCGGACGATGGACTGCATTGGAAAGCGGATGTTCGCTTCAGTCACCTTTTCTGTAAGGGCGCTGAATTATCTGGCACACGTCATTAGGCTTCAGTGGGATCTGATAAAAGAGTACGCTGGGTCTCCACCAGAGTCCATGGCGGCTGAGGACAAACAAACTTTCTCGGCTCGCATGGCCTCTCTAAAGTCAATATCAAACACTTCTATGCGGCTTCTCTCCCATGCCACTGAGGGGGTGGCTAGAGCCAGTGGAGCAGGGGTCGCCTTGCGGCGCCACGCCTGGCTCCGTCTTTGCGGAACCCTTCAAGGTGTCCTTTGCGAACTCTCCCTTTGACGGTTCTACGATATTTGGCAAAACCGTCTCCAGAGCGAGAAAGATGGGAAGACGCTGTCTGCCGTCGGAATCCGCTTCTCTGCTTCTCAAAGGTCTTTCTCAAGGAACCAGAGAGGACAGAAGATGATGTGGTTCCGGAAGTCTCAGCTGTCCTGTCCCGCTCCGGACCCTTCATCCTTCAGAGTCAGGGGTGGACAAGGTGGACGCCGGCCCCGAGGCAGAGGGGGAAGTGAAGAATTTCGGGTCGAGATAACCCTTCTCTGACCGACCCACACAGCAGCCCTGAGGGGTTGCCCGACTGTCACTCTCTGGAGGCAGTCGGGGGGCGTTTTTCGGAGCATCTAGCCAGTTGGGAGTCCATTACTACAGATTGCTGGGTGCTCCGAATAATATCCAGAGGTTACTCTATCCCCTTACTGAATCTTCCCCCATTAGGGAGGTGCCTCCCTGATGTCCCACCCAATCAGAGGGAGGCTGCGGCTTCAGAAATAAAGAAATTACTATTAAAAAGGGCCAGCCAACATGTCCCCCCAGAGCAGTCAGGGTTGGGCAATTACTCCAGGTTCTTTTTGGTGCCAAAAAAGACGGGGGACTTAAGACCAATTCTCGACTTGTCAACCTTGAGCCTGTTCATTGCCAAAGAGAAATTCCAGATGGTCACTTTACAATCTATTCTCCCCCTTCTGCAGGAGAACGACTGGATGTGCTCCATAGACCTCAAGGATGCGTACTACCACATTCTCATGGACAGACGATCCAGGAGGTTCCTCCGCTTTCGGCTGGGGGACAGTCATTATCAGTTCAGGGTTCTTCCGTTCTGCCTCACCACAGCCCCCAGGGTGTTCACCAAGGTCATGGCAGTTGTGGCAGCCCACCTAAGACTTCAGGGAATTCAGGTCTTTCCGTACCTAGACGACTGGCTCCTTACCGCCCCCACCAGGCATCTACTCTGTTCTGCCAGGGATTATTCTGTACTCTTGGCCCATCACCTAGGCATTACCATAAATTTCAGGAAGTCTTCTCTTCATCCTGTTCAAGTTCTGAATTTCATAGGGGCCAGGATAAACACGTTTCAGTCCAAGGCCTTCCTGACAGCGGACAGGTTATGCACTGTCACTCCATGTAATAGCACTTCTACAGTCCCCAGCCCCACCCGCAGAATTAGTCCTGAGAGCCCTAGGCTCCATGGCGGCAGCCATCAACCTTTCACCTCTTGCTCGGCTGCACATGAGAGTCCTTCAATGGACACATCAGGTCCAGTGGTCCCTCCTCCTATACCCATTGGATTCACCGATTCCCCTAAGCAGGGTTTGCAGGAACACCCTTCGTTGGTGGCTTCATTCCCGAGAGCTTCGGGAAGGGAGACCATTCGTGATGCCTCTACCCCATACCACGCTGACCACGGACGCTTCTCACCTAGGGTGGTGGGGCATTGCATGTGCAGAACCGTCCAAGGCACGTGAACCCCTGTAGAGACCATTCTGCATATCAGTGTTCTGGAGATGAGGGCGGTGCTTTTAACGTTGCAAGCCCTTCAGGACCTTCTTCCTCCGGGGACTATTGCAATTCAGGCAGACAACATGGCGGTGGTCTGGTACATCAACAAACAGGGAGGAACCAGGTCTCACCCTCTTTGTCGAGCGGCTATGAGAGTTTGGGAATTGGCGATTTCCACCAACCGCTTTCTGATAGCAATGCACATTCCAGGTCAGTCCAACATTCTAGCGGACAAGCTGAGTCATTCTATCCTCATACCTTACGAGTGGTCTCTAAACCCCTTAGTAGCGAAACAGATCTTCCTCAGATGGGGTCAGCCTTGCTGCGATTTCTTTGCGTCTCCTTCAAACACAAAATGCAGCAAATCTTTCGCTCTAATTCCCCCATCGGGGGGAGTCCCAGAGACGCTCTGGTTCATGCTTGGCCACCCGGTCTTCTTTATGCTTATCCTCTTCTTCCGCTAATGACGAAATTTCTGCAGAAAGCTCGTCGGTTGGGGAGCAAAATAATCCTCATAGCCCCATTCTGGCCTCGTCAAATCTGGTTCCCGTATCTGCAGTCTTGCATCATAGCTCCTCCTTGGGTCTTAGATCCCATTCCGGATCTGATCTCTCATCCTTCGGGATTGCAAACTCCGAACCTGGACGACCTCAAGCTCACGGCTTGGTTGATCCAGTTCCACTAGTGGCTAGGACTCCTGGTATCTTGTCTTCCGTAAAATCTATTCTAGTAGCGGCACATAAACCCTCTACCAGGAAGATCTACAAGAGGTAAATGGAAGCATTTTTCCATCTGGGCCAAACATAGGGATTTGGACCCCTTTTCGGCTCCCATTCCAGCAGTTCTGGAATTTCTCTCCCACATTTTCCATCAAGGGGCCAGTTCTTCTACTGTGAAGGTTCAAATGGCTGCCATTTCTCATTTCCACATCGGGCACAACCTTGGACCCTTAGCTTCCGCTAAGATATGAAAGACCTTTTTGAAAGGCACCTTTCCATTAAGACCTCCGGTCAAGAATGCGGTTCCCCCATGGGACTTGACTTTAGTTCTTCAGGCCCTAACGGGTCCACCCTTTGAACCTGCAGCTTCTGTTGACTTAAAATTCTTATCCTGGAAAACTGCCTTCTTGATTGCAATTACTTCAGCTGGAAGGGTATCTGAACTTCAAGCCCTTTGTACAAAACCCTCGTACCTGGTCTTCCATAAGGACAGAGTATCTCTCGGGACTAATACTTCATTCTTGCCTAAAGTGGCCTCCGAGGCCAGTATCAATCAAATCATCAATTTGCCTGTTTTTTTCCCCAACTTTCAAAACAAAGGGGAATATAGACTGCACTTGTTGGATATGCATAGACAATTGCGATTTTACCTGAACAGGACAGCTGCTTCTCGCAAATCGGAGCAGCTCTTCGTGTCTTTCGCTAAGCCGTCCTTAGGCAAGCCAGTTACGAAAGTTACCTTAGCTAGATGGATATCCCACTGCATCTTACATGCGTATACAGCTTCCGGTCGGCCAGAACCCTGGGGGGTTCATGCTCACTGTACCCGTTCTATGGCTACCTCTGCAGCATTTTGGTCGAGTTCCCTTAGATGACATCTGTTCAGCGGCTACTTGGGCCTCTTCTCATACCTTCATTTCTCATTACAAGCTGGATCTGATATCCAGAGGTGTAGGTCAGCCTTTGGCTCCGCAGTGCTCCGGAATATCCTTTCTTGAGGACCTCCCAGGTTTTTGGTAGCTGGGGACTCTGTCCCACAGGTTGCTGATCAAATGAAGTTAACTACTTCAGATAAAGAAATTATGTACTCACCATAACGTTCCATCTGAGTAGGTAACTTCATTTGTCAGCAACCAACCCCCCCTCCTTCCCCCTAGCCTGTTTCGTGGTCATATTCATAACGGAATGTTTTCCTTCTGTTACGCATCAGGTTAGCTTTTCTCTATCGAGTATGCTTGATTGTTGTTGGTTGATAAATTGACAAACTCAATCTGAGGACTGGAGGGAGGTAGCAGGGTATTGTGGGTAAGGGGGAGGAGCTGAGAGCTCGGATCATTAGCTTGGAAAGCTGCCGGCTCGGATCCAGGTCGGATCTGATACCCACAGGTTGCTGACAAATGAAGTTACCTACTCAGATGGAACATTATGGTGAGTACATAACTTCTTTTTCCTGCAGAACAGATAGGTCATGGGTTTTATTCCAGACTTTTCCTGGTACCCAGAAAAGAGGGCACTTGGTGTCCAGTCCTAGATCTTTCCATTCTAAACACCTTTCTGGTGGTACCAAACTCCAAAATGCTCACCCTTCAGCAGCTTCTTCTATGCTGACCAAAGATGCCTGGTTAGCCACCCTACATCTAAAAGAAGCCTATCTGCATATCCCTATCAGGGACTCATGCAGGAAATACCTACATTTCAGGGCAGGATCTCTGCATTATCAGTTCTCTGCACTTCCCTTTGGCTTATCCACTGCTCCCAGAGTCTTCACAAAATGCCTGGCTTCAGCCATTGCCTATTGCAGACAGCGAAAGATTCAAATTTACCCGTACTCTGATGACTGCCTGATTCAGGCAGACTGTCAGGAAAAGCTGTTGCAGCACCTGACATTTGCAAAGAACCCTCTAACCTCCCTGGGGTACACTATCAATGAAAATAAAACAAAACTAGTCCCCAGTCAAAAGATTGTATTCCTGGGAGCAAGCTTGGACACAGCATCCCAGATGCCATTCCTTACTCCAGAAAAACAAGCCTATCTGACAAGCTACTTCACTCAAATGGCCACCAGAACCCAGCTATCAGCAAGGAAAATCCTGCAGGCCCTAGGGTTCATGGCCTGTTGCATTCTACTAATTCCATATGCCAGACTGCATATGAGGAAACTTCAGTGGTACTTAAAATGTCTTTGCTGCAAACATTCTCAGTTCCTGGAAATTGTCTTGCCTATCATACCTTGTCTAAGGACAGAGTTTCTTTGGTGGGCAGCAGCATGCAACCACAACATGGGACTTCCCTTTACTCAACTCCACGCCACCCAGAACCTAACCACAGACGCATCAGACTATGCCTGGACGGCACATCTGGACAAGTGCATTTAGGGCCACTGGAGCCCAAGTCAAATACATCTGCACATCAACCAAAAAGAGATGCTAGCTGTTCAGCATGCTCTGACAGCTTTCAGATCCCTACTCTAATAAAAACAGGAAACACCACAATTATGTGGTGCATCAACAAGCAGGGAGAACCCACTCTGCAGGCTAGCCATGGCCCTGTGGAACATGGCCTTGGACATGCATATTCATCTTCAAGCTCAATTCCTGACACACAAACAAAACTGTCTGGCAGACGATCTCAGCAGAAATCTCCTAGACCCACATGAGTGGCAAATAGACCCCAGCACCTTCAGCCTTTTAACCCAGAAATGGGGAACCCCAGAGGTGGACTTTTTTGCCTCCCCCTACAATCACCAGCTCAGCAAATTCTGCACCAGGACACCTCACAGCAGGGCCTGGAAAGTGGATGCCCTATCCTTCCAGTGGGTAAACCTCTCAATCTATGCATTTCCCCCTCTGCCTCTTCTCACAAGAATATTACTTAAGATAAGACAGGACAGACCAAGGGCAGTCCTTATTGCCCAGGACTGGCCACGCCATACTAAATAAAACTGAAAACCTGACAGAGAAAACACAGTTTGCCAACAAATGAAGAGGAGGTTGGATGTTAATGAAACAGAACCTGTGAAATGTGCACTGCTTACTTGCATTTCCAACCTTGACCTACATGTAACACTTTGTAAGTCTAACCTGACAAATCCACCTGATGTAAGCATTCACAGTTGCCATCCGATAAACACAAACACTGAGGGAGTACCTGCACTATGTTTACATCACTACTCTGATCCAATTTTTGGGATTCAGTAATGCTAATGAGTTCAGACCTCACTTGCATCTTCACTGTGCTAACATCCCTGAATCTGCAACCGTGTAACTAGGGAAACTGAAGGGGCGCTGAATGTTGAGCACAGAAGGGAGGCCATTACTTTGAAATTATCTGCACAGAGGAGTACATTTTTTAGATGGATATGTCTGCATTTCGTCAGCTACATACTGCATATGCAGGCATGTAACTAGGAATAGTCTGTTTAATGATGTTCTTCGTGTTATCCTGCTTCAGTCATCACACTTGGATTATCCTGTCGTCAGGCGGTCCCGCAGTCGGCTGGAATTCCAAAGTCTTGGTCCGGCGTCGGTTGCTGTCACTTCTTCCCTGACGTCAGTGCGCCAGGGGTATATATAATGCAACCAACGCCATTTTCTCCAGTCTTTCTTGCCGCGCGGTGCCCGAAGCAGAAGCAGTTCGCAAGTGCCGGTCGGCCGACTACTGAGATTTTCGAATTCGAATTTCAGACCGAAGTCTTCTATAAAGCTAAGTATCCCATTGGGGAAACTTTTCTTGCCTCAGACCGATGTCAGAAAAAGTTAACAATTGTATTTCTTGTGGGAAGCAAATACCTCATAAGGATTTTCATTCCTTTTGCATACCTTGCCTAGGCCCAGACCACGACGTCACTAGTTGTCGTTTTTGTGCTAGGTTTAATAAGCGTACCATTAAAAGACGCTTTGATTTCGCATGACACTACGGTAGGAAATTTAACTACACCATGCCGTCGGAGCAACCGACTACCGGCGTGCACAAAAAACGTAAGGATAAGGACAGACAGCCCAGGCCTAAGCCAGATTCTGAAGCCTCGGCTGGTCCGGTCTCCGGTTCTCCGGTCCTCAGTGAGGCCCCGACGCAGCCCCTGACTACCGCAGATCTGGAACCCGAGACCGCTTCAGAAAGTTTGACGGAATGTACTAGGCCGACGCAGCCTTTTAGTTCAGGCCCTACCGACGACATTGCTGAAAAAGATGTCGGTGCTGCAGAAATGCCATTGGTTTCTGAAGGCGTTTTCAGAACGACGACGCTCACCATTAAATCTTATTCTAAAACGAAGACTCCTATTAAATCTAAAAAGACTGCACTTCAGTCCCCTTTTCAAGGCCCCATGCCTAAGAAACAGATGCTCAAAATGGCTGAAGATTTGATCACTTTAATCAGGGGTTCCCAGCCCCCTCCTGACAAAAGGCCTAGACAAGAGGAAGATTATGCATCCTCTGAACAAGTGTCCATTTCTTCAAACTCCTCTGAGGACCAAGATTACTCCTTCTCCCCTTATGAAGATTCTGATGCTGAGGATTCCATTCCCTCAGCTTCTCCTCCTGAAGACTACTCCTTTGGGGAAACTTTACACACTATGAGGGAACATTTTCACTGGGAAGGTCAGGACTACTCTGACTCGAAGAAAAGGCTCAAAGAGTTTCTTTTACTCCCCCCAACACAGACCACTTGCCATCCCACCAGTTTTAGACATTGTGGATGATGTTTACTTAGAATCCAGTTTTAACCCTGATTCACTACCTCCTGCTCCAGCTAAGCCTGACAGATATTATAGAGTGCCTGATTCCTACAAATTTCTTTACAAAAGCCCTGTTGCTGACCCAGAGACAATCTCCCAGGGTCCCAAGGGGGCTAAGGCTTCTGTGGCTAAAAAAATCCTGTACCTTCTGAGAGGGATTCCAGAGCACTAGACAGGTGGGGGAAAAAAAGTTTTCACCTCAGCCACTCTAGCTATGAGGGCACTAAATTGCCAATTTCACATGCTTAAGTATCAGCAATTTCTAATCTCTCAGTTAAAGCAAAAAATGACCACTCTCCCTCAACAATCTGAATTGAAAGAAATGCAGGATCTGTTGCATGCCACTGAACAGGTGGGCAAACATACCTTACAATGTGGGTTTGATTCTTTGGAGGCCTCCTGCAGAGCAGCTGCCACTGGGTCTGTTATACGTAGGCATGCTTGGTTAAAGGAACAAACTCTTCCTGATCATGTTAAAGCAAAACGTCTAGATGCTCCCTTACAGCAGGATGTTCTTTTTGGAGTTAAAGCATTAGAAGTCTTAAAGAAAATGGAGGATAAGGCAAAATCTATGCAGACAGTCAAAGATTTCCTACAGGTACAGCCCCCTCGCTTCAGCAGAAACTGGCCAACAAAAAATTGGTCCTTTCCAGCTACAGACAGACCACAGAGGGGTAAATACAGACGCCCAAGGGGCAGAGGACAACCACAAGCCCAGTACAAACCTCGCCAATGGGGCACTGCAACACAGAAGGGAGGAGAAGGCAGGTCCCAATCTACCAGAAGGCAAACTTGCACCCCATCTGGCCAAGCAACACTCTCTTGGCAGCCCCCTTGGGAGGAAAACTCGCACTTTTTCCAGACAACTGGCACATTGTCACAAAGGACAAATGGGTCCTAGACATAATTTTACGAGGATACAAATTCCATTTTCACACCTTGCCAATGAAAAGAGGAATGCCAAACCTGCCACAAAATCAATGGGCAGAGGCACAAAAACAAATTACAGCTCTCATGGACATGAGAGCCATTCAACTGGTACCTACTCGAGAGCAAGGTCAAGGATTTTACTCAAGACTCTTTCTAGTGCCCAGAAAGGACAATGCCTGGAGACCAGTTTTGGACCTTTCAATTCTAAACACTTACAAGTACCCAAATTCAAGATGCTAACACTACAGCAGCTTCTTCTCATGTTGGGCAAGGAAGCATGGCTAGTAACGTTGGACCTCAAGGAGGCATACCTGCATGTCCCTATCAGACAAAGTTGCAGAAGATACCTCCGTTTCATTGCAGGTTCAACACATTACCAATTCTCTGCACTGCCCTTTGGCTTATCTACTGCGCCCAGAGTCTTCACAAAATTCCTGGCACCAGTAATTGCATACTGCAGACAAAGAGGAATTCAAATAAACCCATACCTGGACGACTGCTGCATCCAAGCAGAAAGCAAGGACATTCTATTACATCATCTGGCTTTTGTGAAACATCTACTAAATTGCCTGGAGTACACAGTAAACTAAAAGAAGTCAAAACTAGTACCCTCACAAAATATGACATTCCTGGGTGCCAGCTTGAATACAACGGCCCAGAAGGCTTATCTGACGCCAGACAAACAACAACTGACTCAGTATTTCAAAACAATGGCAACAAAGGCCCAATTAACTGCAAGAAAAATTCTGCAGGCCTTGGGCTTCATGGCATCTTGCATACTACTAATACCATTTGCAAAGCTGCATATGAGGAAATTACAGTGGTACCTAAAAAGCGTATTGTCTCAACACAGCCACAGCTTGGACACAATGATATCTCTCATTCCCTGCCTGCAACAGGAGTTTCTATGGTGGTCACAGGCATGTCACCTCAACAAGGGTCAGCCTTTCACCTTGCCCCCAGCCAGGCAAACTATCACAACAGATGCATCAGATTACGCCTGGGGGGCTCACATGGCAGGACAGTGCGTTCAAGGTGTATGGACTGCAGATCAAAGGAATCTGCACATCAATCAAAAAGAGATGCTAGCTGTACAGAAAGCTCTGACAGCCTTCAAGGATCTATTACATCCAGGACAACTGACAATAAAGATGGACAACACCACAGTAATGTGGTACATAAACAAACAAGGGGGTACTCACTCCTACCCTCTGTGGAGGCAAGCAGTGATCTTATGGAACACAGCTCTGGCTTACCAAGTTCAGTTACAAGCTCAGTTCCTGCCAGGACAGAAGAATACATTGGCAGACGACCTCAGCAGAAACATCATGGATCCCCACGAGTGGAAACTAGATCCACAAGTATTTAGAATGATAACTCAAAAATGGGGCCTTCCAGACATAGACCTGTTTGCCAGCCCTCAAAACTATCAACTAACAAAATTTTGTACAAGGGCACTTCACCATCAAGCATGGAAAGTGGATGCACTCTCTTTCAGTTGGAAAAACCTGACAGTATATGCCTTCCCTCCATTGCCTCTCCTCACAAAGGTACTTCTGAAAGTCAAAAAGGAGAGACCACGACTGATTCTCATAGCCCCAGACTGGCCACGCCAGCACTGGTACCCGCTATTGAGGAATATGGCCCACGGCCCACCATGGATATTACTACAAATTTCCCATTTACTCACACAACAAAACAGTCAGATTCTTCACAGCCAGCTCAAAACCTTAAATCTGGCTGCATGGCAAATCAACTAAGCATCCAGCCAGCCCCTCTTTCCCAAGCAGTTATGGATGTTGTTCTGGAAGCTAGGAGACCAAGCACCAGGAAGGCTTATTCGGACAAATGGAAAAGGTTTTGTGCCTGGAACCAATCTAAAGGCCAAGACACAATTCAGCCTCACATGCCTCACATTCTACAGTATTTAACTGAGATGTTGCACAAAGGACTTTCTTTCTCTTTCATTAAAATCCATGCTTCAGCTATTTCGGCCCAATACAACACGGATCCACCCTTATTTTCGCATCCACTTCTACGGCAGTTCCTCAGAGGGACAAAAAACATTAGACCACCCAGGAGAGCACCTACACCAACATGGGACCTCAATTTTGTTCTGGAAAAACTAACGCTCCCTCCCTTTGAACCAGCTTTCTCTGCAGATCTTCAGTTCCTGTCATGAAAGACTGCCCTGCTGCTAGCAATAACTTCAGCTAGAAGAGTTTCAGAGCTACAGGCACTAATGGCAGTGGAACCTTTCCTCGTTTCTCTACGAACTAATCCTTCCTTTATGCCTAAGGTGGTTTCCAGTGTGGCTTTAAATCAAACCATCCACTTAGCCACCTTCTTCCCAAATCCACAGAACAAAGGTGAGAGACTCCTGCATTCCTTGGACATTCACAGGCAACTTTGTTACTACTTGGACAAAACTAAGACTTTCAGAAAATCTGACCAGCTCTTTGAATCCTATGATACAGCTTCTCCAGGGAAGGCTATATCAAAGCAAACCATTTCCAAATGGATAGGTCATTGCATACGTTTTTGCTATACCCATCATGGAAAACCAGTTCCTGCTACCATTAGGCCCCACTCTGCCAGGGCAAAAGCTACTTCTGCAGCCTTTCTCAGGGGGGTTCCAACCAAGGAGATTTTGGGAGCTGCAACTTGGAGTTCAGTACACACCTTTACCAAACACTATCATTTACCACTTTACTCTAAGACCAGGGTGGTCTTCGCCACTGCAGTTCTGCAGGGCCTTCTAGCCTCCTCTAACCCTCTATGATACCTCCACCCATCCTTAGCTTTGGGATTCAACCCAAGTGTGATGACTGCAGCAGGGTAACACGAAGAACATAGTACAGTTTTGTACCTACCATAAATGTAGATGTTCGAGTGTACACCCTGCTGCAGTCCAGGTTACCCTCACTCCATCCCCTCTGACCTACTGGCTAAATCTCTTCAATACCTTCCTGATGTATTTGCTTATAGCTGAAGAGACTTTGTGTTTGTGCAAGTTTACTCAATTTGGTACTAATTACTGACCACCTTTTTGGGGGCACCTGACATCTAGGGCAAGAAAAACTGAAGAAAATGGCGTTGGTTGCATTATATATACCCCTGGCGCACTGACATCAGGGAAGAAGCGACAGCAACCGACGCCGGACCAAGCCGTTGGAATTCCAGCCGACTGCGGGACCGCCTGACGACAGGATAACCCAAGTGTGATGACTGCAGCTGGGTGTGCACTCGAACATCTACATTTATGGTAGGTACAAAACTGTACTTTTTTTATATTTTTTTTCATTATTATACACTTACACCTTTAGCTGTCTGCATCATACCTCTCAACTGTACAGATTTTTGCAGAATGTCCAGATTTTTGTTTCATATTTTTGGTCCATTTTTCATAAGACTGATTTTTTGGCAAAATATTGCAAAGTCATTAAAGACTTTAGTCAGAAAATGACAGACATTTTAGTTTCAGATTGCATACCCTTCAGAAAATTCATGCTAACACAATCAACTTTCTAAATTTGTAAGAGCAGTGTTTAAAAATTGTCCCTATTGTTGGGTCTTTTCACCCCATTATTTATGGCTGTGTCCAGATTTCTTGCCCCAAGAGGTTGACAGGTATGGTCAGCAATGTGTACTGTCCATTTGCTGGTGAGGGAGCAAAGCTTGCATGTCTGTTCTGTCACAAAAAAAAAAAAGATTTATGTTGCTTTTCGTACTTCTTTTGTTGCATCTAGCCTGCTGTCACATATTAGGGTCAGTTCTGTACAAATGTTGCACATTTTACATTTTATTCTCTCCATATAGACTCCTTTTTGTGGCTGTATTTTACAGGTTTTGGAATACAGACAGAACACCAGCACAAAGTCTACACCATTGCTTTCTACCTTGTTGAATTGTTCCATCAGTTGGTTAGCATGCTTTTCAGCTGCTTATGCAGCAATTAGCATGCGATGATGTTTAACTTTTTTGCGGGGAGTGTGCACCTGTACAGGGTGCTTACTGAATTCAGATGTTCCCGCAGTGACAAAAATATGGTGAAAAACCACCATGTAGGCTGTATTGCATCTCCCGGAGTAACGTCTCTCCTCTATTTTCTATTTTTATAGTAATATCATCTGCATATGACATCATAACTTGAATTTCAACTTCTGTTTGAATTTTATAATTTGCATTCTTCATTTTCTGAGTTACCTCTCTAACTAATGTATTCATGAATAAAACAAATAAAATATTACTCATAGGACATCCTTGGTTTGTAACATTATTCATATCTGTTTCTTTATTTAACCATCCATTGACTAAGACTCTTTATTATTCTTATACGCTGTTCTGTACACTTGTTGATTTTATTATTAATATTATAGATGTCCCTTATTTTCCACACTATATTATGGTGCATTGAATCAAATGCTTTAGTAATATCATCTTCAATAAATTTTATATTCTTTTTCTATTTATATTATCAGTAATTTCTCTCACTGTAATTACTAATTCTTGACATCCTTTTCCTTTTATACTGTATACATGTTCATCCATTATATTATTGCATTTTATTCCCAAATCTCTTTTCTATTATTTAGAATTATTGGTATCCATTTTTTTGTATAATTTTTTATCCCCTTTTCTATATACATTTTAGTACTCCACTACACAGATGTTCTTTATGTTTCACTGTTGCAGTCATCATATTTGGGTTATCCTGCCAGGGGTAGCCCTCAGTCGGCCCGAATACCAGAGGCTTAATATTTCTGCTTCGGTTGCTGTCACTCCAGGACTGACATCAGGTTGTCAGTGGTATAAAATCAGGCAGCCGACGGCATTACATCAGCCTTTCTTGCCGAGGAGCCCGAAGCAGATGTTCATCGTGTTACCCTGCTGCAGTCATCATACTTGGGTTATCTGCCGTCAGGCGGTCCCGCAGTCGGCCCGAATTCCAAAGTCTTGGTCCGGCGTTGGTTGCTGTCGCTTCTTCCCTGACGTCAGTGCGCCAGGGGTATATATATATATATATATATATATATATATATATATATATATATATATATATATATATATATATATATATATTGCATCCGATGCCATTTTCTTCAGTCTTTCTTGTCGCGCGGTGCCCGAAGCAGAAGCAGTTCGCAAGTGCCGGTCGGCCGACACCTGAGATTTTTGAATCGAGTTTCAGTCCGAAGTCTTCAAAGCTAAGTACCCCGTTGGGGAACCTTTTCTTGCCTCAGTCCGATGTCAGAAAAAGTTAACAATTGCATTTCTTGTGGGAAGCAAATACCTCATAAGGACTTTCATTCTTTTTGTATACCTTGCCTAGGCCCAGACCACGACGTCACTGGTTGTCGGTTTTGTGCTAGGTTCAATAAGCGAACTATAAAGCGAAGCTTTGATTTCGCACGACACTACTTTGGTAGAAAATTTTATTACACTATGCCGTCGGAGCAACCGACTACCGGCGTGCATAAAAAACGCAAAGATAAAGACAGGCAGCCTAGATCCAAGCCAGACTCCGAGGTCACGGCTGGGCCGGTTGCCAGTCCTCCGGTTTTCAGTGAGGCGCCTACGCAGCCCCTGGCTACCACAGAATCGGAACCCCAGACCGCTTTGGATTCTCTAGCAGAGAGTTCTAGGCCTACGCAGCCATTTTCTTTAGGCCCTACCGACGACGTTGCAGAAGGAGAAACCGGTACTGTAGAAACTCCTTCGGTTTCAGAAGATGTCTTCAGATCGACTACTCTCACCATAAAATCTTATGCTAAGCTTAAGACGCCTCTAAAACCAAAAAAGACTGCTCTTCAGATTCCAGTTCAAGGCTCCATGCCTAAGAAACAGATGCTTAAAATGGCTGAAGATTTGATTTCTTTAATCAGGGGTTCCCAACACCCCCCCGACAAAAGACTTAGACAAGAGGAGGATTATGCCTCCTCTGATCAAGTGTCTATTTCCTCAGGCTCCTCTGAGGAACAGGATTACTCCTTTCCCCCTTATGAAGATTCTGATGCTGAATATTCCATTCCCTCAGCCTCTCCCCCAGAAGACTATTCCTTTGGGGAAACCTTACATACCATGAGGGAAAATTTCCACTGGGAAGGTCAGGACTACTCCGACTCAAAGAAAAGGCTCCGAGAGTTTCTTTTACTCCCCCAGCACAGACCACTTGCTATCCCCCCAGTTTTAGACATTGTGGATGATGTTTATTTAGAATCTAGTCTAAATCCAGATTCGCTGCCTCCTGCTCCAGCCAAACCAGATAGATACTATAGAGTGCCTGACTCACACAAATTCCTTTTCAAAAGCCCTGTTGCTGATCCAGAGACTATCTCCCAGGGTCCCAAAGGGGCTAAGGCTTCTATGGCCAAAAATCCTGTACCCCTCTGAAAGGGACTCCAGAGCACTAGATAGGTGGGGGAAGAAGGTTTACACCTCAGCTACTCTGGCTATGAGAGCACTAAATTGTCAATTTCACATGCTTAAATACCAGCAATTCCTAATGTCTCAAATAAAACAAAAGATGAGCACGTACCCTCAACAGTCTGAATTCAAGGAAATGCAGGATCTGTTGCATGCAATTGAACAGGTGGGCAAACATACTTTACAATGTGGATTTGATTCCTTGGAAGCTTCCTGTAGAGCTGCTGTTGCTGGGTCTGTTATACGTAGGCATGCTTGGTTAAAGGAACAAACTCTGCCTGATCATGTTAAAGCAAAGTTACTAGATGCACCCTTACAGCAGGATATCTT
This sequence comes from Protopterus annectens, assembly GCF_019279795.1. NCBI lineage: Eukaryota > Metazoa > Chordata > Ceratodontiformes > Protopteridae > Protopterus > Protopterus annectens. Next base: position 195,745,455 of record NC_056749.1, on the reverse strand, counting down.
ATTTGGGGTTAAAGCAGAAGAGGTTTTAAAGAAAATGGAGGATAAGGCAAAATCTATGCAGACTGTCAAAGATTTCTTACAGGTACAGCCCCCACGCTTCAGCAGAAATTGGCCAACAAAAAATTGGTCCTTTCCAGCTTCTGACAGACCACAAAGGGTAAATACAGGCGCCCAAGGGGCAGAGGACAAGCACAAATCCCTTACAAACCTCGGCAATGGGGCACTGCAACACAGAAGGGAGGAGAAGACAGGTCCCAAACTACTAGAAGGCAAACACAATGACTTAAACCTCAAACTGCCAAGCAAAACTCTCTCAGCAGCTCCCTTGGGAGGAAAATTAGCACTTTTTGCAGACAACTGGCGCATCGTCACAAAGGAGAAATGGGTCCTAGACATTATCTCACAAGGATACAGATTCCATTTCCACACCTTGCCAAGGATAAAAGGCATGCCAAACCTGCCACAAAATCAATGGGCAGAGGCACAAAAACAAATTACAGCTCTCATGGACATGAGAGCCATTCAGCTGGTACCTACACAGGAGCAAGGCCAAGGATTTTACTCAAGGCTCTTTCTAGTCCCCAGAAAGGACAATGCGTGGAGACCCATTCTGGACCGTTCAATTCTAAACACCTTCTTGCAAGTACCCAAATTCAAGATGCTAACATTACATCAGCTTCTTCCCATGTTGGGCAAGAAAGCTTGGCTAGTAACGTTGGACCTCAAGGAGGCATACCTGCATGTCCCTGTCAGACAAAATTGCAGAAGATACCTCCGCTTCATTGCAGGTTCAACCCACTACTAATTCTCTGCACTGCCCTTTGGCTTATCTACTGCGCCCAGGGTCTTCACAAAATGCCTGGCACCAGTAATTGCATACTGCAGACAAAGAGGAATTCAAATATATCCATACCTGGACGACTGCCTCATCCAAGCAGAAAGCAAGGACACTCTCTTACATCATCTGGCTTTTGTAAAACACCTTCTAAGTTGCCTAGGGTGCAGAGTAAACGAAAAGAAATCAAAACTAGTGCCCTCACAAAATATGACATTCCTGGGTGCCAACTTGAATACAACGGCCCAGATGGCTTACCTGAAGCCAGACAAACAACTACAGCTAACTCAATACTTCAAAACAATGGCAACAAAGACCCAACTTTCTGCAGGCCTTGGGCTTCATGGCATCTTGCATACTACTAATACCATTTGCAAAATTGCATATGAGGAAATTACAATGGTACCTAAAAAGCGTATGGAATCAACACAGCCACAGCTTGGAAACAATGATACCTCTCATTCCCTGCCTTCAACAGGAGTTTCTGTGGTGGTCACAGGTATGTCACCTCAACAAGGGTCAGCCTTTTACCCTACCCCCATGACAACAGATGCATTGGACTATGCCTGGGGGGGGGACACATGGCAGGACGGTGCATTCAAGGCATATGGACTGCAGATCAAAGAAATCTGCACATCAATCAAAAAGAAATGCTAGCTGTTCAGAATGCCCTTACAGCCTTCAAGGACCTCTTACATCCAGGACAGCTTATAAGGACAGACAACACCACAGTAATGTGGTACATAAACAAACAAGGGGGTACACACTCCTACCCTCTATGCAGGCAAGCAATGACCTTGTGGAACACAGCACTGGCTTACCAAGTACAATTAATAGCTCAATTCCTGCCAGGAAAAAAGAACACATTGGCAGACGACCTAAGCAGAAACATCATGGATCCCCACGAGTGGAAACTGGATCCACAAGTATTTGCAATGATAACTCAAAAATGGGGACACCCAGACATAACACCCAGACATAAACCTGTTTGACAGACCCCAAAACTATCAGCTAACAAAATTTTGCACAAGGACATTTCACCATCAAGCTTGGAAAGTGGACGCAGTCTCATTCAGTTGGAAAATGCTGTCAGTTTATGCCTTCCCTCCATTGCCCCTTCTCACAAAGGTGCTGCTGAAAGTCAGGATGGAGAGACCACGAATGATACTCATTGCCCCAGACTGGACACGCCAGCACTGGTGCCCACTATTAAGGAATATGGCCCAGGACCCACCATGGATTTTACCACAAATTTCTCATCTGCTCACACAGCAAGACAGTCAGATTCTACACAGCCAGCTCAAAACCTTAAATTTGGCTGCATGGCAAATTTCCTAAGCAACCAGCCAGCTCCTCTTTCACAAGCTGTTATGGATGTTATTCTGGAGGCCAGGAGGCCCAGCACCAGCAAAAGCCTACTCAGACAAATAGAAAAAGTTTTGCACCTGGAACCAAGCTAAAGGCCAAAATACCCTTCTACCGGACATACCTCAGATTCTACAATATTTAACTGAGATGTTACACAAAGGACTTTCTTTTTCATCTATTAAGATCCATTATTAATCCACGCCTCAGTATTTCAGCTCACTATAACACGGATCCTCCCTTATTTTCACATCCACTTCTAAGGCAGTTTCTCAGAGGGGCCACAAACATTAGGCCTCCCAGGAGAGCACCAACACCAACTTGGGACCTCAATTTTGTTCTAGAAAAACTTACGCTACCTCATTTTGAGCCAGCTTTTCCAGCTGACTTACAGTTCGCATCATGGAAAACTGCCCTGCTGCTAGCAATTATTTCAGCCAGAAGAGTCTCAGAGCTACAGGCTCTTATGGCGGTAGAGCCTTTCCTCATTTTTCATCAAGACAGAGTTTCTCTATGAACTAACCCCTCCTTTATGCCTAAGGTGGTATCCAGTGTGGCTCTAAATCAAACCATCCATTTACCCACCTTCTTCCCAAATCTGCAGAACAAAGGAGAAAGACTCCTGCATTCCTTGGACATCCACAGGCAGCTACATTACTACTTGGATAAAACTAAGGTTTTCAGAAAATCTGACCAGCTTTTTGTATCCTATGCTACAGCATCACAAGGAAAGGCTATCTCAAAACAGACCATTTCCAAATGGATAGGACATTGCATACGTTTTTGCTACACCCACCATGGAAAACCAGTTCCTGCTAGCATTAGACCCCACTCCACCAGGGCAGCAGCTACATCTACAGCCTTCCTCAGAGGGGTGCCTACCAAGGATATTCTGGAAGCTGCAACTTGGAGTTCAGTACACACCTTCACCAAACACTATCACTTACCACTTTACTCTAAGACTAGAGCTGGCTTCGCCACTTCAGTTTTGCAGGGCCTTCTAGCCTCCTCTAACCCTGTTTGACTCCACATCCCATCCTTAGCTTTGGGATTCTACCCAAGTGTGATGACTGCAGCAGGGTAACACGATGAACATAGTACAGTTTTGTACCTACCATAAATGTAGATGTTCGAGTGTATACCCTGCTGCAGTCCAGGTTACCCTCCCTCCATCCCCTCTGAACTAGCTGAACTTATCTCTGCCATTCTATCCTATGCTACCTCTGTGGTGTATTTGCTTGTGCCTAGGGGTATTGTTTTATTTTTATAAAGCTTTATGTATTTATATATATATATATATTTTGCCTACCTATTGGGGGCACCTGACATCTGGGGCAAGAAAAACTGAAGAAAATGGCGTTGGATGCCTCTTATATACCCCTGGCGCACTGACGTCAGGGAAGAAGCGACAGCAACCGACGCCAGACCAAGACTTTGGAATTTGGGCCGACTGTGGGACCGCCTGATGGCAGATAACCCAAGTGTGATGACTGCAGCAGGGTATACATTCGAACATCTACATTTATGGTAGGTACAAAACTGTACTTTTGCACGAGTGCCGGTTGGCCACTACCTGAGTTTTCGTTCTCAAATTGAAGTTGAAGTGCAAGGCCTGGAAAGTGGATGATCTATCCTTCCAGTGGGTAAACCTCTCGGTCTACACATTTCCCCCTCTACCACTCATTTCAAGGGTACGACTCAAAATAAGGGAGGAAAAACCGAGGGCAGTCCTGATTGCCCCAGACTGGTCACGCCAGCACTGGTACCCCCTGTCACCATGGCACCTACCTCCGATCTCAACACTCCTAACCCAGAAGAATGGAGAATTCATGCATCCCTAATTGCAGACCCTCAACCTGGTAGCCTGGCTTTTTCCCTGACCACTCCTCAAGCTTCCAGCCTAAACAAACCAGTCCTAGATGTTATACGTGAGGCCAGACGCCCCATCACTAGAAAATCCTATGCTGACAAGTGGAAAAGGTTCTGCACCTGGATCCAGGCTAATGGAACTGAAACAGCACAGCCCTCCCTACCTTTCATCCTGGATTTACCTAGCAGACCTACTGCACAGAAGTCTATCTTTCTCTTCTATTAAAATTCATGCCTCTGCCATTTCTGCTCATTACAGCACAGAGAAATCTCTCTTCTCGCACCCTTTCATCAAACAGTTCCTAAGAGGGGCTAGCAACTTAAGGCCATCCAGAGGAGCTCCTTTCCCAGCTTGGGACCTTAACTTAGTGTTGGAAAAGCTCACCCTACCCCCATTTGAACCTGCAGCTTCAGCAGAGTTAACATTTTTCTTTTGGAAAACAGGCTTGCTTCTGGCCATCACTTCAGCAGCTAGAAGAGTTTGAGCTACAAGCACTCATGGATGTAGAGCCCTTTTTCATCATTTTCCATGCTGACAGGGTCTTCCTCAGGACTAACCCATCATTCATGCCTAAAGTGGTGTCCAGTGTCGCTCTCAACCATTCCATTCATTTGCCCACCTTTTTCCCTAACCCAGAAAACAAGGGGGAAAGGATTCTGCACTCTCTAGATGTGCACAGACAGCTCAGATTCTATTTGGATAGGACTAAATCTTTAAAAAACTGGCTAATTTCTAGTCAGGTTCACAGTAGGGGCAGAGGGCAAGGCCATATCTGAACAAACTATCTCCAAGTGGATAGCACACTGAATCCATTTAACTGCCCCCAAAGGGGGTCAGGACACATTCCACCAGGGCAACCTCTCCCTCTGCAGCTTTTCTCAGAGGGGTCCCCACCAGGGACATCCTGGAGGCTGCAACATGGACTTCTGTTCTTACCTTCATCAAGCATTACCACCTGCCTATCTGCTCCAAATGCAGTGCAGGCTTTGCCACCGCAGTCTTGTAGGGCATCCTAGCCAGCCCCCCAGTACTCTTGACTGCCTCCACCCTTTTCTTCAGCTTTGGGAATAAACCCAAATGTGATAACTGCAACAGTAAAACATGAAGAACATAGTACAGTTGTGTACATTTACCATAAATGTAGATATTCAAGTGTATTCACTGTTGCAGTCCTCCCCCCCACCCCCCTTGTCTCTCTCTCTCGCTATCTCTTCCTCTCTCCTTACAGGGAATTTTTGATATTTACTTTCTACTGGTGGTGTTCTTCCACCATAATCTAGCTCCCTATTTGGGGGCTCCTGACAGTTGGGGCAAGAAAAACTGATGTAATGGCATTGGCTGCCTGATTTTATACCACTGACAACCTGACATCAGTCCTGGAGCGACAGTAACCGACGCAGAAATACTAAGCCTCTGGTATTTGGGCTGACTGAGGGCTACCCCTGGCAGGATAACCCAAATGTGATGACTGCAACAGTGAATACACTCGAACATCTACATTTATGGTAAGTGTACACAACTGTACTTTCCTTATATTTTAATCATTCATTTAACTGTTAGTTGAATAAACATATTAAACAGTTTTTCTGCTGTCTTTCTAGAGTTTCATGCATTTCAAACCCAATACCATCTGGGCCATTTGCTGATTCTGCATTTAAATGTTTGTAAACAGTTTTTCTCATTCATACAGTATGATCTCTCTCCCAGATTCTTTATTAATTATTTCAGATTTTTTTACTTCCCATATCTTTATACTATGTGTCTCTTTTTGTGTAAAACATTTTTTCCACATGTCTTACAATTTCCATATTTTTTTGCTGATTTTTCCTTGTAGTACTTTTTTATCCTTCATTTCTCTCATTATGCTACTGTCCTTCACTATCTTACTTAAATAAGGTGAAACTTCTATTCTTTGTAAAAATATCTTTGTTTATACAATAATTGTCTAATTTTGTCATAATGTTCTTACAATTTTTTTCTTCTCATAATCTGTATTATTTTCTAAATCATTCATTGCATCTCTTTGTATTTTAGCATATTCCTGCTTTTATCTCTAAAATAGATAATGATCTTTATATTTTCTTTTAAAAGCAATCCACCATTCTGAGCAGTTAACATAAATGCCTTCACCAACCAAACACAGGGTACAGAAACGAATAAATCCAAAAAAGTTGTCAGTAAACTACAAACGTCTACTAGGTAAATAATGGAAACCAAAAGAGTTGTATACTTTTGGAGCGGTTTCATTGCAGTTTATTTCCAATAACACGAAATTTCATCAGAAAGTAACTCAAAAACATCCAGCAGAGTATTTAAATATTTTAAAAGTCCCACTAAAAGCTGAACCACCAATCTGCTACCATAACTGTTGCTGTCATATCATCAAGACTGAAACATTTAAAAACACAGTGTTCATCAAATTCTCTGACATCCCAGAATTGTTAGTATTAGCACTAGGGAGTTGTAACAAAGTATTGGAAGTAAGAGAAATGAAATGGCAAGTGTCCCTGAGAGCCGGAAGGTTTCTGGGACTTAACAAACACATCAATGTTAAAAGTTTGTTAAAGTTGGAAATTATAAAAATATTTTTAAATATACACATGTATCATACAGTTTTTTAAATATTTGTGTGTTTCTTAATTTTATGAACACTGTGTTTTTAAATGTTTCAGTCTTAATTATATGACTTCAACAGTTATGGTAACAGATTGGTGGATCAATTTTAGCGGAATAGACATTTAAGGTATTTCAATACTTGCTGGATGTTCTTAAGTTATTTTCTGATGAAGTTCCATGTTGCTGGAGATAAATTGGAACAAAAGTATTAAAAATGTCTGATTCTTTGGTTCCTGTTATTTATCCTAGTAGTTGTTCAATGTTTGCTGACATGTTTTTTTGGATAAATGCTTTCATAGTAATATGATCCTTCCATAATGTATAACCAAGAACCAAAGCAGACTAAGTAAAAAAAAAAAACGCCAGTTCCAAAGGAATCTAGAAACACGAAAAGTGTCACAGATAAAAAGCAAATAGTTTTATTTAGCTCTTTCGTCAGTCTATATCAAATGACTTCTTCAGAATGATATAAAACCAACCATTTCAGTTAAGATAGTTTCTAAACTAAGTCACATGATACTTCACATTCTATATACTAAATTTCTAAAAGTGCCAAGTATCTTCAGAATTCCGAAAATACTCAAGAACAAACAAGACCCCCCAATGAGACCAATTTTCAGTGCACGAAGGTCCAAAATACATTCTTTGTGTAAATACATACAGTATTGAAGGATGTCTTGAAAGGGGAAGAGCATATTTGTATAGATGCTTGGCACTTATTAAAAAAATGTAATGATCTTGAGTTTCAAAATGATGCTGTCTTTATCACTGTGGATGTTGTCAGTTTGTTTAATGTGATACGCCACGTTAGGGATTGAATGGTTTCAGGAATTTCTTTTGGATTCACGTTTGTTTAAGAATGAACAGGTAGATGTGTTGGTTAACTTTATGGAGATTATTTTACGCAACAACTATGTCTTTTTTGAAGGGCAGTATTTATTTATTTTATTTATTTATTTATTTTACAAAAAATAGGTGTGGCTATGGGGGAACGTATGTGCCCCCATATTCATGAATATTGTCATGTTGATGTGGGAAAGAAAATTTTTATTTACGTCCCAATGTATAGGTAGCTGGAATTTATATTTACACTACCTAGATGACTTGTTTTTTGTGTGGACAGGTAACGTGTCGGAAATTTAACAACTTTTTGGCCTTTCTGAATGACACTACCTCATTTCTCAAATTCAGTTATACTTACAGTAGTGAAGTGATTAATTACGTGGATGTTGAAATTAGAAAGGATGTAATGAACAAACAATACTTAAGCAACATTTACAGAAAACCTACTTAACTGTAACAGCCTTTTACATTTTAATAGCGGTCACCCTGAATACATGAAAAAAGGCTTAATAAAAGGGCAGTTTGTGAGAGTAGCACATGGTTACTGAAGATGGGGAATTTAAAACAGAACATGATATTTTAACAGAGATTTTTAGATCTAGAGATTATCCACTTGATGTAATTGGAAACGTCAAACAGGAAATAGTGAAATGGGAAAAAGGTATTATTTTCCCATTACTTAGTAAAAAGGAGACTACAACCTTAATTGGTTTGAATTTGGATATGCCTGGGGAAGGACAAAGATTATCACTGTTCTTTTATTACAAATTTTTCTGTTGACCACTTGTTCATTCATGAAATTCTGTCTAGGAACTGGCAGATTTTATGTGGACGGGATGGTTTGATTGAAAAGTTAGGACATAAGCCCCATATAGTATATAAAAGGGGGGCTTAAAATAAAAAAAAAATGTTAGAAGAAGGTGACCATAAAAGCCTTAAAACTGGGTATTTGGGGACTAGGAGAATGTGGGTTTTGTTCACAGTGCACCCACGTTATGAACAAAGAGAGTGTTAAGATCAGTCATGTGACTATTAGACCTAATGGGGTTTACATTTGTAACTCAGCAGGGATTGCTTATGCTGCTATTTGTTCCCAATGTACTTGTTTTTACATTGAGAAAACTCAGAGAAAATTGAGAGAGAATTTATGAACATGTTAAGGATGTCAAAAACAGAAATGTTAATGCTTTATTTAAACACTTGGAGAGTTTTCCTATGCATAATTTTAAATTTGTGGTAGTTGAAGGCTTGAAAAGGGATTTCTGTGGTGGTCCTTGGGCTGATGTTTTGGAATTCAAAGAGCTTTGTTGGCAGATAATGCCCAGGCACCCCCAGGTCTTAACGACAGTTTTTGTATAGCTATTTTATTAAGACTACGTTCTTATTTAATTTAATTGAATGTTTGGGGATGGTTTTTAACTTATTTGATTGGTTCAGAAGTATCATGTGACTTACTTTAGAAACTATTTTAACTGAAGCGGTTGGTTTTATGTTATTTTGAAGAAGTCATTTGATATATACTGAAGAAAGCGCTAAATAAACCTATTTGCTTTTTATCTGTGACACTTATCGTGTTTGTGGATGTTCATCGTGTTTCACTGTTGCAGTCATTACACTTGGGTTATCCTGCTGGCAGGCTACCCGCAGTCGGCCTGAATTCCAAAGTCCTGGTCCGGCGTCGGTTGCTGTCACCTCTTCCCTGACGTCAGTGTGCCAGGGGTATAAAAGATGCAGCTGACACTATTTTCTTCAGTCTTTCTTGTCGCGCGGTGCCCGAAGCAAAAGCAGTTTGTAAGTGCTGGTCGGCCGACTCCTGAGATTTTCGAAATCGAATTTCAGATCCAAAGTCTTCAATAAAGCTAAGTACCCCATTGGGGAAACTTTTTTTCTTGCTCCAGACCGATGTCAGAAAAAGTTAACAATTGTATTTCTTGTGGGAAGCAAATACCTCATAAGGATTTTCATTCTTACTGTATTCCTTGCCTAGGCCCTGACCACGATGTTGCTAGCTGTCGGTTTTGTGCTAGATTTAACCAACGCACTATTAAGCGTCGGTACGATTTTGCCTTTCATTACTTTGGCCGAAGGTTTAATTATATAATGCCGTCGGAACAGCCGACGACTGGAATTCATAAAAAGCGCAAGGAAAAGGACAGGCATCTGAGGTCCAAAACCGACGACGAGGCCTCTGCCAGGCCATTCGCCGGTTCTCAGTGAGGCGCTTTCGCAGCCCCTGACACCCGCTACTTCAGAGCCACAGGCTGCTTCCGACTCCCACGTGGAGACAACTAGGCCTCTGGATACTCAAGGTATTGGACACTCGGCAACTATACCCTCAGATGGTTCCGGAGCCGCTGAGCAGGCATCTGCTTCTGAGGGTGTTTTCAGACCTACACAGTTATATGTCAAGCCAACCTCAGCTTCCAAGGCAAAGACTAAAACAGCTTTAAAGACAAAGAAAACAAGTACAGCATTCTCCTGGACGGACTTCCATGCCTAAGAATCAGATGCTTAAAATGGCCAAAGACCTAATTACTTTGATCAGGGGTTGCCATCCCCCTCCTGATAAGAGGCCTAGGCAAGACACTGAATATGATTCTTCTGCTCAGGTTTACATTTCCTCTGACTCCTCTTCAGAACAGGAGTACTCTCTTCCTCCCTATGAGGATTCTGATGCTGAAGAATCTATTCCTTCAGCCTCTCCTCCTGAGGATAATTCTTTTGGAGAAACCCTGCATACCATGAGGGAGCATTTTCACTGGGAGAGCCAAGATTACTCAGAATCTAAGAAAAGGCTCATAGACTTTCTTTTACTGCCTCAGCACAGACCTCTTGCTATTCCACCTGTTCTAGACATTGTAGATGATGTATTTTCAGAGTCCGGCTTGTCTCCTGACTCTTTACCCCCTGCACCCGTTAAGCCAGACAAGTACTACAGGGTTCCAGATTCTCATAAATTTCTATATAAAAACCCTGCTGCTGACCCAGAAACTATATCTCAGGGTCCCAAAGGGGTCAAGGCTTCCACTGCAAAAAACCCTGTTCCCTCTGATAGGGATTCTAGAGCACTGGACAGATGGGGGAAAAAAGTTTACACCTCTGCTACCTTGGCTGTAATGGCTTTAAATTGTCAGTTTCATATGCTTAAATATCAGCAATACTTAATGTCACTGCTAAAACAGAAAATGTTGACAAATTCTGAATGTTCTGAAAATAAGGAAATGCAGGATTTATTGCATGCAGCTCAACAAGTGGGAAAGCATACTTTGCAATGTGGTTTTGATTCACTGGAGGCCCCTCGCAGGGCTGCTGTTACAAGCTCTGTCATTAGAAGGCATGCTTGGTTAAAGGAACATAATCTGCCTGATCATGTTAAAGCAAAATTATTGGATGCTCCATTACAGCATGATACTTTGTTTGGTGTTAAGGCAGAAGAGGTGTTAAAGAAAATGGAGGATAAAGCGAAATCTATGCAGACAACCTATGCAGGATTTCTTACAGGTACAGCCACCCAGATTTTGCAGGAACTGGCCTTCAAAAAGTTGGTCCTTTCCAGTGTCAGACAGGCCACAAAGAGGCAGATACAAGACACCCTAGAGGCAGACCTCAGCCCCAAGGCTCATACAGGCCTAAACAATGGGGTGCTTCTACCTCCAAAAGCAGAGAAGACAAATCACAGCCATATAGGAAACAGTCCCAATGACTTTCCTCTGCCAATGCCAAGCACTTATCTTTTGGCAGCACCCTTAAGGGGAAAGCTAGCACTTTTTTCACAACATTGGCACATGATCACCCAGGACAAATGGGTCTTGAATATAGTCTCTCAGGGCTACAGGTTCCACTTTCACACCCTTCCAAAGACAAAAGGTATGCCAGACCTGCCACACAATCAATGGGCAGAGGCACAAAAACAAGTTTCATCCCTCATGGACATGAGGGCTATTCAGTGAGTGCCACAGCAAGAACAGGGGCAAGGATTTTACTCAAGACTTTTCTTGGTACCCAGAAAGGACAAAGCCTGGAGACCAATACTGGACCTGTCTATTCTAAACACTTTTCTGGACGTTCCAAAATTCAAAATGTTGACGCTGCAACAGCTTCTGCCCATGCTGGGCAAGAAGGCTTGTAACTTTGGGACCTCAAAGAGGCATACCTGCATGTTCCAATCAGACAATTTTGCAGAGGATACCTCAGATTCATAGCTGGCTCAATGCACTACCAATTCTCTGCACTGCCCTTTGGCTTATCTACTGCACCCAGGGTCTTCACAAAATCCCTGGCACCAGTAATAGCATTTTGCAGACAAAGAGGAATTCAAATATATCCCTACTTGGATGACTGCCTTATTCAAGCAGAGAACAAAGACATTCTACTGAAGCATCTGGCGTTTGTAAAAAGATTACTAATTTGCCTAGGGTACACAGTAAATGAAAAGAAATCAAAACTAGTACCCTCTCAAGAGATAATATTCCTGGGTGCAAGCTTAAATACAACTGCCCACATGGCTTATCTCACGCCAGACAAACAAAGGCAACTGACTTCTTACTTCGAAAAGATGGCAGCAAAGACCCAGTTATCTGCAAGAAAAATTCTGCAGGCTTTGGGCTTCATGGCATCCTGCATTCTGCTAATTCCATAGGCAAGACTGCATATGAGGAAGCTACAATGGTATCTAAAAAGTGTTTGGACTCAACATTGCCACAGCCTGGAAACATTAATTACCCTCATTCCCTGCCTGCAACAGGAGTTTCGATGGTGGGCACAGGCCTGTCACCACAACAAGGGACAGCCATTCACTTTACCCACAGCCAGGCAGACACTAACAACAGATGCATCAGATTATGCCTGGGGGGCCCACATGGCAGGAAAATGTATTCAGGGCACATGGCCCACAAGCCAAATGCATCTTCATGTCAATCAAAAAGAGATGCTAGCTGTACAGAATGCCCTGACAGCCTTCAAGGATCTACTCCATCCAGGACAACTGCTGATAAAGACAGACAATACTACAGTCATGTGGTACATAAACAAGCAAGGAGGCACACATTCCTACCTCCTCTGCAGACAAGCCATGACTTTATGGAGCACAGCATTGACTTAACAAGTGCACCTGCAAGCACAATTCCTGTCAGGAAAGACAAATACTCTGTCAGACGAACTAAGCAGGAACCTCATGGAACCTCACAAGTGGAAACTAGATCAACAAGTCTTCAGCATGATGATAAGGAAATGGGGATGCCCAGACATAGATCTATTTGCCTTCTCTCACAACTACCAACCACAGAGATTCTGCACAAGGACTTACCATAAACAAGCATGGAAAGTGGATGCTCTGTCATTCAGCTGGAAAACCCTTACAGTATACGCCTTTCCTCCACTGCCTCTCCTCCCCAAGGTACTCCTAAAGGTCAGACGAGAAGCCAAAAATGATGCTGATTGCCTCAGACTGGCCACGCCAGCACTGGTATCCAATCCTAAAGAGCTTGTCTCAAGGCCCAGCCTGGACGTTGCCTCAAATTCCTCATCTACTGACCCAACAAAACAATCAGATCCTGCACAACCAACTCAGAACACTAAATCTGGCTACATGGCGGATAATATAACCACTCAGGACACACCTCTCTCTAAAGCAGTTATGGATGTTATTTTGGAAGCCAGGAGGCCCAGCGCCAGAAAATCTTATGCAGAAAAATGGAAGAGATTCTGTGCTTGGAACCAGGCACAAGGAATTGACACGCTTGTACCAAATATTCCTCAGATTTTACAATACCTAACTGAGATGCTGGACAAAGGCCTATCTTTCTCATCAATTAAGATCCATGCTTCTGCCATTTCAGCTCATTACAATATGGACCCACCTATTTTCTCACATCCACTGCTAAGGCAGTACCTCAGAGGGGCCAAAAACATAAGACCTCCAAGGAGAGCACCAATACCTACATGGGACCTCAATTTGGTCTTGGAAAAGCTCACACTGCCTCCTTTTGAGCCAGCCAACACAGCTGAGATAAAATTCTTATCATGGAAAACAGCTCTGCTCCTAGCAATAACCTCAGCAAGAAGAGTCTCAGAGTTACAGGCATTAATGGCTGTGGAACCTTTTATTATTTTCCATCCGGACAGAGTTTCTCTAAGGACAAACCCAACATTTATGCCTAATGTAGTGTCCAGTGTGGGTCTTAAACAAACCATTCATTTGCCTACCTTTTATCCAAACCCACAGAATAAAGGGGAGAGACTTCTGCATTCTTTGGACATAGACAGCTATGCTTCTACTTGGACAAAACTAAAGCTTTCAGAAAGACTGAGCAACTTTTCGTGGCATATGCTGCAGGATCACAAGGAAGGGCTATTTTAAAGCAGACTATTTCAAAATGGATAGGCCACTGCATTCGTTTCTGCTATTCACAACATGGCAAATCAGTGCCTAAGGGCATTAGGCCACATTCAACCAGAGCAGCAGCCACTTCAGCAGCCTTACTCAGAGGAGTACCAACCAAGGATATTTTGGAGGCTGCAACTTGGACTTCAATGCACACTTTTACAAAGCACTACCACTTAGCTCTTTACTCAGTCCAGAGCAGGCTTTGCCACTGCAGTTCTGCAGGGCCTCATAGCCACTCCTAATTCTGTTTAGGCCCAACCACCCAACCTCAGCTTTGGGATTCAACCCAAGTGTAATGACTGCAACAGTTAAACACGATGAACATAGTACAGTTGTGTACCTACCATAAATGTAGATGTTCGAGTGTATTCACTGTTGCAGTCCAGGTTACCCTCCCACCATCCCCCATTCGTTGCTGGGACTTATCTGTGCTTCTCTATTGTATACAACCTATGTGGAGTATTTGCTTGTAGATGAAGGTAATGTTTATGTTAGTGCATGCTTTTTTATAAGCAGAATTTTTAGCCTATCCTTTTGGGGGCACCTGACATCTGGGGCAAGAAAAACTGAAGAAAATGGCGTCGGCTGCATCTTTTATGCCCCTGGTGCACTGACATTAGGGAAGAGGCGACAGCAACCGACGCCGGACCAGGACTTTGGAATTCAGTCCAACTGCGGGTAGCCTGTCAGCAGGATAACCCAAGTGTAATGACTGCAACAGTGAATACACTCGAACATCTACATCTGTGGTAGGTACACAACTGTACTTTTCCTTTGGAACTGATCCTTTCATAATTGATTAATATTTTTCTTTCCATTCCTTTTATTTTATTCTTTTTATATCATTTCTTATCTTTATATGTTCTTTATCATGGTATTTTTCCAACTATAGTGCCGTGCGATCTGAGAAACCTGTTGCAATAGTTTCTTCTTTTACTATACATATTCCTTCCAATACCAAAAGTGATCTAGTTCAGATTTTAAAGTACCTATCCTGTATGTCCATGTTTTTTTATTCCAAATTTTGCACATTTTACTACTTCCATCATTTTCTTTACATCTTTTTCTCTTTTCATTTCCCCTTAAATCACAATTGAACTCTCTTGTAATTATATCTATGTTTACAAGTATATAATCCAGTACTTGCCGAAGTAGTCTTTTTTTAAGTAGTTTTTTTTTTTTTACTAATCACATTAGTATTCATCCATCCACAACCCGTTTTCCCATTCTTGTACATGTATAGCAATAATTCTATATACATTTTCTTACCATCTTATGTCTATAATTGTCAGTCTTCCCATTTTCCCTAATATAACATCCAGTATTTTCCTACTCTTCTACATAAAATTGCTATTCCTGAACACTTTTCTTTCTCTGTCCATCCATCCATCCATCCATCCACCCACAACCTTTTTTTCGCACATGGGGTCAGGGTATCACTTCAACAGTGGCAATCATCTAGAACCAAGGTTTACATCTCTGAGTGGCTAACCCTGCCATGGTATTTCTTTCACAACAAACACACCTATGACCAATTTAGAGTGTGCAATCCACTTACTGCATATCTTTGGGGTGTGAGAGGACACCCACATGAACACAGGGAAGACATATGCAGACTTTGCACAGAAGATACCCCAGCCAAGAATCGAACCAGGGAACCTCTTGCTGTGAGGCAAAAATGCTATCCACTTTGCCACCATTTCCCTTGACTGCATATTATTTCCCAATCCTATACTTTTGTGTCTAATCTTTTCTTGTGTGTCAGAATTCTTATGTCCCCCAGAATAATCATATCAGTATCATATTTGTTACACTTTTCAACTACTAGAAGGACAGCAATTTTAGAAGAGTGCAACAAATATGATAATTGATATTCTTATTCTTATGTCCTCCAGAATAATCATATCAATATCATATTTGTTACACTCATCTAAAATTGCTGTCCTAGTAATATTTTTCATACTGTTAACATTCACCAAAAGTATTCTTAAATTATACCTTTCCCCTGTTTCTTAGTTTAGGAGATACCATCCTATACTACTTTCTTACAAGAAATGATTTATCGATTCCCTTTCTTCTTTTCTTTTATATCAACGACTTTAAATTTTCTTTCTATATTTTGCTGTTCTACCAATAGAATTTCTTTCCCCTCTTACATCTTACAACTTGTATCTTGTTCATCACTAACTTCTGATTATGTCTCTAATTCGCCATTTTTTTCAGTATCTGCCTTTGTTTCTAAAGTTTCACTCATTTCTGTCTCATCTTCAGTCATTTCTTGTTCTTTTTCTTTAATTAGATTTGTAATACTCACCTCATTCTCTTTCTTCCCAATCTATCCAAAAATATCAATTTTTTTTTACATTTATAACATTCAAATTCACATTTTTTGCTTCATGCCCTGTTTTACCACATATATAACATTTCTTTTTGTCACAGCCATTAACTAAATGTCTTTCTTTTCCAAAAATAACATATATTTGGTTGTCCCCAATAGTTTACAACAGCCCTGTTACCTATCAGCATCTATAAAAAAGACTTTCGGCTTTTCCTGGTTAGGGGTCACCACAGCGGAACTCTGGTCCGCTCATGATTGGCAGTGGATTTTTACGGTGCCAGCCCGATGCCCAACCTTCAAAGAAGGCACGTCCATTCACGCTCGCACCTACCTGCATGTCTTTAACGTCACTCGACCGTGGGGAGGACATGCAGACTACACACAGAAGGCACTCCAGCCGAGAATTGAACAGGAGGACCTCTTGCTGTGAGGCGACAACGCTAACCGCTGCACCACCGTGGCTGTTAACCATCAGCATCTGTAATGCTCAGAATGTCATTTTTTTTCCATTTTCACTTTCAGAATGTATTTACTTATTTATTTGACATTTGGTTACCAGGAAAGGTACCCATTTTCAACGGAGACCTGGGGAGAAAAGCTCCAATACATAGAAGAAAATTAAAAAAAATAAAAAAATAGATTGCTTGGATGGACATTTTTACATGGACTGCTCAACTACATAGCTATTGAAAAAAGATTAAAAGAGAGAAATGTACATTGCATGAATAGACACTTTTACATGGAAACAAAGAATATAATTAGACAATATATTTTAGGAAAACCTGTATTGATAGAATATGTTGTATAATACAGACATTTTGATCTGTTAGTAGTCCTAACAGAAGAAAACTGTTAGTGATAAAGGTCAGTATGGATGGCAGTGGGGAAGGAAAAAAGAAGAATGTAGGTTAGTGATTAAGTACAATGTAGTAAAAGGAATATTAACATTTCATTGAATCAAATAGAGTAGAAGCATTTTAGAGATAAGTATTGAGATGGATGGGAGGAGGAAAGATGGCATTAATAACCGAGCACAGTGGTAGAAGTTTTAAGGAGATTATATTTGGGAGGTTTGTAGTACATGGGAGATGGTGATAGTTACTGGAGGCACGGAGTAGAGAAAATAGGTGTAGGGAAATTGACTAGGGTAGGGGATGGGTGTTGGGAGTCAGCCTGGTTTAGAACAGGGACAGATTCAAGATTTGAGTATGACGTTTTTTAGATTATACTTGAATTTTTTGAAGATGGAGATGACTCTGATGTCAAGGGGTAGGGCATTCCATAATTTGGCCATTGAGTAAGAGTATGGTCTTTGGCAGTTTTATTTGGTTTATGTAGAGATAGGAGCTGTTTGACCTCGGAGGGGAGAGTCCTACTAGGCATGTAGATTTGGAGTATTGAGTTTAAGGCAGGCAGACTGCAGGCTTATAGGTAATTTTGTAGGCAGTTGTTGGTTGTAGGTAGTTAAGGTGCTGAAGAGAGTTCAAGGCAATTAAGGAGGTAAGAACTGTATAGTGGTAGTTACAGTGTGATGCAAATTTGACAGTTTTGTTGTAGCAAGATTCAAGCTTGTTTTATAGTGTAGTCTGTAGGTTGGTCATTGTCATTGCAGTCCCATGCCCCAATTCATAAACCCATATTGTCATAAACATTTGAAATGTCTATTATTTTTTTTGCATATATTTTTTAAATGTTCATTTAAAGTATCTCTTTCCAGTTCAGTTCAGAACTATATGTGAACATTCAATGTTAAGTTGTCAATCTCGCCTTCATTCTTGCTTGATGGGTTCGGAGCCGATCCCTCGGCTCCGACTCGGCACTTGCTAAGCTCGAGAGTCACTTTTACCAGCTCGAGGCAGCCCCATATCCCATGATGCAAGGCGGTAAGTACCCAGATCTCGTTTGCCGCTTCGCTTATGAGGTCCTCCTTTTACCAGCTCCTGGTAAGTGATTCAATTTACTAATATTCAAGCCCCTTTTTGTTAAAAAACTTATTATTATTAGTTATAAGTTAATTATTTAGTTTTCCTGACAGAAATCCCTGTCTCCCTTAATATTTTTTTAGTCAAACTTTACCCATCCCATCCCCTCCCTGTTAGGGCGTGTGTGTGTTTATTTTTAGGAATACCTTTTGGTATTTTCTTTAATTTAAGTTTTTTGACTGGTGTGTGTGTGTGTTTAAGCACCATGTCAAAGGAGAGGGTCTCAGGTTTTAAGAAGTGTGACTCGTGCTGTCAGAAGATGTCTCTGACAGACGGTCACACTTCTTGCCTGTATTGCCTGGGGCCTCTTCACCTGCAGGACTCCTGTGCTATTTGTCATTCCTTCAGCCAGAGAGTCCTGCAGGAAAGACGTAATAAACTGATTCTTAGGGGCCTTCTTAAGCCGGAGGGCTCTCTGGCTAAGTCGGCTCCGTCAAAATCAGTTAAATCTTCCAAGGCCCAGGCTTCTGTTTCTAAGCCTGCGGCCTCGGCTCCGACTCGCTCCGAGTCGAGATCGGCTCCGGCTGGAGCCGATTCTGGCTTAACAAAGCCTTCGGCACCGATGGCTATCGGTGCCGAATCTGTATCGACCACTTCGGTGTCTTGGAAAACTTTATTCCTAGTGGCTATTACATCTGCCAGGAGGGTGTCTGAACTTCATGCTCTTTCGGTTCGACCCCCCTATTTGGTTTTTCACAAAGACAGAGTATCTTTGAGAACTAATCCATCCTTTTTACCTAAGGTCGCTTCAAAGAACAATCTGAATCAATCCATTGATCTCCCTGTATTTTTTCCTAACTATTCAGATAGAGCTGAACAAAAGCTACATTATCTTGATGTCCACCGTCAACTTAGATATTATTTGGACAGAACAAAAAAATTTAGAAAATCTGATCAACTTTTTGTTTCCTATGCGGATAATAAAAAAGGCCTTCCTGTTTCTAAAGTGACCTTGTCCAGATGGCTTTCTTCGGTCATCTCTGAAATTTATACGCTCAGGGGAAAACAGCTGTGCTCAAAACCTAAAGCACATTCAACTAGGAGCTTAGCTACTTCTACAGCTTTTCAAGCTAGACTTCCTTTGGACACTATTTGTGCAGCGACCACTTGGGCTACTCCTCACACTTTTGTTTCCCATTACAAATTGGACTTGGCCTCCAGGGACAGAGCCAGTTTTGGCTCTACAGTCCTCAAGAGTTTGTTCCATTGAGCCACCCAGGATAGAGGTGCTAGGACTTGGTCCCATCAAGCAAGAATGAAGGCGAGATTGACAACTTAACATTAAGAAGTTATGTACCTACCATAACGTTCCATGTTAGTTGTCTTCTCGCCTTCTTTCTTGCGACCCTCCCTCCTTCCCCCTGGCCTGGACAGACCTTGTATAAGAAACTGTTATGCTGAAGACCATTCAGACCTGGTCCTTCTTCCATCTGTAAGTTTTCTTTCTTCCTTTGGGAAGTATTTTATGCTTGGTGCTATTGCCCTTTGTCAGCAAACGAGATCTGGGTACTTACCGCCTTGCATCATGGGATATGGGGCTGCCTCGAGCTGGTAAAAGTGACTCTCGAGCTTAGCAAGTGCCGAGTCGGAGCCGAGGGATCGGCTCCGAACCCATCAAGCAAGAAAGAAGGCGAGAGAAGACAACTAACATGGAACGTTATGGTAGGTACATAACTTCTTATTTTAGTTTCCCAAAAAGATGCATTTATTATATATTCATTGCCTGGATTATTATTTTGTATTTTTTTATATTCACACAAAAATCTCTCCATACCTTGTACAGTTTTAAAGAAAACGTCACAAAATGTCTATTTGTTAATCAAAATAAATGCTGTTACCGCTTGCGCTTTTACATCCAATGGTAAAATTAAATTGTCTCTTACCTGTTCCTGATCTCTTTTGCTTTGTATTCTTACCACAAATTTTTGTTTTATGCTGTCCTCTTTTTTCTCTCACTCCATCTTGTGCAGATGCTATTATCTCTGTGTAGCTTTTCTTTGTCTTTCAGCTGCTTAGTTCCAGCATTGCTTCTATATCCTGCAGTTATTTTTTCCATAATGCCCCCCCCCCCCCCCCCCACGGAACCTCATTCTCCTGCTCACTTTGGTTCACAAGTTCTTGCAGTGCATCATCCCACAACCCATTTGATTGGAGGGATGTAACTGTGTACACCTGTATGATTGTCTCCTTGGTCCGATAAATCTTTATTTAAAAAGCTTCCTACAAATCTTTTACTTCTATATTAGTAGCTTTTTCTGACCTGGCATTCACCTTTGTTTCCCTTCTGTTGGGTTTCCATCTTGCGCACCATCCTCCCAGCCACCTCTGCACTAGGAATGGGACATGCACACATTCTCACGTAAAGTAACTCCACAAGTGTCGATCACAAGTAGGGGATGTTCCCCAATGCCCTGCCCAGATTTCTCCTAGTAGTATAGATAGATAATATATTGTACTCTTGTCTATTCTGTACATCTGGTCAGTTTTTGATCCTGGGCGGAGTCTGAAGTTTGGTCAGAAATGATCAGTGCTCTACCCCAGTAAACCAATTTAAATAAAGCAAATACTGTTGCATATACCTGTTCGGATATGAGAACTACCGAACATTATTGCTATTTACAGACATTGGAAAAATATTTGACTGAAGCACCTACAATATTGTTGAGATGTTACCTTTTAATAAATTGCGACATTGGTTATTCATGTAATAATTTGGAATCATACTTTTTTTTGACCATATCGAATAATAAGACCTTTAATCAATTTGGATATTCTCACATAAGGAAATGAGCAACACTTTATTTAGTTTTAATTGATATTAAATGTCTTGTAAACAGTTCCTGTTGGAAATATTGATTTCATGAATATTGCTTTGGATGCAAGTGTTGCACAGTAGACTAATAGGGATGTCATTTATTACAATCTGAATAGGTTGGGTAGAATTAAGTAAGTTATACATTCAGTGTTGGTTGGAATGCGCTTCCTGCAGTAAATCTTGATGTTAATGACTCTAACGAATGAAACCAGATCTGTGATAAACATTTGAAGAATACTGAAAAAAATCAGCATGGGTCTAAGTCAGAAGCAGTGGTGGGAAAGGCAGCTAATTAAATGATGGAGAAAGAAAAGACTTGCACATAAATTTAAAACCGTTAGAACCAAATTGTATAGGAGCTGAAGTAGAGTTACTAAAGATCTGAAAAGGACTCTCATGTAATGAAAGAGAGAGAGAGGGAAATACACTTAATATGACATATAGCAAGAACCATTTTTATAATTAAGCTCCAGTTAAAAAAAAATCGCATTCATCTGTTGAATTGTTTGACAACAAATAAATGTTTATGGTTAAAATTAATGGCTGAAATTTTTAATGGACATTTCACTCAGCTTTCTACTGTGACTGGTAATTTTACTAAACATCCTGTTAATGTTTGTGTGTGCCCACATTTATCCAAAGGTGATGTAATAACATCTACAGCAGCCTTAATGCTTTATTGCATTTGATATAGTAGTGCATAATTTAGTCTGTTTTTCTTTTCAAAAGTAGCATATGCACTTTTTCTTAGGACTAAAGGTTGAGATTTACAGAAAGCATCCAAGCTGTTTTTCACATTTGGGAGGGAATAGAGCTAAGAAAAGAACAGGTAGCAATCTGTGCAAGTGGGAACACAGACTCTTAACATGTTCTTTAACATAGGGTTACCTTAATTTTAGAAAAGGTAATGTCTGTGGATGCAGCTGTTGATTTTGGGCAAGTTAGATGAATGGACGGTTCTGAAAATGTTTACCTTTTTTTCTGATTGTTTTCATTCAAGTAAAATGCCTTAAAAATTTGACAGGTTCCATTGTCAATGAAAAGAAGCAACTACATAAGACATCATCCTGCCAAGCATTAGTGTATGCATGTATGCTAAAAGTTGGAAATGTACACATTCAAAAGAATTGTCATGTGTAATAGATAGGAGAAATCGCTTTCTGTTAGTGGATACTCTGTGTTATCATGAAATGTAAATGTCCTTACATCTGTAGGACAAAATGCAAAGAGTATTGAATTATATTAAGAAATGTAAGGCGCAAATAGCATTGTTGCAGGAGACACATTTGGGCAGAAATGGTATTATCTGGAGGTCAGCTGGAGCCACCTGTCAGATCTGAGATGGCAAAACTAGTGCTCCAGTCTCAAGCTCCTTTGTTTCCTCCCATAATGCACCTGCACATCTAGTTACTTCAAATCATGTTTGCTGTCTACAGAAAAAAGGAAATTGCTCGTAAATGGAGACAGCTGGAGAAGAGCTGTAATGGTCTGCCAGGTGCTAGACAAATGGCCATTTGAAGGGGGAGGGGAATGGAGGGAGTTGAGAAGGGGATATCATATTAGTCAGACGTGGATGAAAGAATCTAGTGTTACTGTTAATTGTACAGCTTTTGTATCGTATTCATTCCATCTATTTGATTTGGCTGATGGGTCATAATCCCACGTTAACAAATACTTGGGTGGTATCATGACAGGAGGCCCTTGAAAATAGTGACTCTAAAAGGAGTCCTAAACCTGAAAATAATATACAGTTTATAACGTCTGATGAAGATAGGCACTATATAGACTAAGCTGCCACAGCATAAATTTTATAATTTGAATAATTTCTAAAGAAAACTGTGAATGTGGTCACTGAACTAGTAGAATGAGCATTCGGTCTGCATGGCAAGGGTCAAATGTGCGTAGAATAGACAAAATAAGTAGAATTGGGTAGCCAGCATGAAAGGGAGAATTTTGAAACTTTAGAGCCAAGAACAATTTGTGGTGTAGGAAACAAATAGTTAAGAATCTTTCCTAAATTATTTAGTTTTGTGAAGATAAAATCTTTGTCTTTAAACATCTACGGTATGAAGGATGTATTTTCCCTTTGGAATGAAAAAAAAAAAAAAAACACTTTCCTAACATCGGCTGTTGAGTGTGATTACACAGCTAGGCAGTCAAGTATTTTGAAAACTTTAGTAGTAGAGGTAGTATGTAAGGACTTCACCGTCCGTTTTTGTTCATTCTCATAGGATGGAAGATGACCTCCCCCGAGTTGCAGTTTTGATTTTTTGAAGATCTTCCTTATGCTTGTGAAGGTTCATGGAAAGTTACCCTGAGCTACAGTAAAAAAGCTTTTGCTAGACCCATACCTGTACATTTAAGAGAACTGAGGAGTGGGTATTTTGATCATGTCTGGACTTTTCAGTTTTGCAAGATATACGCTCTTGTAAATATCCTCCCTTTCTTGTTACAAAGCATCAGAATGCTTGTTGAGGGGAAGAAGAACTGAGCAGCAGTGGTTGGTTTTCCTTTCTAAAATGGTAATTGTCGCTTGTCTAGTCAGGATAAAATAGGCGAGTCTTTGTGGGTTCTGTTCAAGCAGTATTATTCTGTACAAACACATCAGGATTGAGGCTTAAAAACTTTACTTAGTTAAATGTATAAACAAACTGGCTGTTGCACTCATACATGCTCACTCTCTGGCTGCACTCACAAAATGGCACTGAAGCTAACACATGGTGGCTATTTATATGCATGTGCCAACCTTGAAATGCTTCTTAAAGATACAACATAAACCCACTATTCTACAGTAGGGAGAAGGATTGTGCAGTCCCGCCATGCCAGCACCTCTTGTGTGTGCTGGAGACTGTAGGAAGTATAGTCGATCTATTTAACTTGAACAAGAAAGTAGACTTGTGGGGTATAGAGGAGGGCCATTGTGAAAGTCTGAGCTTATTGCCCTTGCAGCTATAAGAAAGGGGGATAAGTGGATATGATCTTGGTTAAAAAGAAAAAAAAAAGTAATATTTGTAGTGTGGCCACTGACTAAGAAGCTTTTTGGCCAATTCTTGCCTCTTAAAGAAGACATGAAGGCCAGACAGTAAGACAGCCTTGTTTTCAAGACATGTGTGTGCTTTAGTGAGAAAGGGAGATAAAAAAAAGTACTGGAACCATACCTCTCAACATCTTAGAGCAAGACATCTGGACAACGCCATAAATTAAAGTGGGACAAAGGCCCAAAAATAGGGACAATTTTTAAATATTGCTCTTAAAACTTAGAAAGCTGATAGAGTAACAGGTTTTACATTAGCATGAATTTTTCTAAAGGGTGTGAAGTCTGAAACTCAAATATTTGTCACTATTTTCTAACTTCAGTCTTTAATAATTTGCCACTGATTTATCAGAAAACCACAGTTTTATGAAAAACGGACCAAAAATATGAGGCAAAAATCTGGGCATTCTGCGAAAATCTGTACAGTTGAAAGCTATGATTGGAACTCATTGCTACAATTCTGTAGCCATGATTTGCACCCTGATGTGGCACTGTTTTTCCTCCAAGTGTTTCTACATATTAGAGGATAGTATCTGGATGATCTTTTTCTTAGACAACTAGACATAGTTAAGTCCCCATAAAGTTTTGATGTCGCTTTTTTACCTACCTTAAAAATGAATTGCCATAATCCTGTCCACTTCTTTCTTTGTTGCAAAAGTGAAAGTTATAGTTGGCTGATTTTTTTTTAAAGATTTTGCAGTACCTTTTTGAATGAGTCCCAGCATTATTAGAGGTAATGTGTGTGCGTGTATGTGCATGCTCACGCACATGCCTAGAGTTTCCAGGCCAGCAGCTATCAATGTCCAGCTCCAAAATCTCACTTCTGTGTTTATCCTGTATAATTTAGTGTATAAGGCAGTACATGTATGGAGTCGAACTCTACCTCACATTGCATCAGTCTGGTTATATCAAGTATGTTGTCTGTTTTCTTCTGATTCAACACGAGTTGTGTGATCTGACCTTGCACCAACTCTGAACCTTCTTTCTGTTCCAGAGCTGTGACTGTTCCTTTACCCATAATTCCCTGTACTTCATCCTAATACCTCAGATCTGATTTGCCGCTTAAGACTTCGGACGTGTCCCTGAGGGCTAATTTTATGGATTCTATCCTTTGCTATTTTTTTCTTCAACCTTTTCCTCCTTCCATCCTGAGTTTTATGCCCTCTTTTTTTCTACTTAGTGTATTTTTTGTCATAATTAAATAGTTATTTAGGTAGTTTGTAGTTAGAATAGGATCTTCTTCTTCTTTCGGCTTTTTCCCGGTCAGGGGTCGCCACAGCGGATCACCTTGTCCGCACATTGAATGGCAGTGGAGTTTTACGGTGTCGAGTTGCCAGCCCGGCGCCCAACCTTCCACAGAAGGCACACTCACACGCACACCTAGGGCCAATTTAGAGTGTCCAATCCACCTGCAGCATGTCTTTGGGATGTGGGAGGAAACCGGAGTACCCGGAGGAAACCCACGCGACCACAGGGAGGACATGCAGACTCCGCACAGAAGGCACCCCAGCCGGGGATCGAACCGGAGAACCTCTTGCTGTGAGGCGGCAATGCTAACCACTGCACCACCGTGGCCGCCCGTAGTTAGAATAGGATAGTACCCTTTAATGATTTAGCATAGAGTGACTGACTTTTCATCGTTAGTTGTTGATAACCTTTTTTGAGGCGCTGTTAGTTCTTCTTTAAACTGCTTGTTGTTATAAGATCATTTAGTGTAGCCTTACAGTTGTCAGGAGTTTGAGTTCAGTGTAGAGTATTATAATTATGGCAGGGTCGCAAGGATTCAAAAAAATGCACTCAGTGCAGGCACTAGCTGCCTCCTCAAGACCCCCAATTAATCTGTGTCTATTGTTTGGGGGCTTCTCATTTAGATTATGATTGTCAGTCCTACTCTTCATTCAGTGGTGTAGGGGTTCTTCAGAGAAGGAGAGAAACTAATTGTCAAAGACCTTCTTCCCCCACAGACAGGGGCCTCAGTTTTACAGGATCCTCTTCTGTTGACAGTGTCTCCCCACTTTCAAAGTCAGATAGGTCTACGACCAAAGCTAAGGAGAAAGACAAGGAAAACGATAAAGCCAAAGACAGATCAAATAAGAGTGCCAAAGCTTTACTTACAGTATCCTGGAAATGTTCTCCAGATCTGATGGTTCTGGTTAAACCATATCTGAAAGCAGATCAGAGGTCAGTGCAGACAACCTCTCATATCCGATCATCTTCTCTTTCTCGCCAGGAACAGTAAGCCTGAGACTCCATTCTCCCATTCTGTAAGAAAGGAGATACTCTAGACCACCCTGAGTGGCATCATCCTCTATGTTTTTCCAAAGCCTTACTGAACAGGATCTTGACCGGATGATGATGAAGTTTCTCAAGAGACAAATCCAGTTAAGGGTTCTCTTGGTACTGTCTGCTGGGAACATGCCAAGTACTGGTCCAACATACCCTCTTATTTCCCCGGCACCAGTCCACCCTACCTTGGAACTATTTTCCCTGGTTCTCTCCCACACCGATGCAACTTCTTTGGCAGTCTTAGTCACTTCAACTCTGATGGCATCTCCATCTCTCAACACCACTGTGTTCAGATCGAGGAGAAACTCGTACCAAAAGTGTCTGTGCTTGGGCTTGAGGGGATGGATTGACACTAATCTTTTCAGAGCTGTCTGTACCTCTCAGGGCCTCAGCATTCTGCAGCTTGGATCCTATGTCTGCTTGGGAGTTAAGGTGCATCAGCACAGAGAGATGTCCTTTGTCTGCGGATAAGGGAAGATCATCAGAGCCAAATGCAACAACTTCTTTGTAGGCATTTCATAGAGTTCTAGCTATGCCTAAAGAGAAGGACCCTCCTTCCGAGTCAGTCTCTCCCAAACCCCAGCTGGATTTTACTTCATCTTCCCATCTTCTTGTCAGACAGGGTAACCTTAAGCTTCTAAGATACCATGCTATGTCAGCTCACAGTCTGCTCATGAATCTTCTGATCTTCCAAAAGAAACAGTTCATAAGAAACAGACTTGCAAATAGAAGCACATAGACTGCTGTCCAAAGTCCTTCACAGAAAATACTGATTTGGATGAAGATAAAGGGTTTGCCCCACTCTCCCTCCACAGGTGTCACCTTTAGTGAAATCCTTGAATTGATGAACAGAAAGGGGAATGATACACACACTATCCCTCACCTGATGAATCACTGTTCTTGGAAGCTTTTGGTTCTGGCTCAGCATTGTCCTGGCTGGTACCACCTGTTGACCCCACCTCATCGATCTCCTGGTTCAGTGGACATGGAAGGACCCTGATAGAGTGGAGCACATCCTAAGAAAGCAGATATTTTGGCAACTCCAAAGAATAGAAAATATTGGAGCAAAGGTCCACCAGTAGATGCTATATTGGTAGCAACAGCCACAAAGAAAGAATTGTCTGAATAAAATTCCTATTTGTGAAACGGACAAAATTCTGGATGGTCACAATTCAGTCCATAATACCACTGTTGACAGAGTGATTGGATGTGCTAACTGGATCTTCAGGACGTTTACTATCATGTGAAGATAGGGAAGTGCTCCAGCAGATTCCTCCATTTCCGACTAGGAAAACCGATCACTTTCAGTTCAAAGCCCTGCCTTTTGGTCTCACCAAAGCCCCCATGGTGTTCTCCAAGGTAATGACATTGATGACAGCTCACGTGTGCCTGTTAGGGATTCATGTTTTCTCCTACCTTGATAATTGGCTTCTGACTGCCACCTCCGAGTATCTGCTGCTACACCACCTGGATGTTGTGCTTCAGTTGTTACTGAAACTAGGAATGACAATAAATTTTCCCAAGTGTCATTTGACATCTGTCCAACAAATGGAATTCATAGGATGCCACCTCAGTACCAACCTACAGATCACCAGTCTTTCCCCAGTCTGGAGTTTTGTTCCCTACATCTAGTGGCCATAAGAGTTTTTCTTCATTCACTCACCTACAGCCAGATTAATCTTACACCTCTTGGGTCTAATAGCATCCATGCTTTTGATGGTCCCACTTGCCAGGTACGATATGAGGGTACTGCAGTGGACTCTAGCATTCATTCATTCCATGCAAAAATTCGCCTCACTCAGATCTGCAGATAAACGGTGGGTTATGTCATCTTCAGTAACCAAGGGCCAACTGTTCCATACAGATTCCTCGGTGGGAGCAGTAGCCATGGACACCTCCCTTCTAGGGTAGGGGGGCATTTCGAAGGGAGGATGGTACAAGGACACCCATAGAGGCTAATCTTCACATCAGTATCTTACAGACTGAGAGTGGTTTTCTTAATGTTTGCAGGCATTTCAGACTCACCTCCCCAAGGTTGTGATTTACATACAGACAGACGATATGACAGTGGTATGGTACATCAACAAACAAGGGGGTGCCTGTTCTTACCCACTATTTTGAGAGGCTATGAGAGTTTGGCAATCGGCAATGTTTTCACACCGCTTTCTAATAATAACACACATCCCAGAGTCATCTACTGTTTTAGTGGACAGATTGATTAGGGTTCTTCTGAGTCTTCACAAGTGGCCCCTCAATCCAGCAGTAGCAACTTGATTTTCTGTAGCTGGAGGTAGCCTTGTTTTGAACTCTGTGCCTCTTGCCTCAACCACAAATGCAGCAGTTACTTCACCCTGATCCCTCCACAAGGTCAATCATTCAGAGATGCTTTGGTCCACACTTGGCCCCTGACCTCCTGTATGCTTTTCCTCCCTTGCCTTTAATAAATAATTTTATACAAAATGCCAGGCAAGGCCACCGTTATCCTCATTGCTCCCTTCTAGCCCTTACAGACATGGATCCCCTTCCTGTGGCCTCTACTAGTACATCCCCTTTGGATGCTAGAGCAATATCCAAATCTTTTAACTTACCCACTCATATTGTCTCCTCTGGACCAGAAGTCCATGAAATTAGTCTCATGGTTTCTCCAGTTTTGACCAGAGCCAGAGATGCCAGGCTCCCCACTATGGTTGTCAGAATCATATTGGCTTCTCAGAAGCCAGCAACAGAAAAGGTATACCACAGTAAGTGGAAACAGTTCTCTGAGCAGTCTCCTAAGGACTTGCACCCCTTTTCAGCACCCATTCCATCTGTGTTAGAATTTTTATCTCAACTTTTTGACAAAGGCTTTCATTGTCCTACTGTCAAAAGTTCAAATGTCAGCCCTCTCAAGTTTCCACATTGGCCATTATAATTCCTCTATTGCTTCTATAAAGATTTCTAAAGTCTTTTTGAGAAGGATCTTTCTATTACGACCTCCTGTTAAGAGACCCAGTTCCTCCATGGGACATCTCCTTTTTGCTTCAAGCTCTAACCAATCCCCCCTTTGAGCCCACGGCCACAGTAGATCTAAAATTCTTGACCTAGAAAACAATTTTTCTGATGGCAGTTGCATCAGCCAGATGGATTTCAGAATTACAGGCAGTTTCATGCAAACTCATTTTTTTTTTTTTTTTTCAAAAAAAGTAGAGTTTCTGTGAGAACTAATGTGCCTTTCCTCTTGAAGGTGACATCGGAAGCAAACTTAAGTCGGTCAATAAGTTTATGTTTCCCAGATAAACAAGGGTGAATATGTTTTACATATGTTGAATATTCGCCAGCTCATGTTCTTTCTTTATAGAACTAAGCAATTCAGGAAATCTGATGAATTGTTTGTTGCCTTTTCAAAGACAAAATGGGGTAAAGGTGTTGCCAGTGTTATTCTCTAGATGGTTGTCAATCTGCATTTTCTTTGTCTATAATAAAAAGAATTTGGTTTTACAATCTGCACCCAAGACTCATTCCACTAGGCAATATTTACCTCTGCAACCTTTTTTAGAAGACTTCCTATTGGCAAACTTTGTGTTGTAGTACGTTGGTCTGCGGACCATGCTTTTGTGTCTTCTTATAAAATGGATGTTCAAAGCAGATCACAATCTTCTTATGACAGACCATCCTCAGGAACATCATTCCATCATACCACTCAAGAGTGGCAGCTTGGGAATCTGTCCCATGTGTTGAATCAGATAAAAACAGACAGTGGGTGCATAACGACAGATCCATGTTGTTTGATATTCATCTGGTTCAACCTCTCTCCCTCCTTTCTGCTTCCTAAATTGTCACCTGTGACTTTGGGATGACCAGGAGGCTTTATACTTAACTCCCTATCTGTGAACAGTCCTGTACTGGCTGTTGCCTTTCCTACTTGAGTTTTAGTTGCATTTTTTTACCTTTCTTGTGTGCACAGTATTCGATATTTTTATGTTGAGTAGCAGCAAGCTCAGTCGGAGGTATTAGGATAGAGTCCATGGAATTATGGGTAGGGGAGGAGTCGGAGTTCTGGAACCAGAATTGCCAACCCATGTGTTGAACTGGACGAAATTCAGACAACGTAGATCTATTGTTATGGTAAGTACATAACTTACATTTCTGTTTCAGTAAAAACTTTCATAGTAAAAATGTAATTTCCTAAAGAAGTGTAGTGCTTTTTGCAAGAAAGGTGTGAAATATGAGTAGCTTTTTTATTAGACGTGTAGTAGCGTTATGCAAATAAGTAGATTAATGAGCAATGTTGCAATAAAATGGTGGCCAGTGCAGTTTGCACAGAGAAATCAACATAACATTAGTGTTTGGCATATAGTGCATTTGTCCGAATATTGTTGTATTGTGTGTATTCGCTTTTGTGTACAAGAACCAGTTTCACAGTGCACCTTTTATTTTGGTGATTTTTAGTGGGAGATTTTGGGTTGTATGTGTGACTAAGCATTGCAAGTAGCTGCTGCATAGAAACTGTTTTGAGTGTCATACAACTTGAACTCCTTTGTGGATTGAATTTCTCATCCATCTCCTGAATGCTGAGAAAATTAATCTAGTGTTTAGAGCAGAGAACAAGCAAATGAGCTGCCATCTCTGCAGAACACTGAAAAGGTTGAAACTTAAAACAAAAATGTTCTGTTGCAAAGATCAGGTCCCATGTGCATTAGTCACAAAATTGCATTGCACGTCAGTACAATACTAAATATTTTAAATGTCTTACAAAAACAACATTAAATGCAACAACACTGAATCAGTTTCTAAGTATAAAAAAAAAATCTGCGTAGGTTTTAGATGCTCTATTGATCATAGCAACTGTTTTAGCAATGCTGTTTCATTTAATTCTAACTGCCGCTGTTTTTTTTTTTTTTTTTTTTTTTTTTTAGTATTATAAATTTGGTGGCAGCTTTGCGTTCATAACCTTGGGGACACTAGGGACATACACTGCTTTTACTGTTGCAGTTACACAGTGGCGGTAAAGTATTACTGAAACAAATTCCAAATATAATATATTTTTGTCTTTTTTAAAATCTTAAACACATTTACCATCTTGTCTTCTTTTACAGCACTAAATTTCGTATAGAAATGAACAGAGCTGACAATGAAGCCGGAAATGCTGCAATAGACTCATTGTTAAATTATGAAACTGTAAAGGTATGTAGGGGTGTGTGTGTGTGTTTATATATATATATATATATGTATGTATGTGTGGGTGTGTGTGTGTATATATATATATATATATATATATATATATATATATATATATATATATATATATATATATATTTTTGTTTGTTTTTTTTTTACATTTAACTTCAGTACTTCAGAGCACAGCAGTATCTTAAGTTAGTCATGGTTATGTGCTGCTCTTACTAATGAATGATATGTTGTCCTATCTCGTCTTCATTCTTACCATGATGGGTTCAAGATGATTCTCTGCTCCGACTCTGCCAAATACATAGCTAAAAGACTCAAACTTGGCTAGTGGCAGGTAGGTATCCAATAATGCAGTGCTATAATTACCCAGATCTCGTTTGCCTCTTTACGAGGTTGGATGCGCTCATCTTGGCCGTGGCTAAGCTGTGACAAATTTCTTGGTATTTCCTGTAATACTGTTCTATTTTATAATAGCTTAGTATTTAGTCATATCTAAATTGTTGTGCCTTTTCTTGCATTATAGTTAAATAGTTATAGCTTTATTCCCTTTGGCTTGGCTTTTTGCCGTCACTTCATAGGCCTAACTGTATCCCTTGTAGTTGTTGTGTCTGTCTTAGTTTTTTAGTAGCTTTTTTAAGTTAGATAGCTCTTTGCCTGTTTAAGTTAGAATGCTTGTTGTTTGTTGTTAGAGGCCCTTGTTTTCTCCCCTTGTTGTCTGTCTCAGTGTTTCCCAAAGTTTACTACTCAGTTTAGCTTTAGAAGTTCAATAGTTAAAACTTTCTTGTTGTTTTATTGTGGTCTTATCTTTATCATGTCTAAAGACCCAAAAGAGAGGGGGAACATAAGCCTTCGGGCTTTAAAAAATGCCATAAATGTTCACAAAAAATGTCCATCACAGATGGAAATGTCATATGTGTGTATTGCCTTGGAGCAATTCATCTACAAGAGGATTGTAAGTTTTGTCATTCTTTCAGTGCAAGGGTTTTTCAAGAAAGGAGAAACAAATTGATCCTTAAAGGGCTCTTAAAGCTAACTTTTGAGGAAGCTGTCCGCAGTTCTTCCTCCTCTTCTCCTTCTTCCAAAAAGGAAAAATCCCAGAAGAGACAATCCCCTGCAACTTTGGCTCAGTTGGAGCCACCAGTCAAGTTATCAAAAATTTTTAAGGCCACTACCTCCTTGGCTGCACAGTCCTTAGAGTCGTTGGAGGTCATACTAATTGACAAGCCTGGTTCTTTGGTTCCAAAGTCCTCAGAACCGCAAGATACCTCTTCTCGGAGCCGGTCTGTGGATATTTCACTGGTTTCTCCAACAATGAAATCTCCCATTCTGCACAGGTCTCGCTCTCCATCCCCATCTTCCAGGTCCACCAGGAGCTTATCTGACGATGACATGGAATGGGTAGTGTGCAGACTCTTGAAGTCGCCAGCGCTAACTAAATTATTCTCGGCTCTGACCCATTTGGTCTTAGAGCCTACTGTACCAATTGTACCCACTGTTCCTCCTCTGAGCCAAACTGGACTTTCAGAGCCAGAGTGCTTGGTACTGCTTACTGTGGCTCTGTTGATTCCGAGACCCCCTTTGGTGTTCACAGAGCCGACTTCTGCTCCGACACTCTCGGTGCCGCCTGGAGATTCTGGGAGCCGGGGTTCCCCGGTCGGCCCTGATCATCTTTGGTGCCAAACCTACCGCTCAGACTGTCGGCTTGGTTTAGCTCAGGTTTAATCTCACTGGTTCCGGTGCCTTCCTCTGTCACCTCGGAGCTGAGGGAGTCTTTGGTGTCGGCGGGATCCACCTTTGAACTGATGAGTGTGTTGTCTACCCGTACAGTGCCACAGAAGATACTAGCATGTGTTCTCCTAAGGCACTGGCTACTGTCTCAGCACCACCCATTCCACAGGACAGCAGAGATCCAGAGCTTCAGGATCCCCCATTGGGCGAACCCCTCTCCTCCGAGGCCTCCCAAGAATATCCTTCTGAGGAGCCACCTAAGAAGAAAACTTGCACAAGGAAGCACGTAGACTCTCCAGAGGAGTCCGTCACTTCAGACACTGACCTCGATGAGTCAGAAGGGTCCCCACGGCCGTCGTCTGGTGATATCTCATTTTCAGATATTCTAGGGATCCTGAAGCAGAGAGGCGGCTGGCAGGCCACCACCCCTTCCGATGAGGAGTCAGTGTACCTAAAGGCTTTTGGATCTCAACCTTCAGCCTCCTGGGTATCTCCGCCTTTCAATGAGCCAATGGATCTGGTTAGTAGAAAGGTGTGGGAGTCACCTGACACAATAGAACCAGTCCCTTGGAGGCCAAACAAATTCTTGTCAGCTCTTTCGGGAAAGGATTTCCTCACTAAGGGGGTACCTGTAGATGCTATACTGGTGGCAGCAGCCACCAAGAAGGAACTTTCAGAGACATTCTCATCTGTTCATCCTCCGAATAAAGACTCTCGAACGATGAACAGATACGGGAAGTGTGTCTCTTCGTCAGTGACATTTTCACTCCACTGAACTACCTATCTGACTTTACAAGGGTACAAAGAGATCTCCTGAAAGAGCTAGGAGATGCTCTGCAAGGTGCATTAGCTGCGGGGGTGAATGAGAAGGTCGCCTTCCAGCTGTCCACCTTAAATTCCATTGTCAACTCCTCCATGAGGCTGATATCCTATGCAGCTGATGGAGCGAGCAGTGCAGCGGGTTCTGGAGTTTCCCTTAGGAGACACACCTGGATGCACTTGTGCAATTTTGCGGAGCCCTTTAAGTCTACTTTTACTAATGCCCCTTTTGATGGTTCCTCACTCTTTGGACCCAAAGTAAAAGACAGACTCACCCGATGCGAGCAGGAAGGAAAAACTCTCTCTGCCGTTGGAGTACGTTTTTCTCTACCTTCAAGACCTTTTCCTAAAGGTCAGAAGAGTGGGAAAATGTAGTTCAAAAGATCCCAGAGAGTTTTCCAGGATGCACTGGGTGATTCTTTCCCCAGGGGCAGAGGGGGAGGTGGTAATGGTAGACGCCACCCCAGATGCATAGGGGGCCCGCAGAACCAGGGTGACGTGATTCCTTTCGCAGATGCCCTTATCAGCACTCCTGAAAGGAGGCCCGATTGCTCTACTCTGGAAGCAGTTGGGCGACTTTTATTCATGTACCCAGAAGCCTGGCAAACTATCACAAGAAAGAGACAAATGGGTACTAAAAATAATATCCAGAGGCTACTCCATTCCAGTTTCCAATCCTGTTCCACAGACCAGAACAATCCCAGATGTTCCACCCAATCTAAGGGAGCAAACAACTATAGAGATTCAAAAGTTGCTGCACAAGAGTCATCCAAGAAGTCCCCACAGACCAAATAGGATTCAGAACTTACTCAAGATTCTTTTTGGTGCCAAAAAGAACAGGGGACTGGAGACCCATATTAGACCAAAGCAAATTAAATGAATCTGTCAAGAAGTCAAAGTTCTGAATGGCGACACTGCAGTCTATACTTCTCTTTTTAGGGAAAGACTATTGGATGTGCTTGATAGACCTTCAAGATGATTGCTACCACATAAAAATGGACAGGATATCGAGAAGGCACTTACGCTTCTGACTGGGAGCCAGTCATTACCAGTTCTGAGCTCTGCCCTTTGGTCTCACTACAGCCCCCAGAGTGTTCACCAAATGCATGGCAGTAGTCACGGCTCACCTGAGGCATCTAGGATTCCAAGTGTTTCCCTGTCTAGACGACTGGCTCCTATCTGCCACCACCAAGTATCTACTCCAACAAGCCAGGGATTTAACTTTAGATGTTTGCATTCAGTTGAGTGTTAGTCAACTTTCAAAAATCTGCCTTGTTGCCCTGTCAACATATTACATTTATAGGCGATGATCTAGACACCGCCTCTATGGTAGCACGTCTTCCAACAGAGTTGTAGCACTCAGACAGCAGATACTTTTATCTCCTTCCAAAGACCAAGGTGAAAGCATTGATAATTCTAACATTACTAGGAAATGTGGCTTCCACAATAACACTGGTTCCTCTTGCCAGAATGCACAATGAGGATCCTTCAATAGCTATTGTTCTCCCAATGGTCACTTCAAGAGCTTCCTATGTCTCACCCAATCGGAATAATGGAATCATGCAAGAACGACTTAAGATGGTGGGTGCACTCCAGTCATGTAACCATAGGGTAAACCCTTTGTTGCACAACAACCCATAGCTACGGTGACCACGGACGCTTCCCAGATGGGGGGAGGGCATTATCTGGGGAGAACAGTCCAAGATACATGGCAAGAACATGAGGCTTACTTGCATATAAAAGTCCCAGAGATGAGTGCAGTGCTTCTTGCGTTGCAAGCACTTCACGACTCTCTCTCTCTCTCTCTACGGACAATTGTGATACAGTCAGACAAATATGTATGTGGTTTGGTACATAAACAAGCTGGGGGGATCCAGATCTTACACCCTTTGTCGTGAAGCCCTAAGAGTTTGGCAGTGGGCAGTTTCTTCCCAGCACTTTCTCAGACCAACGCACATTCCGGGGAAGTCCAACCCAATAGCAGACAAGGTGAGCAGGGCAATTTTAATGCCTCACAAGTGGTCTCTCAATCCGAATGTAGCGGAAATGATTTTCCGAACATGGGGTCTGCCTTGCTGAGATCTTTTTGCTCCTCCCATGAATGCCAAGTGCAGTAACTACTTTACGCTAATCCCCCCTCCAGGGGAGACACTGAGAGATGCACTTGCTCATGATTGGCCCTTGGGACTTCTGTATGCCTTTCCTCAGTTTCTTCTCATACCCAGAGTCATTCAGAAAGCACAGTCCTTGGGAAGCAGGATAATTCTCATTGCTCCTTACTGGCCTCGGCACGTTTGGTTCCCCTTCCATTGGCCTCATCTTCAGGAGAAGCCTTGGACTCTGAACCCAGTTCCAGACCTGCTGACACATGTCAGGTGCACTTCATCCTTCTCTCCACACCCTAAAATTGACAGCTTGGTTGCTCCACTTCCCAACTTAGTCAGGCTTCAGAATTTCACTCCTACAGTTAAACATATCTTAATATCCTCTCATAAAGCTTCCACTAGAAAACTGTATTTTAGCAAATGGAAATGTTTTCCCTTTGGGCTCTAAACAGGAACATTGATCCCTTTTCTGCACATATCCATTTTATTTTGAAATTTTTGGCTGAACTCTTCCAACAAGGTTCAGCTGCAGCAACCATCAGGGTACAACTCACTGCAATGTCAAATTTCCACATTGGTGATTATATCTTGAACTTAATGTCAAACAGGTTGTGTAGCGCCTTCTTGAAAGGTGCCTCCTTATTAAGACCTCCCTTTAAGGAACCCCTTTCTCTTTGGGATTTAAATTTTGCTCGGTATCACCTGACCTTACCACCTTTTGAGCCGTCATCATCTTCAGACCTCAAGTTCCTTTCCTGGAAGACTTTGTTTCTGGTGGCTAAAACATCTGCCAGAAGAGTATCAGAGTTGCAAGCTCAACCACCATATCTGATATGTCATAAGGATAGGGTATCCTTGCGAACTAATCCATAATTTTTACCCAAAGTCTCTTCTCCAACTAACATAAATCAATCTATTGAGCTTCCAGTGTTCTTTCCTAATCATAGCAACAAGGCAGAATACAAATTACATCAACTAGACGTGCATAGACAACTCAGATTCTATTTGCATAGGATCAAAGATTTTAGAAAATCTGACCAGTTATTCATATCCCTCTCTGATGCAAAAAAGGGTAGCTCAGTTTCTAAAACTACTCTTTCCAACTGGCTCTCAAACTGTATTACGTTCATCTGTACATTAAATAATGGAGATTTACCATTCAAACTAAAGGCTCATTCCACTAGAGCAATGGCTACGTCTTCTGCCTTTCAAGCCAGAATTCCTGTGGATAATATTTGTGCAGCAGCTACTTGGACCTCTCCTCATACTTTTATCACACATTACAAAGTGGATTTGACTTTCAGGGACAGAGCCTCCTTTGGTTCCCCGGTGCTTAAAGGTGTACTCTCGTGAGCCACCCAGGGAAAAGGTGCTAGGGACGCTGTCCCATCATTGTAAGAATGAAGGCGAGATAGGACAACATAACATAAAGAAGATAAAAATCAAAGCCACAAATAAACTAAAAACAGCCAGGAAAGAAAGACGAGATCCACGAAATCCTGTTATTTAGCGCTTTCGTTTTTTAATAAAAACTTCTTCAGAATACACATATAAAGTGAACTAAACCCTTTTTATACAAATGCACACCTTCATAGTTAATGACATCATAATGAAATTACTTAAATTGAATTCAATTACTACATCCCCATTGAGATATCTAAAACATTAAATACATTGTTTTAAACCATATTACAATAAAAAAACCTTAGAAAATACACTGTATTTTGTTCAAACCATAAAAATCCTTAATTAATTATACTTTTATTCAAAAATAACCTTCAGATTTTAATCTGAGAGTGGAACTGATAGATGTATTCGTGTTTAAACCTGGAAATGATGTTGCATTAGTTTTTAACTGCCATCTTCGTTCCCTATTTTCCAAAAAATCATTAAGGGGACCACCTCTATCTCCAACTGTAACTTGTTCTAATACTGAAAATCTAAAATCATGTCCCTCATTATTAAAAATGTGCACTGCCAGAATATTTTTAAATCTTGTTTTTTAATATCATAGGAATGTTGATACATTCTGCTCCTAAGAGCATTAATAGTCTTCCCGATATAAAAACAAGGACATTGCGTACATGTCCCTATATAAACAACAGCCTTGCTGTTACAGGTAAATTTTTTCTTGTATATATATTTACTATAATTTGGGATTAACAACTCTGTGCCTTCTAGAATATGCTTACACTGCAGACAAAAAACACATTTAAACATTCCCTTGGGCCCAGAGTGAATCTCTTGTACTCTCTACCATGTTTTTTATAGTAATGTCCTTCTTGTAAACAATATTAGTTTTTTTTCCCACAATATCCAAAAATTCTTTATTAGTATTGAATACATTCCAGTTAATGTTGAACAATGTTGCTTATACTTTTAAACTGCTGGTTATATCTAAAAATACCAACACTATGAAATGACTTATTGTTCTGGCTATAAGAACTTTTCATGCCTTCAACTAAAATATTAGGACCCTTACCTAATAATGGAAAAATATACCTTGTTCCCTTTTAAATGCCACCTCCTTTAATGTATTTTCCACAAATTCTAAGGGATAGCCTCTACTAACCAACATACCTTTAAGAATTTCTATTTGGCCTAAAAACTCATAGAAGTCTGAAACCATTCTTGCTAGTCTAACCCCTTGACCTTTTATTAGTGACTTCTGATAGGGTGAAAACTAGAAAAATGTAAAAGTGTATTGGAATAATTATAATTATAATCAATATTAATAAAGAATTTGTGGATATTGTGGGAAAAAAACCTAATATTGTTTACAAGAAGGACATTACTATAAAAAAACATGGTAGAGAGGGTACAAGGGATTCACTCTGGGCCCAAGGGAATGTTTAAATGTGGTTTTTGTCTGCAGTGTAAGCATATTCTAGAAGGCACAGAGTTGTTAATCCCAAATTATGGTAAATATATATACAAGAAAAAATGTACCTGTAACAGCAAGGCTGTTGTTTATATAGGGACATGTCCTTGTTTTTATATCGGGAAGACCATTAATGCTCTTAGGAGCAGAATGTATCAACATTCCTATGATATTAAAAAACAAGATTTAACAAATATTCTGGCAGTGCACATTATTAATAATGAGTGACATGATTTTAGATTTTCAGTATTAGAACAAGTTACAGTTGGAGATAGAGGTGGTCCCTTAATGATTTTTTGGAAAATAGGGAACTAAGATGGCAGTTAAAAACTAATGCAACATCATTTCCAGGTTTAAACATGAATACATCTATCAGTTCCACTCTCAGATTAAAATCTGAAGGTTATTTTTGAATAAAAGTATAATAAATTAAGGATTTTTATGGTTTGAACAAAATACAGTGTATTTTCTAAGGTTTTTTATTGTAATATGGTTTAAAACAATGTATTTAATGTTTTAGATATCTCAATGGGGCTGTAGTAATTGAATTAAATTTAAGTAATTTCATTATGATGTCATTAACTATGAAGGTGTGTATTTGTATAAAAAGGGTTTAGTTCACTTTGTATGTGTATTCTGAAGAAGTTTTTATTAAAAAACGAAAGCGCTAAATAACAGGATTTTGTGGATCTCGTCTTTCTTTCCTAACATAAAGAAGATGTTCTTTGTGTTTCCCTGTTGCAGTCATTACATTTGGGTAATCTGCTGGCAGTTTGCTCTCAGTCAGCTTGATTAACAAAGTCTTGGGACATGCGTCAGTTGCTGTCCCTTCTTCCATGACGTCAGGTCTTCAGGGGTATAAAACATGCAGCCGACGCCATTACATCAGTCTTTCTTGCCGCGCGGTGCCCGAAGCAGAAGCAGTTTGCAAGTGCCGGTCGTACGCCTCCTGAAATTTTCGTTTTCGACTTTCAGATCCGAAGTCTTCTACTAAAAAGCTAAGTACCCCGTTGGGGAAACTTTTTCTTGCTCCTTACCAATGTCAGTAAAAGTTAATATTTGCATTACTTGTGGGAAGCAAATACCTCATAAGGATTTTCATTCATACTGTATTCCTTGCCTAGGCCCTGACCACGACATACCTTGCTGTCGGTTTTGTGCTTTATTTAATTAACGCACTATCAAACATCGGTACATTTTTGCTTCTAAATATTTTGGCTTGCGCTTTAATTATCCAGAAATGTCATTGGTTAGCAATCCGACTACCGGAATACCTAAAAAAACGCAAAGAAAAAAACAGAGCCAGACCATCGAGGTGCAAAACTGCCGACTACACTTCTCCTAAGCCAGTCGCCAGTTTGCCGGTACTCAGTGAGGCGCTTTTGCAGCCTCTGATACCCGCTACTTCTGATTCGCAGGCCTCTACTGAGACCCATTCGGAGTCTGGTATGCAGCGAGATGCCTCAGTTATGGAAACCCGCGAATGTCTCTACCTTGGATGGGTCCGGAGCCGCTGTGCAGGCACCGGCTTCTGAGAGTGTTTTCAAGCCTACAGATTTGTATATTAGACCAACGCCATCTTCAAAACTAAGGCCAAAATCTCAATCTATTCCTAAAAAAACGAGGCCTGGGCCACATGTGCAGGCCCCTATGCCTAAAAACCGAATGATCAAAATGGCTGAAGATTTAATTACTCTGATCAGGGGTAGCCAACCCCCCCCCCCCCCTTCTAAGAGGCCTAGGCAAGACATTGATTATGAATCTTCTGAACAGGGTTCTATTTCTTCTGACTTTTCTAATGAACAGGTATTGTCTATACCTACTTATGAGGACTCTGATGCAGAAGATTCCATTCCTTCTGCCTCTCCCCCTGAGGATTTTTCTTTTGGGGAAACTTTACATACCTTACGGGAACATTTCCACTGGTAAAGTCAGGATTTCTCTGAATCTAAAAAGAGATTTGGGGATTTTCGTTGTCTTCCTCAGCATAAGTTCTAGACATTGTTGATGATGTTTTTTCAAAGTCTAGTATGGCTCCTGATTCTCTGCCTCCAGCTCCTTGTAAGCCAGACAAATACTACATGGTTTCTGACTCCCACAAATTCCTTTTCAAAAATCCTGTTGCAGATCCTGAAACCATTTCTCAGGGTCCCAAGGGCATTAAGGCTTCTACTGCTAAAAATCCTACCCCTTCTGATAGAGATTCCAGGGTGCTGGATAGATGGGGTAAGAAGGTTTACACTTCTGCAACCTTGGCAATCCGAGCTTTAGCCTGTCAATTTCATATGCTAAAATATCAACAGCATATCGTAGGACTGCTTAAACAGAAAATGATGTTAATTTCTGACTGTGTGGAAAACAAAGATTTACAGGATTTGTTGCATTCAGCTGGGCAAGTTGGAAAACATACTTTGCAATGTGATTTTGATTCTTTGGAGGCCTTTCGCAGGG
This sequence comes from Protopterus annectens, assembly GCF_019279795.1. Taxonomy (NCBI): domain Eukaryota; kingdom Metazoa; phylum Chordata; order Ceratodontiformes; family Protopteridae; genus Protopterus; species Protopterus annectens. The sequence continues at coordinate 195,703,936 of NC_056749.1, read as the reverse complement.
CTGCTGTAACTGGGTCTGTGCTAAGAAGGCATGATTGGCTCCAAGAGCAAAATCTGCCTGATCATGTTAAAGCAAAATTGTTGGATGCTCCTTTACAACAGGTCCATCTCTTTGGTAATAAGGCTGAAGAAGTTTTAAAAAAGATGGAAGATAAAGCTAAATCTATGCAAACTGTGAAAGATTTCTTAAAAGTGCAACCTCCAAGATTTAGTAGGCACTGGCCTACTAAGAACTGGTCCTTTCCAGTTACTTTGAGAGCCACTCAAGTCAAACCCAGACATTCCAAAGGCTCCAGGTTTCAGTCACAAGGGACTTTCAGAACAAAACAATGGGGTGCCTCCTCTTCCAAATCTGGAAACAACAAGACACCTATGGTAAGCAGTCTCAATGACTTCCCTTTACACTTAGCAAGCACTTACCTTTTAGCCGCCCCTTTGGGGAAAAACTGGCACTTCATGCAAGAAACTGGCAAATTTAACCCAGGACAAATGGGTTTTAAATATAGTATCCCAGGGATACAGATTTCATTTCCACACGTTGCCAATTCCAAACGGATGGCCAGACCTGCCCCTCATGAGCATGGGGGCTATTCAACCAGTACCAGAAGAGGAAAAGGGACAAGGTTTCTATTCAAGACTTTTCCTGGTACCCAGAAAAGCAAATCATGGCATCAATTCTGGACTTATCTACTCTAAACACCTTTCTGGACATTCCAAAATGCAAGATGCTGACTCTTCAGTTACTTCCTATGCTAGGCAAAGATGCCTGGTTGGCAACTCTAGATTTAAAAGAGGCGTACTTGCATATCCCAATCAGGGAATCTTGCAGAAGATACCGCCGCTTCAAAGAAGGCTACTTGCATTACCAGTTCTCTGCACTGCCCTTTGGCTTATCTACTGTGCTCAGAAAGTGCCTGGCTCCAGTAATTGCATTTTGCAGGCAAATAAATATTCAAATATATCCATACCTGGACGATTGTCTATTTCAGGCAGAAAACAAGGACACTCTTCTAAACCATCTGGCGTTTGTAAAAAGGGTTCTAATTTGTCTAAGGTACACTATAAATGAAAAGAAATCACAACTGGTACCCTCTCAAAAAATTACATTCCTGGGTGCAAGCTGGAATACAACTGCCCAGATGGCTTTCCTTACGCCAGAGAAGCAAATTCATTTGGTGACTTACTTGAAACAGGCGGCCAGAAAAACCCTGCTTTCTGCAAGGCAAATACTGCAAGCCTTGGGGTTCATGGCCTCCTGCATTCTTCTAATTCCATATGCAAGACTGCATATGAGGAAACTTCAGTGGTACTTAAAAAGTCTATGGAGTCAGCATTGTCACAGCCTGGAAACAATGATTCCTATAATACCTTGCCTGCAACTACAGTTCCTATGGTGGGCAGAGGCCTGCCACCAAAACAAGAGACTGCCATTCACACCACCCCCTGCTGCCCAAACCCTAACTACAGACTATGCTTGGGGCACATCTGGCAAGAAAGTGCATTCAGGGCAAATGGAGCCCAAATCAAATGCACCTTCACGTCAATCAAAAAGAAATGCTAGCTGTACAGAATGCACTGACAGCCTCCAAGGACTACCTTCATCCAGGATAATTAATGATAAAGACGGACAACACCACGGTTAAGTGGTACATAAGCAGGGGGGTACACACTCCTACCCCCTTTGCAGACTAGCCATGGGATTGTGGAACACAGCCTTGACCTATCAAGTACAACTACAAGCTCAATTCCTGCCAGGAAAGCTAAATACTCTGGCAGACGAACTAAGCAGAAATCTCATGGACCCACATGAATGGAAACTGGACCCATGGATTTTCAACATGTTGACACTTAAATGGAGGAGCCCAGACATAGATCTTTTTGCCTCACCCCAGAACTATCAGTTGGGACAAATGTTGCACAAGAACTTATCACAAAAAAGACTGGAAAGTGTATGCTCTATCCTTCAGCTGGAAAAACCTATCAGTCTATGCCTTCCCCCTTTGCCTCTGCTTTCCAGAGTTCTACTAAAAGTCAAACAGGACAAACCAAAAATGATTTTGATTGCTCCAGACTGGCCTCGCCAACACTAATACCCACTCCTGCACAATGTGTCACTCCTTCCACCGTGGCACCTGCCTCAAACACCTTACTTTTTCTGTCTCAGCAGAACAACCAAATTCTGCACACTCAGCTCCAAACTTTGAATCTTGCAGCGTGGCTAATCACCTAAATTCACCCTTAGCATCCCTCAGCAAACCTGTGATGGATGTCATTTTGGAGGCGCGAAGGCCTAGTACTAGAAAATCTTATGCTGACAAATGAAAAAGATTCTGTGCCTGGAATCAATCTCAAGGGATAAGCACAGCAGTGCCCAACATTCCTCAGATTTTACAATCCTTAACTGAGATGCTTCACAAGGGCCTGTCCATTTCTTCCATAAAAATCCATGCCTCAGCCATTTCAGTTCATTACAACACAGAACCTCCCCTCTTCTCTCATCCTCTGCTGAAGCAGTATCTCAGAGGGGCCAAAAACATAAGACCACCCAGGAGAGCTCCAACCCCTGCCTGGGACCTCAACTTTGTATTGGAAAAGCTCACTCTCCCTCCTTTTCAGCCAGCTATAACTGCAGACTTAAAATTTCTCTCCTGGAAAACAGCTTTCCTTTTAGCAGTCACTTCAGCTGGAAGGATTTCCGAATTACAGGCTGTTATGGCAGTGGAGCCTTTAATAATTTTTCATGCGGACAGGGTATCTCTCAGGACCAGTCCGTCCTTCATGCCTAATGTGGTATCCAGTGTGGCTCTTAATCAGACCATTCATTTGCCAACTTTCTTTCCCAATCCACAGAACAAGGGGGAGCGGATTCTGCATTCATTGGATGTACACAAACAACTTAGATTTTAGTTAAACAGGACAAAATCTTAAAGAAAATCTGAACAACTGCTGGTGGCATTTGCTGCAGGGGCAGAGGGAAAGGCTGTTTCAAGGCAAACCATTTCCAAATGGATAAGCCATTGTAGTCGTTTCTGCTATATGCACCATGGAAAAACTATCCCCCAGGGGATCAGATCCCATTCCACCAGGGCTGCACCTACTTCTACACTCTTTCTCAGAGGCGTTCCTACCAGGGACATTCTAGAAGCTGCTACTTGGAGCTCAGTTCATACATTCACCAAACATTACCATTTACCACTTTTCTCTAAATCCAGAGCTGGCTTTGCCACTGCTGTCCTGCAGGGCCTTATAGCTGGTCCTAATGCTGTATAATTCCCTCCACCCAACCATAGCTTTGGGAATCTACCCAAATGTAATGACTGAAACAGTGAAACATGAAGAACATAGTACAGTTGTGTACACTTACCATAAATGTAGATCTTCGAGTGTATTCACTGTTGCAGTCCTGGTTACCTTCTCTCCAGCCCGCTATTTTTCTCTGACTATACCTCTGCTTTCTTTCACTATGCTTAAAAGCCCTTTTGGTGTATTTGCTTTTGGGATTGGAGGTATATTTTTTGTGTTTTTAATTTTATTTGCTCCCCATTTGGGGGGCACCTGACATCTGGGGCAAGAAAAACTGATGTATTGGCGTTGGCTGCATGTTTTATACCCCGACGACCTGATGTCATGGAAGAAGGGACAGCAACCGATGCAGGACCCAAGACTTTGTTAATCAGGCCGACTGAGGGCAACCTGCCAGGAGATTACCCAAATGTAATGACTGCAACAGTGAATACACTCTAACATCTACATTTATGGTAAGTGTGCACAACTGTACTTTATGTACTCACCATAACGTTCCATGTTTGTTGTCCATCTCACTGCTCATTCTTATGAACTCTCCTTCCTTCCCCCTTCCAAAGACTCCTTGTGGACCTGGTGGATATTTTTACTACCTTCTTTGTTTCTGTTTGTTTCTCCTTCTATTTGTATATGTATGTATATAGTTTTTACCGTCATTCAGTAGTAGCAGCAAACAAGATCTGGGGAATTACACCACTGCATTATGGGATACCTACTTGCCACGAGCCAAGTTTGAGTCTTTCAGCTATGTATTTGGCCGAGTCGGAGCCGAGAATCGGCTCAGAACTCATCATTGTAAGAATGAACAGCAAGATGGACAACAAACATGGAACGTTATGGTTAGTACATAACTTCTTTTTTTTGGGGGTGATGACATCAGTGCTGAAATGTTTGGTTAGTTATCTAAGCACATTCTACTGAGATGTATGGAATACAGAAATTTCATGGGAAGAAAAACGAAAGCTGAACTAATATGACTTGTCCATTGTTATTCATGAAGTTGTTTTAGTGCTTAAGCCACCTTGCAGCTTTGATCACTGTTTTTTGTCCATATATATAATATTGGAAAGATATCATTAAATAAGAAGGATGTGTATTCTTTCAACTTTACTGTAATTTATAAGTACTGGTACATCATGTTGTATGGACATGTCATTTTCTCAGTCTGGGTAATTAGCCTGTGAAACAACAAGGTTTGCTGCAGTGAGTTAAATGGAAATTAAATGTTGTGGATGGAGAGGGCTGATTTTGCTCCAATATTTGGAAAAAGACAAAATGATGACGCACTAGTATAGTGAGAGACCCGACCTTAACAAATATTAAGCGCACCCTGATTAATTGTTGAGGTCAGGTCCCATGCTAGACAGCTATATCTGTCAGTATTGTCCAACAAACGAGCAGTAAAAAAATTTTTTTGTTTCTGCCTGCTTGTCCATACCGGTGACATATTGTTCCATAACTTTCTCTTATAAACTTAGAAAACAGCTAGAACAACAGGGTGTGTGCTGCTGCTGCATTTTCTGAAGGATACAAAATCTGAAAATCAACTGTATGTCACTATTTAGTGATTTGTCCAAAAACAAGATTTTATGATGAACAGACCAAACATATCAGACAAAAATCTGGATATTCTGTGAATGTCTAGATATTTGACAGGCATGACAAGGCTAGTATAAACATAAGGGATTGTGTTGCATTGTTTTTCTCACAGTGCTCACTAACTGCTTTATGGCTTTGAAACCTGATAAAACACTTAGCATTTTTTTCTTTAACTAGTAGTGCATGGAGCAGATAAAGCTCCATGCACTGCAAAGAAATATGATTGGGTCTCCGATCATAACCTTTAGTTACGTGTACTTGACATGGATGCCAAGATTAACCTCTCGACCTTCACTCTCGAGGTGAATTTCTATGCATCCATGTCTCAAAATGCATAAGCTGATTATGATCGGCGACCTGATTATAATCCTTCAACTAGTTGTGCCCAACGACTTGATGTAGTATTTTATTGTTAGTGAAGCTGCGTAGTTTGTGTTTGATGTGCTTCATCTAAATTGTTTGGCCTGGTAACAAATAATATACTGAGAGAATTCAGTATGAGGAACGGAAACAGGCAGAGAGTTATGAAGCATTTTATGATGAAAAGTAGTTGTGGTTGATTACAATGATAGAAACTGAACAAGGAGAACAAGAACATAAAGTGAGGAAGGGAAGCATCAGTATGTTAATTAAGTTAATGAAAGAATTTAAAAAAATGGGCTGCGAGATGACAGAAACAGAAGTGAACTCCAGCACCACACTTGTAACCAGTATCTAAAAAAGTATCCAGGAAGGGTGAAAATGCAGTCCATGGCCAAATGATACAAGTGGAGAATTTAATATCAAAAACACATAAATGCTTTAACAGTTATCACCACGTTTTTGTCCCAAGTGTACAGACTTCATCATGCACCCCTCAGCAGGCTATGTAAGGAGATGGTCACAGTTGATTGCCTTTTGGGGTTCATCACACCATGCATGCATTCAAGTCCTTGCAACACAAGTACATGTGTGACATAGTCATGGTATACATGAAAGTAAATGGCTTGAAGCACACCTGTCTTGACTATATGAAGAGAGACATGATAGAGCTCTTGGAATGTGTGTCTGAGGCAGTTGCAAACCTAACCTTAACACTATTCTGTTATCACCAAAAATTATACCATAATATGATGAAAAGATAATTGACTTCATCATTTGGTTTAGATTCTGGTATCATTCTAAGGGGATCCAGTATAAATTAGCCTGGAAAGAGATACTAGACATCAGACTGTTAAGGATGGGGTGCATTTCTCACCTGAAGGCTTTTGTATATTGGTTAAAATCTTGTCCACCCTCATCATGACTTTTTTAGGCAGAGTCAGTCTAAAAACTTCCAACAGAACTAAACAGAATCAGGACAACAAAGGTATTGCTGTTCTATGCTAGGAGCCTTAATAAAAAACTTCACACCCTGCATTCACTATGTACCTTGGAAAATGTAGGTACATGCATTGTCCGAGATCTGGTTCAAGATCAGTGAAAGCACTCCATCAGTGGAAGGCTTCAGTGTCCATCACTTGTACAGGGCTACTGTATTATAAGTTGGCATTAACTGTGGAGGTGCCTTTAAATTCTTTAACTGTCTTCCATCCAAACTTGTTAGACAGGATAATGACTTGGAACTCCTTCACATCTGGCTTGCTATAAACAATCACATCATAACTAACTACAGGAAATCCCTCTTTATTCCCCTCGACCTATACCTCTTGCCTAACCAATATGGAGACCTTGCATATTAAGCTAAACACTATTCTCTTAGGAGACTTTGACTATCCTGCCAGTAGCTGGGAGACTGGTACATCCTTAAACATATATGTCCAGAGATTTTTGGACTTAATAAATACAAATGTCCTGGTCCAGTTAGTACACACCACAACCAGGGGATGTAGTGGACTTGGTCCTTACCAGTATGGGACAGCTGTGCTTCCTTGGCTCTTGTACCCTACTCCTTGGTCAACTTGAACCACAGGTCATTCACATTCACCTTATTGAATGAAGCCAGGATCATTCTCAAGTACCTCAGTATTCAGCGACTATGCAAAGGCAAATCTACTAAAACAGATCGATGACCTGACTAAATTCAGATGCCCTTTCCACCTGAATGATCTCACTGCTTATGTGGAATCCTTTATTGCCAAATTTTGTGCACATGTAAGGAATTTGCATAAAGCATCTGTCCCCCTCAAAAAAAAAAGTACAATGCAAAATTCAGAAATAAACTCCCATGGTGGAACCCTAATATAAACAGGTTCTATAATAAAAGAAAAAAAAAATCATCACATGCAAAAATAAACGTAACTCTCAAAAAGCCAAAAAAAAGCTTTTGCTAAAGTAAACAAGGAGCTCTGAATTTTGACCAAATCAACCAAAGTCAGATACGAGGCAAAATAGCCAACTAGATGTAAAATAACCACAAAGCCTTTTTTAACTACTTTAGAAATCTCAGAAACAATGCCTAACACTGTGTAGAGCTTATAGTAAATATCATACGTACATACCCAGAGAGTTTAACCAGTCTACTAGTGGACAAATTAAACTCAAACTTCATCCCCCTCCCCTTCAGTCTTCTCAGATCAAATACTCACATCTACCCACCTTCCGGAAATCTCCTAAGAACGCATTCTCAAGGTATTATGTAGGGCCAGTAATGCTATGTCTCTAGGGCTGGATAAACATAAAAGGCTGCCTACTGGCTGGCCTGAAAGATTTTTCAAACCCCCTACAGAGGCTATTCAGCATTAGTCTCAAAACAGCCCTTATGCCAGATGAATGGAGGACAGCAGCAGACAATCCCATGCACAAAGGTGGGGCTACAACCAACCTGGGTAATTACAGACTCGTAAGCCAGACCAACCTCATCTGTAAGGCTATGGAAAGGATAGTTAGGGAACTGATAAAAGGGGGATATAGGTTACCTACTTACTATCAACACAGCCCAGTTCAGATATGGTAAGGGCAGGTCTTGTCTACATAACCTGGTTAACAACTTTAGAAAAGTCTCTGAGGCATTGAACAAAGGCAGATCAGTACTCACTACTGGACCTTGCGAAAATATTTAACACTCTCCCACAATCAGGCATTATAGATAAACTCTCCCAGCTAAATGTTAACTGCTGTGTAACATAGCTGATAGCAAGTTGCCCACAAATAGAACATAGAAAGTAAGGGTGCAAGGTTCTACCTTCTCCAAAAGACCTACCAGTAGTGGAGTACACCAGGATTCAGTCCTTTTGACTTCTGTTTTCTGTTAAGAATTTACTTCTCAGAGATCAAAGCTAATGTTAAGTGATTGTAACTGACCAAGTTTCGGATGACTACAAACATGGTGGAGTCATAAATTCTCCAGATGACATCATGATCCTACAAATAGCCTGTCCCAAACAAGTAGGTGGTGCCAAATTATGTTCTGAAAACTATATGCCAAGAATTGTATAACTGCATCATTCAGCAAGCTTAACTCCCTTTTAAAGTACTGCATTGGCTCCTCCCACAAAAACTGATTTCATAGTTAGAGATCTGCAAACCCTTATTGACAATGAACTGTCCTTTGATCATGATATATCCACTGTTATAAGTAAGCCGTTTTTCATTGCACAGCTTATATTGAATGATATGGCATCCATATCTATGGATGTAATTATTCCTCTGTGTGTATGTCAGATAAAAATTTGAAGTACACATTCTGAAAAGCTGATATGTATAATCAGAGCTGGATCATGGTCAAATGAGGCCCTAGGCAGGGTAATTGATCAGCCCCTGTGTACACAGCACCTTCAGCCATTCCAGTGTCCCATTACTTGTCTGTTTCTCCCTAATTACCACAAATATTGCTGAAACCTCTCAGTGTGCATACTATTTTATGCTTTACTTCTGCATTGATTACAGATATTTGCATTTAATTTAAAACTTTTGTTTCAATTTTTATAGCACAAATATTGATAGACATTTGCTAAGCAAAACAATACAATCTAACAGTGAAAACAGAATTAACATTAACAGTAAACTTCTCTACCCTTAAAACTCACATTCAGTGAAACGTCATTGAAACCCACATTCAAAGAAAATGCATCTAGCCAATGATGGATAAAGTTTACCTTTGGGTTGTTTTCAAACCGTAGGCCCCATGCACGCATTCTACAGAACCATTCTTGTTCTTTGATTCACTTTCCTGATTGTATTAAATTATATTCCTTCTTTAATAAAGCACCACTTATTAGAGTTTTTTTTTAATTTGTAGTTTTGAACATTTTTTTCAGTAAGCAGTGAAACAAAACTTATGAAAAAATAATGAGAAAACTGCCCATTTCAGAACCTTTCACATATAAAAGACCACTCAGACCTCTGACATTGCCGTTCACCAGTATCAGTCAGTATGCACAATCTCTGCAGAAGTAAAAGTTATCTGAGTAATTCCACATTAAAGAGATCTGTAACTATTGAAGACGTTGCTGCTAGCAAACAACTTTATATTTCAGTGTTTCATTTACAAATTCAGTGCCTATTGCCCTTGAAGAATAAGTTGCCTATGTTATATAAAAAAAAAAAAAAAAAAAAAGTAAGCTGGTAATATTACAATAGAGAATGGATGGTAAACTAGCACCAGGTTCTTAGTTACTGTGCATATCATCCAAAGTAGAAAATATTCACGACTGCAGTACCCCCACCGTTACCTCCCTTAAAGTACAACATAGTATCAAAAATTCAAAATGCAGGAAAGTACAGTTGTGTACACTTACCATAAATGTAGATGTTCGAGTGTATTCAGTGTTGCAGTCATTACATTTTGGTAATCTACTGGCAGGTTGCCCTCAGTCAGCCTGATTAACAGTCTTGGGTTCTGCGTCGGTTGCTGTCCCTTCTTCCATGACGTCAGGGGTATAAAACATGCAGCCGACGCCATTACATCAGTTTTTCTTGCCCCAGATGTCAAATGGGGAGCAAAAAAAAAAATGTATGTATATATATATATATATATATATATATATATATATATATATATAAAATTAAAAACACAAAAATATACCTCCAAACAAAAGCAAATACAGCAAAAAGGCTTTTAAGCATAGTAAAAGAAAGTAGAGGTGTATAGTAAGAGAAAAAACAGGAGGCTGGAGGGAGGGTAACCAGGACTGCAACAGTGAATACACTCTAACATCTGCATTTATGGTAAGTGTACACAACTGTACTATGTTCGTGTTTCACTGTTGCAGTCATTACATTTGGGTAGATTCCCAAAGCTATGGTTGGGAGGATGGATTTATACAGCATTAGGACCAGCAAATAAGGCCCTGCAAAACAGCAGTGGCAAAGCCATCTCTGGATTTAGAGAAATTAGGTAAGTGATAATGCTTGGTGAAAGTATGAACTGAACTTCCAGGTAGCAGCTTCTAAAATATTCCTGGTGGGGACACCTCTGAGAGAGGCTGTTGAAGTAGATGCAGCCCTGGTGGAATGAGATCTGATCCCCAGGGGGATAGGTGTTCCATGGTGCTTATAACAGAAATGAATACAATGGCTCATCCTTTTAGAAATGGATTGCTTTGAAATAGCCTTCCCCTCTGCCCCTGCAGCAAATGCTATCAGCAGTTCTGATTTTCTTTGAGATTTAGTCCTGTCCAAGTAGAATCTAAGTTGTCTGTGTACATCCAATGAATGCAGAATCCGCTCCCCCTTGTTCTGTGGATTGGGAAAGAAAGTTGGCAAATTAATGGACTGATTAAGAGCTACACTGGATACCACTTTGGGCATGAATGATGGATTGGTCCTGAGAGACACCCTGTCCGCATGAAAGATGATGAAAGGCTCCACTGCCATAAGGGCCTGTAATTCAGATATCCTTCTAACTGAAGTGATTGCTAAAAGGAAGGCTGTTTTCCAGGAAAGAAATTTTAAGTCTGCAGTAGCAGCTGGCTCGAAAGGAGGTAGAATGAGTTTCTCCAGTACAAAGTTAAGGTCCCAGAAAGGGGTTGGAGCTCTTCTGGGTGGTCTCATGTTTTTGGCCCCTCTGAGATACTGCTTTAGAAGAGGATGAGAGACGTGGGGGGGTTCTGTGTTGTAGTGAGCTGAAATGGCTCCAGCATGGATTTTTATGGAAGAAAAAGACAGGCCCTTGTGAAGCATCTCAGTTAAGTATTGCAAAATCTGAGGTAAATTGGGCACTGCTGTGCTCATGCCTTGAGATTGATTCCAGGCACAGAATCTTTTCTATTTGTCAGCATAAGATTTTCTTGTACTAGGTCTTCTCGCCTCCAAAGTGACATCCATCACAGGTTTACTGAGGGATCCTAATGGTGAATTTAAGTGATTAGCCAAGCTGCAAGATTCAATGTTTGGAGATGAGAGTGCAAAATTTGGTTCTCCTGCTGAGACAGTAACAAAGGTGTCTGATGCAGGTGCCACGGTGAAATGTGTGACACACTGCGCAGGAGTGTGTACCAGTGTTGGAGAGGCCAGTCTGGAGCAATCAATATAATTTTTGGTTTGTCCTGTCTGACTTTTAGTAGAACTTTGGAAAGCAGAGGCAGAGGGAGAAAGGCATAGACTGATAGGTTTTTCCAGCTGAAGGACAGAGCATCCACTTTCCTGGCTTTTTTGTGATGAGTTCTTGTGCAAAATTTGTCCCAACTGGTAGTTCTGGGGTGAGGCAAAAAGATCTATGTCTGGGCTCCCCAGTTTACGTGTCAACATGTTGAAAATCCGTGGTTCCAATTTCCATTCGTGTGGGTCCATGAGGTTTCTGCTTAGTTCATCTGCCAGACCATTCAGCTTTCCTGGCAGGAATTGGGCTTGTAGTTGTACTTAGTAGTTGAAAGCTGTGTTCCACAATGCCATGGCTAGTCTGCGGAGGGGGTAGGAATGTGTGCTCCCCTGCTTGTTTATGTACCACATAACCGTGGTGTTGTCAGTCTTTATCAGTAATTGTCCTGGATGAAGGTAGTCCTTGAAGGCTGTCAGTGCATTCTGTACAGCTATCATTTCTTTTTGATTGATATGAAGGTGCATTTGATTTGGGCTCCATTTGCCCTGAATGCACTTCCCTGCCAGATGAGCCCCCCGTGCATAGTCTGATGCATCTGTAGTTAGGGTTTGGGCAGCAGGGGGTGGTGTGAATGACAGTTACTTGTTTTGGTCGCAGGCCTCTGCCCACCATAGGAACTCTAGGCGCAGGCAAGGCATGATAGGAATTATTGATGTTCTTCGTGTTTCACTGTTGCAGTCATTACATTTTGGGTAATCTGCTGGCAGGTTGCCCTCAGTCGGCCTGAATTCCAAAGTCTTGGGTCCTGCGTCGGTTGCTGTCTTCTCTTCCATGATGTCAGGTCGTCAGGGGTATAAAACATGCAGCCGACACCATTTTCTTTAGTCTTTCTTGCCGCGCGGTGCCCGAAGCAGAAGCAGTTCGCAAGTGCCAGTCGGCCGACTCCTGAGATTTTCGTGTTTGAGTTTCAGATCTGAAGTCTTCAATAAAGCTAAGTACCCCATTGGGGGAACTTTTTTCTTGCTCCAGACCGATGTCAGAAAAAGTAAATAATTGTATTTCTTGTGGAAAGCAAATACCTCATAAGGACTTTCATTCTTAATGTATTCCTTGCCTAGGCCCTGATCACAATGTTTCTGGTTGTCAGTTTTGTGCTAGATTTAACCAACGCACTATTAAGCGTTGGTATGACTTTGCTTTAAACTATTTTGGATGCCGGTTTAATTATCCAGAAATGTCGTCGGATAGCCATCCGACTACCGGAGTTCACAAAAAACACAAAGAAAAGGAGAGAGATAAATAACAGAGGCCCAAAACCGACGACAAAGCTTCTCCTAAGCCAGTCGCCGGTTCTCAGGTGCTTTCCCAGCCCCTGATGCCCGCTACTTTAGAGTCACAGGCTGCTACCGACTCCCACGTGGAGTCGGCTATGCTGCTGGAAACTCAAGGTATTGGAGCCTTGGACACTATTCCCTCAGATGGGTCCAGAGCCGCTGAGCAGGCATCGACGGACCTAAACATCTTTACATTAAACTGACTTCAGCTTCAAAGGCAAAGACTAAAGCACCTTCTAAAGCAAAGAAACAAACTCAAGAGCCATGTGGACAGGCCTCTATGCCCAAAAAACAGATGCTCAAAATGGCCGAAGACTTGATTACTTTGATCAGGGGTTCCCATCCCCCTTCTGAAAAGAGGCCTAGGCAAGAGACTATGAATCTTCAGATCGGGTTTCTATTTCTTCTGATTCCTCTTCTGATCAGGAATATTCTCTTCCCCTCTATGAGGACTCTGATGCTGAAGAAATCTATACCTTCAGCTTCTCCTCCAGAGGACTATTCTTTTGGGGAAACCTTGCATACCATGAGGGAGCATTTCCAGTGGGAGAGCCAAGATTTTTCAGAATCTAAAAAGAGGCTTAGGGATTTCCTATTACTACCTCAACACAGGCCTCTAGCCATTCACCTTTGTTAGACATTGTAGATGTGTTTTCGGAGTCTAGTCTGACCCCTGACTCCTTACCTCCAGCTCCTGTTAAGCCTGACAGATATTACAGGGTTCCTGATGCTCATAAATTCCTTTTTAAAAACCCTGCTGCAGACCCAGAAACTATTTCTCAGGGTGCCAAAGGAGTTGAGGCTTCCTCTGCAAAAAACCCTACCCCCTCTGACAGAGATTCTAGGGCACTGGATAGATGGGGAAAAAAGGTTTACTCATCTGCTACCTTAGCTATAAGGGCCTTAAACTGTCAGTTTCATATGCTGAAATATCAGCAACATGTCATGGCATTGCTTAAACCGAAAATGTTACTCTGAATGTGCAGAAAACAAGGAAATGCAGGATTTATTGCATGCGGCTGAATAAGTTGGAAAACATACTTTACAATGTGGCTTTGATTCTTTGGAGGCTTCCTGCAGCGCCACAGTTACAGGTTCTGTAATTAGGAGGCATGCTTGGTTAAAGGAACAAAATCTGCCCGATCATGTCAAAGTTAAATTATTAGATGCACCTTTACAGCATGATACTTTGTTTGGTGTTAAGGCAGAAGAGGTGTTAAAGAAAATGGAGGACAAAGCTAAATCTATGCAAACTGTCAAAGATTTTTTACAAGTACAGTCACCTAGGTTTAGTAGACACTGGCCTACAAAGAATTGGTTCTTTCCTGTGTCAGACAGACCTCAAAGGGTCAGATCCCAGGCGCAAGGTTCATACAGGTCAAAGCAATGGGGTGCTTCTACCTCCAAAGTTGGAGAAGACAAATCACAACCATACAGGAAACAGCCCCAATGACTTCCCCCTGCCTGCACCAAGCACTTGTCTTCTGGCAGCGCCCTTAGGGTGAAAACTAGCACTTTTTTCTCAAAATTGGCACATTATAACCCAGGACAAGTGGGTTCTAAATATAGTGTCACAAGGCTACAAGTTCCATTTCCATACCCTGCCAAAGACAAATGGCTGGCCAGATCTGCCAAAAAATCAATGAGCAGAGGTACAAAAACAAGTCTCATCCCTCATGGACATGGGGGCCATTCAACAAGTACCAGAGCAAGAACAGGGACAAGGATTTTACTCAAGACTGTTCTTGGTACCCAGAAAGGACAAGGCCTGGAGACCAATACTGGACCTATCTATTCTGAACACATTCCTGGATATACCAAAATTCAAAATGCTGACTTTGCAGCAGCTTCTGCCCATGCTGGGCAAGAATGCGTGGCTGGTGACTTTAGACCTAAAAGAGGCATATACATGCATGTCCCAATCAGACAGTCATGCAGAAGATACCTCAGATTCAAGGCTGGCTCAATGCATTACCAATTCTCTGCACTGCCCTTTGGCTTATCTACTGCACCCAGGGTCTTTACAAAGTGCCTGGCACCAGTAATTGCATTCTGCAGACAAAGAGGAATACAAATATATCCTTACTTGGACGACTGTCTAATTCAAGCAGAGAACAAGGACATTTTTCTACAGCATCTGGCATTTGTGAAAAGACTTCTAGCATGCCTAGGGTACACAGTCAACGAAAAGAAATCAAAACTAGTACCCTCTCAAGAGATAATATTCCTGGGTGCAAGCTTAAATACAACTGCCCAGATGGCTTATTTCATGCCAGACAAACAAAGGCAACTGACTACCTTTTTCAAAATGTTGGCAACAAAGGCCCAGTTATCTGCAAGAAAAATTCTGCAGGCTTTGGGCTTCATGGCATCCTGCATCCTACTAATTCCATATGCAAGAGTGCATATGAGGAAACTTCAATGGTACCTAAAAAGTGTTTGGACTCAACATTGCCACAGCCTGGAAACAATGATTACTCTCATTCCCTGCCTGCAACAGGAGTTTCGATGGTGGGGGAAGGCTTGTCACCAGAACAAGGGACAGCCATTCACATTACCCCCAGCCAGGCAGACAGTAACAACAGATGCATCAGATTATGCCTGGGGGGCCCACATGAAAGGAAGATGCATTCAGGGCACATGGTCCTCAAACCAAATGCATCTACATAACAATCAAAAAGAGATGCTAGCTGTTCAAAATGCCCTGACAGCCTTCAAGGACACAACTACTGATAAAGACAGACAACACCACGGTCATGTGGTATATAAACAAGCAGGGGGGCACACATTCTTACCCCCTTTGCAGACTAGCCATGACTTTGTGGGACATAGCATTGACCTACCAAGTACATCTGCAGGCACAATTCCTGCCAGGAAAGGAAAATACTCTGGCAGACGAACTAAGCAGAATCCTCATGGCAACTGGATCCACAAGTCTTCAGCATGATAACAAGGAAATGAGGATGTCCAGACATAGATCTGTTTGCCTCCCCTCACAACTAGCAACTAAAAAGATTCTGCACAAGGACTTATCACAGACAAGCATGGAATGTGGACGCCCTATCAGTATATGCCTTTCCTCCACTGCCTCTCCTCCCCAAGGTACTCCTAAAGGTCAGACAGGAGAAGCCAAAGATGATACTGATTGCCCCAGACTGGCTCTGCCAGTACTGGTAACCAGTCCTAAGGAACTTGTCTCAATGCCCAGCTTGGACCTTACCTCAAATACCTCAGCTACTGTCCCAGCAAAACAATCAGATCCTGCACAGCCATCTCAGGACTTTAAACCTGGCAGCATGGTGGATAATGTAGTCATACAAAACACACCTCTCAGTAAAGCTGTGATGGATGTCATTTTGGAAGCCAGAAGGCCTAGTACTAGAAAATCTTATGCTGGAAAATGGAAGAGATTCTGTGCTTGGAACCAGGCACAAGGAACTGATACAGCTGTACCACATATTCCTCAGATTTTGCAATACTTAACGGAGATGCTGGACAAAGGCCTATATTTTTCATCAATTGAAATTCATTCCTCTGCCATTTCGGCTCATTACAATACAGAGCCACCAGTGTTTTCTCATCCTTTATTAAAGCAGTACCTCAGAGGAGCCAAAAATGTAAGGCCTCCAAGGAGATCACCAATACCTGCATGGGACCTCAACTATGTCTTGGAAAAACTCACCCTGCCTCCTTTTGAGCCAGCTGCTACTGCTGATAATAATTTTTTATCTTGGAAAACAGCTCTGCTCCTAGCAATAACTTCTGCAAGACGAGTTTCAGAGCTACAGGCACTCATGGCTGTGGAACCTTTTATCATTTTTTATCCAGACAGGGTATCTCTGAGGACAAACCCAACATTTATGCCTAAGGTGGTGTCCAGTGTGACTCTTAACCTAACTATTCATCTGCCGACTTTTTATCCAAATCCACAGAACAAGGGGGAGAGAATTCTGCATTCTTTGGATGTACACAGACAGCTTAGATTCTACTTGGACAGAACCAAAGTTTCCAGGAAGACAGAGCAATTACTAGTGGCATATGCTGCAGGATCACAAGGAAAGGCTATCTCAAAGCAGACTATTTCAAAGTGGATAGGCCACTGCATTTGTTTCTGCTATTTACGCCATGACAAGCCAGTGCCTAAGGGCATTAGACCACATTCAACCAGAGCTGCAGCCATTTCAGCAGCCTTTCTCAGGGGAGTACCAACCAAAGACATTTTAGAGGCTGCTACTTGGAGTTCAGTGCACACCTTCACAAAGCACTATCATCTGCCCCCTCTACTCTAAATCCAGGGCAGGCTTTGCCACTGCAGTTCTACAGGGCCTCATAGCCACTCCTAATGCTATTTAGCTCCAGCCTCCCAACCATAGCGTTGGGACTCTATCCAAATGTAATGACTGCAACAGTGAAACGCAAAGAACATAGTACAGTTGTGTACACTTACCATAAATGTAGATTTTCGAGTGTATTCACTGTTGCAGTCCAGGTTACCCACCTGCCATCCCCCTTTTTTCTGCTGGAACTTATCTTTCCTTCTCTGATTTATACAACCTATGTGGTGTATTTGCTTGTAGATGAATAAAGTGTATATTGGTGCATGTATTTATATATATATATATATATATATATATATATATATATATTTTTTTTTTTTGGCTACCCTTTTAGGGGGCACCTGACATCTGGGGCAAGAAAAACTAAAGAAAATGGCGTTGGCTGCATGTTTTATACCCCTGACGACCTGAAGTCATGGAAGAGAAGACAGCAACCGACGCAGGACCCAAGACTTAGAAATTCAGGCCAACTGAGGGCAACCTGCCAGCAGATTACCCAAATGTAATGACTGCAACAGTGAATACACTTGAACATCTACATTTATGGTAAGTGTACATAACTGTACTTTTCCAGGCTGTGACATTGTTGACTCCATAAACTTTTTAAGTACCACTGAAGTTTCCTCATATGCAGTCTTGCATATGGAATTAGAAGAATGCAGGAGGCCGTGAACCCCAAGGCTTGCAGTATTTGCCTTGCAGATAGCAGGGTTTTTGTGGCCACCTGTTTGAAGGAAGTCACCAAATGAATTTGCTTTTCTGGCGTAAGGAAAGCCATCTGGGCAGTTGTATTCAAGTTTGCACCGAGGAATGTAATTTTTTGAGAGGGTACCAGTTGAGATTTCTTTTCATTTATGGTGTACCCTAGACAGGTTAGAACTCCTTTTACAAATACCAGATGTTTTAGAAGAATGGTCTGTTCTGCCTGAATTAGACAATCGTCCAGGTATGGATATATATGAATATTTCTTTGCCTGCAAAATGTAATTACTGGAGCCAGGCACTTTGTGAATACCCTGGGTGCAGTAGACAAGCCAAAGGGCAGTGTAGAGAACTGATAATGCATGCAGCCTGCTTTGAAGTGTAGGTATCTTCTGCAAGATTCCCCGATTGGGATATGCAGGTATGCCTCTCTTAAATCTAGAGTTGCCAACCAGGCATCCTTGCCTAGCCTAGCATAGGAAGCAACTGGTGAAGAGTCAGCATCTTGAATTTTGAAATGCCCAGAAAGGTGTTTAGAATAGCAAGGTCCAGAATTGGACGCCATGATTTGTCTTTTCTGGGTACCAGGAAAAGTCTGGAATAGAAACCTTGTCCCTTTTCCTCTTCTGTTACTAGTTGAATAACCCCCATGTTTACGAGGGAAAGTACTTGTTTCTTAGCCTCTGCCCACTGATTTGGGGGCAGGTCTGGCCACCCGTTTGGAGTGGCAGCATGTGGAAATGAAATCTGTATCCCTGGGATGCTATATTTAAAACCCATTTGTCCTGGGTTATAAGTTGCCAGTTGGTTGAATGAAGAGCCAGTTTTCCCCCCAAAGTGGAGGCTAAGAGGTAAGTGCTTGGTAATTTCAAAGGGAAGTCATTGAGACTGTTTACCATAGGGTGGTGCCTTGTTGTTTCCAGATTTGGAAGTGGAAGCACTCCATTGCTTAGTTCTGAAAGTCCCTTGTGACTGAAACCTGGTGCTTTTGGAATGTCTGGGTTTGGCTGGAGTGGCCCTGGAAGGAGCTGGAAAGGACCAGTATTTAGTAGGCCAGTGCCTACTAAATCTAGGAGGCTGTACTTGTAAGAAATCTTTCATAGTTTGCATATATTTAGCTTTACCTTAGCTTTACCTTCCATCTTTTTTTAGAACGTCTTCAGCCTTATTGCCAAACAGGCGGTCTGCTGTAAAGGAACATCCAGAAGTTTTGCTTTAACATGATCAGGCAGAGATTGCTCCTTAAGCCAAGCATGCCTTCTAAGCACAGACCCAGTAAAAGCAACCCTACAAGAGGCCTCTAAAGAATCAAAGCCTCATTGCAAGGTATGTTTGCCAACTTGTTCAGCTGAATGCAGTAAATCCTGTAAATCTTTATTCTCCACACAGTCAGAAATCAACATCATTTTCTGTTTAAGCAGGCCCATACTATGCTGTTGATCTTTTAGCATATGGAATTGACAGTTTAAAGCCCTGATTGCTAAGGTTGCAGAAGTATAAACCTTTTTACCCCATATATCCAGCGCCCTGGAGTCTCTGTCAAAAGGGGTAGGATATCTAGCAGTTGAATCCTTAATGCCCTTGGGCGCCTGAGAAATGGTTTCAGGGTCTGCAACAGGATTCTTGAAAAGGAATTTGTGGATCACAGGAACCCTGTAGTACCTGTCTGGTTTGCTAGGGGTTGGAGGCAAGGAATCAGGGGCCATACTGGATTCCGAAAACACATCATCAAAAATGTCTAGTACAGGAGGTATAGCCAAAGGCCTATGCTGAGCAAGAAGAAGGAAATCCCCAAGCCTCTTTTTGGATTCAGAGAAATCCTGACTTTCCCAGTGGAAATACTCCCTTATGGTATGTAAAGTTTCCCCAAAAGAGAGAACTCCTCAGGCGGAGAGGCAGTGGGAATGGAATCCTCTGCAGCAGAGTCCTCATAAGTAGGTATGGACAAATTCAGATCATTAGAAGAGTCAGAAAAAACAGAGTCCTGTTCAGAACATTCATAGTCAAGTTCAATCCTAGGCCTTTTTTGGGGGGGGGGGGGTTGACTACCCCTGATTAGAGTAATTAAATCGTCAGCCATTTTGATAATTTGTTTTCTAGGCATGTGGCCTGAACATGTGGCCTGGGCGTCAGTTTTTTAGACATAGATTAGGATTTAGGCCTTAGTACTGAAGTTGGAGTCTGTTTAATATGCAAGTCTGTAGGCCTGAATACACCCTCAGAAGCCGGTGCCTGCTCAGTGGCTCCAGACCCATCCAAGGTAGAGAAATCCGCGGGTTCCATATGTGAATCATCTTGTGGCATACCAGACTCCAAATGGGTGTCAGTAGAGGCCTGCGAATCAGAAGTAGCGGGTATCAGGGGCTGCGAAAGCACCTCACTGAGTACCGGCGAACTTGCGACTGGCTTAGAAGCGGCGTCGTCGGCAGGTTTGGAGCTCAATGGCCTGTCTCTGTCTTTTTCTTTGCGTTTTTTTTGGTATTCCAGTAGTCGGATGGCTAACCAACGTCATTTCTGGATAATTAAACCTAGAGCCAAAATATTTAGAAGCAAAAATGTACTGACGGCGGATAGTTTGCTGATTAAATAATGCACAAAACCGACAGCAAGGTTCGTCGTGGTCAGGGCCTAGGCAAGGAATACAGTACAAATGAAAATCCTTATGAGGTATTTGCTTCCCACAAGTAATGCAATTATTAATTTTTACTGACATCGGTAAGGAGCAAGAAAAAATTTCCCCACCCGGGGTACTTGGCTTTTAGTTGAAGACTTCGGTTCTGAAACTCGAAAATGAAAATTTCAGGAGTCTGCCGACCGGCACTTGCGAACTGCTTCTGCTTCGGGCATCACTCGGCAAGAAAGACTGATGTAATGGCGTCGGCTGCATGTTTTATACCCCTGACGTCATGGAAGAAGGGACAACAACCGACGCAGGACCTAAGACTTTGTTAATCAGGCCGACTTAGGGCAACCTGCCAGCAGATTACCCAAATGTAATGACTGCAACAGTAAAACACGAACATCTGCAGAGCAAGGCAGTACATGAACTCGTTCTCCTTCAGAAACACCAAAACTTTATTTTTCAACAACAAAGCGCTTTCATCTCAAATTAACTTTAAAAGAGACTTCTTCAGAAACAGTGTATTGTCAGCACAAATACATTTAAAATACAAATGAATAGTTACTTCATTTCCTCCTGGTAGTCAGGAACCAAAATGTTAAATTGGCAGCACATAAAAAACAGTCATAGTATATGTCCATAATTAAATAGCTATATAAAGGGACCCTAATAATACGTATAACAAATAATTGAACCTTCTCATACTGCTTAATAATACTATCCAATTTTTAAATAGATTTTAATAACAATCAATAAATAACAGTCCTGTATGGCATAAAAAGCTGTACCACGGCATAAAATGAATTTCTAAGATGAATCCATAGAATAAATACCTGTATATAAAATCTTACCTTGTAACTGTGGTGACCCCCTAACTGGGAAAAGCCGAAAGAAGAAGATATTTAAAATTAATTTTATAAAATATGTATATAAAAAATAATATACAGAATTGATCTACTATTGTTTATCAAGTGCCTTTATTTTTAATAAACTACTAATAGACACATTATCCTTCAAGCCTGGCCAATACAATGAATTTAGACGAAGCTGCCAGGAAAGTTCCAGTTTCCTTAATAAGTATGGCCAGGCCCCCCCACGTTCCATTAATTTTACAGTATCCAACACAATAAATCCAAATTCAAATGATGGCCCTAGTCGAATGATATCCTACCAAAGCAGCTTTTTAACAACATACAACAGGGAAGCACCTATGGTAAGAAATATCTTGGTTAAGAATTGGAGCTTAATAATGACAGAGGGATGAGAGAGATTTTAGAACATGCACCCATCTGCGTTTATAGGGAGGGACATTCTCTGAAGAATTTGTTTGAACTTAAGAACAATAAACAATATAAGGGCCACATGTATAAATGTGGGATGTGTAAATTCTGTAAGAACATTCTAGAAACTAATAATTAGAAATGAATGGGGTGATATTAGGTTCAAAGAAAACTTTTGTTGTACATCTGAAAGAGTGGTATATTGTGCCCTCTGCTCTAATTGCCCCCGTTTTTATGTGGGCAAAACGGAGCATAAGCTGAAGAGTAGAATTGGGAAACACCTGAGGAACATTCGAGATAAATATGAATGTAATGCTCTAGCTAAACACATTTTGGCATATCATGAGCATAGTTTTAAATTTATTGTGTTGGATACTGTCAAATTATTTGAACGTAGGGGGGACCTGGCCATATTTATTAGAGAAACTGCAGCATTCCTGGCAGCTTTGTCTGAATTCATTGTATTGGCCAGGCTTGAATGATAATCTGTCTGTTAGTAGTTTTATTAAAAATAAAGGCACTTGATAGACGCTAGTAGATCAATTTTGTATATTATTTTTTATATACATATTTTATAAAATTCATTTTAAGTATGTATTCTATTATGTATTATATTTTTACAGTTACATGGTAAGATTTTATATACAGGTATTTAGTCTATGGATTCATCATGGAAATTAATTTTATGCTTTGGTGGGCTTTTTATGCCACATAGGACTGTTATTTTGATTGTTATTAAAATCTATTTAGAAATTGGACAGTATTTTTATGCAGTATGAGAAGGTTCAATTATTTGTTATATGTGTTATTTGGGGTCCCTTTATATGACTATTTAATTATGGACATATACTATCACTGTTTTTTTATGTGCTGCCACTTTAACACTTTGGTTCCTGACTAGCAGGAGGAAATGAAGTCGCTATTCATTTGTATTTTAAATGTAGTTGTGCTGATAATGCACTGTTTCTGATGAAGTCTCTTTTAAAGTTAATTTGAAATGAAAGTGCTTATTTGTTTTTGAAAAATAAAGTTTGTGTTTCTGAAGGAGAATGTGTTCATGTGCTGCCTTGCTCTGCAGTTCCTGCATTTTGAATTACTGGTTTACCGGGTTTTGGTTTCGTATAGTATCAGAAGTCCGGCTACATGCTCTAGGAATAGAACCCACAGCCTTCTGCATCAAAAGAAAGTATGCTACCTGTTGTGCTACTAACAGTGATTTTAAATTTTGTAGCACAATAGTGATGACTACTTGCTGCTGGGGTGCCTTCTGTGCGGAGTGTGCATGTCCTCCCTGCAGTTGCGTGGGTTTCCTCTGAGTGCTGCGATTTCTTCCCACATCCCAAAGACATGCTGTATTTATTTATTTATTTTACATTTGTTGACCGGGCTAGTCTAACTGGATATATGTCCACTTTCAGTAGAGGCCCAGGGAGATGAACTCCGAGGAAGCAAAATATAATTACATTATACAAAGATTAATTTGTATGTTGAACATTGTAGATAAAGAACGGGGAATAATCACAGAGGTAGTTTGTTCATAGCATAGTGCTAAATATACAGATACAATTAGTACAGTACAAATGTAGTTGCAATACAACATGTAAAAAGATAGCAGTTGAGTTAGACAATATATTAGTAAACAAGTTGACATAAAGAAGGAAAACAAAAAGTAGGAGCTGTAATAATCAGTATAAGAGTAAAAACTAGTCTCCTTAAAGAAATTATCAGGATGCAAGTAAAAAAGAAAAAAAATCTAGAAAGGTCTAGGTCAGTTGTTACTAAGAAAAGGAACAAGAATACTGAGAAAGAGAGTAGGTAGATCCAAGTAAGAGAGGTAGTAGATCTGTCAGGTTTAGTACAGGGGCACAACCAGTGTGTTCTGAGAAAAAGTTTCAGTTTGTTTTTGAAGAGTGATATAGAGGGAACAGAGGAAAGTTCGCTAGGAAGAAGGTTCCAGGATTTTCCAACAGCATTAGAGAAAAGAGTCTCCAGCCCTGTTGTTTGACTTACAAATGTTTACCAGAAGTCTATGTGATGAATGTAAGGTCTTTAGATTGTTGTAGGGGATAACGAGGGTAGATAGTATAGGGGTATTGGTAGGATGGTAAAGGGTTTTGTGGGTAGTGGTAAGTTGGTGGAATTTAAGTTGATTTTGTAATTCAAGCCATCCTAGTTGCTTTAGGTTAATACAGTGGTGGGTTCTGAAAGGGTTACCTGTAGCAAATCTGGCTATGCTATTGTAGGCATTTTCCATTTCATTAAGGTTGTTTTTAGGGAGATTAGTGTATGTGGGTGAGGCATAGAGGAGAGTAGAAATTAGATGAGTGTGAGCAATAGTTATTCTTACTGCAGGAGAGAGAAAGGGTTTGATCCTGTAGAGAGAGCCCAGTTTTCTGTTAACAGATTTTAAGATATTGTTAATATGGGTGTCAAAGTTATGGTTGTTATCTATGGTGATACCAAGTAGTTTGGTAGTTGGGTCTGGGGATATAGGAGTACTGTTATTGGATGCTACTGTGAAGTCTATTGAGGGGGACTTACACGTAGGAGTGAAAAGGAGGAGTTTAGTTTTTTGGGGGTTTAGAAGGAGACAGCATTGAGTAAACCATTGTTCAATTGTGTTAAAGACCTTTTGGGTAAGGGAGTGAAGTTCAGATATTCATGTGGCTGAGCATAAGAGTGTCGAATCATCTGCATATTGTATACATGTAGCATGGGGGATTGCTAGGTGAAGGTCGCTGATAAATATAGAAAATAGGAGGGGTCCTAATATGGACCTTTGGGGGACCCTTATGTTGATGGGCAGATGGGTAGATAGAATGTTATGCCAAAGCACGGCCTGTTGTCTGTTATCCAGATAGGATAACTGTAGGTGGATTGGACACACTAAATTGGCCCTAGGTGTGTGTGTGTTGCGTGCGTGCGTGCGTGTGTGTGTGTGTGTGTGTGTGTGTGCATGTGCGCGCGCGCCTTCTGTGGAAGGTTGGGTGCCAGGCTGGCAACTCGACACCTGTAAAAAAAAAAAAAAACTCCACTGCCTATCGTTCTGCCAACTGTTCTGCTGTGGCGACCCCTAACTGGGAAAAACTGAAAGAAGAAGAAGTGAATTACTACTTGCTAAACAAAAAAGTTGCACATTGAAAATAGATTTAACATGAGCAGCAGTAAACTTCTTTTCCCCTGCTACTCACAATTTGTTGAAAATGCACTTAGTCATATTTTTGAGCAGCTTGGTAGGTGGTAAAGAGAATTTAGGCTCTTATCTCCTGTAGTTAAGCTACAGGGTTTGAGCTGAACAAATTACCTAACCTGGCATTCCTAACTAGGGTATTTTACTTACACACACGCACACACACTTATCTACTTCTGGTTGTTGCGTACGTTCTTTGGATGGACAAAGTATTTTTTCTTGTATTTAAATTCCACTCGTGGAACACAGAAAGGAAGCAATATGATGACAATGCATGCAAGTCCAGAAATGAGGATGCAAGCAATGTGTGTGCGCATGCAATGACAACACATGCAAGGATGCATAGACATATAGAGTGTTCTAAAAGGATGCTCTTAAAAAAAAAATTTATTTATTTTTTTAAGTAAATGTGATAGCTCTTCTGGCCAGTGGGGGCCCCCCCAACCAGTGGGCCCTAGACAACTGCCTGTTTTGCCTAGTGCTGGATCTGGCTCTTTGTATAGTAGGTGGGAGTAAAAGCTTTCTATCATAATGGCTATGCTCTATATTATCATGGAATGTAAATGCCCTTACAGGTACAGACAAAAGCAGAGTGTGTTGAATTATATTAAGAAGTGTAGGGTGCAAATAGAAATGCTGTACGAGACTTGTGTTGTTAGCAATGAATACATGAATTTGACAACACATTTCAAGGTTAATATTCAGGAGAATATCTGAGACAATGAACAAGTAGTAACATTTGGTAGAGGGCTCTAATAGTGATAGTAGAGGACAAAAGACATAGTGGTAGATTTGTGGAGGGAAAGGGTTATTGGCAGCAGAGGAGGTTGTCATGGCATTTATTTATATTCTACCAAAATCTGCTTTTATGGAGCATAAGAGAATTTTGGGAAAATAATCTTTCAACAGCAATGTTGTAAGTGGGAAATGGAACTTGATTTGCAATGCATTGAGGCTAAATCAAGAGACCTGAAAGGGGGAATATAACAAAAGAGGGTATATTTCTGAAAAAGAGAAAATTTGTTAGAAAGTTTTAACTTTCAGTGGTAGGAACTCAAACTATTATTCCCCAAGGTACAGTAACTGGGCTAGACTCTGTAGAATTTATTTTATTTTATTTATTTACTTATTTATTCATTCATTCATTCATGTATTTATTTATTGACATTTGATTACTTGGAAAGTCCAATTGGGTAGAAGTCCATTTTCAGCAGAGGTCTGGGGAGAAAAAGCTCCAAAACATTGCAAAATGTTTTAAGAACAATAATTTGATATTCTTCAAAAATAAAACAAAAACATCTGCAGTTTAAATAACTAACAAATAAGACATAATGTAAAAACATTGGTATATGACAATCATTTAGTTTTTAGAGAAATTGTAGACAGTTTGCAGAGATGTTAAAGGTAAGTTAGTCTAATACAATACAAATTGCAATATGAAGGGAAGGAGAAACAGGCTTGTGGTATATTTAAGGAGAAAGTAAGGGAAGAGAATTGGCAGTAAGGAAGTAAGTGAAGAAGGGAGAGTAAGGAGGTGTAAGGAATTAAAATGTACTTGTTCACATTTAGGGATATAGTTTATCTTGGTTTTGAACAAGGATAGAGCCAGATTTTAGCTAGGAAGTCTTTCAGAGTGGTTTTGAAAGATGGGAGGGAAGGTGTAGACCTGATGGACATAGGTAAGGAGTTTCAGATCTTACAAAATACATAAATTATTTCAAGCACAGGCATAATGCCCTTCTAGCCTGCCAGTATACCAAAACACTTGTTCCCATAATAAGTGTCCTGGCTGCTCATAAACATATCTAAACTAGTACTTGCTTTAATGTAATTTGGTAGTCTGTTCCTTGCATCAGCTGGTCTTTCATTGATCCAATTAGTGCACTTCTCATTCCTATAGAATTTTCTGCATAGGTTGTCTGATGATTCTCTAGTACTTTAGATGACTCCAAACTTTCCCAGAGACAGTTGTCTCTAAATGACTTGTATACCTGAGTGATTAATTAATTTATATTTGGTAACCGGGTAGTGTTCATCTGGGCTATAAAGAAGCCCGTTTTCAACGGTGACCCGGGGAGAAAAGCTCCCAGAAAATAAGTATACAATATTTATACTAAGATATGGTAGTTACAGTATGAAAAAGATAACTAACAGTTTACATAATAATAAAATACAGTGTTAAAACAGATTTATACAAGATGAAAAGTCACACATCAAACCAGTAAAGTCAATTATGAATGTCAACAACAGTAGAAATCAAATCAAAATCGATATTTAGTTACATAGATAGAAAAAACAGTGGGTGGGAAGGTGTGGTTGCTTAGCCAGGGGTAGTACAGGAGCATAGCCAGTGATTGAGGAAATAATTTGTAAGTTGCTGTTTAAAGCTATGGGTATTTTGTATAGATGGCAAATGCTGGGGAAGGGAATTCCAAGTTTTGGCTATGGAGACAATGTATAAAGAGTCACCATATGTATTGCGGGATTTGATTACTTTGAGGCTGGTAAGGTTGGAATAGGGTTGTACGAGGTTAGATAAGGCTAGGGAAAAGTGGGGCTTATGAAAAATGGAGTGAGCTATTATTATCTGGTTTAGGGCTAGTAAGTTTGGGAGTTCAATCCACTTAAGCTTTTGGAGGACTTATACAGTGGTGTGTTCTATGAGGAAGGTTTGAGGCAAATTTGGCGATTTTATTATAGCAACCTTCTAGGCTATTCAGATCATATTTACAAAGGTTAGTGAAGACTTGTGAACAATAGAGAAGGGTGGAAAGTGAGTGAGCTCTGGCAGTAGCAATTCTAGCATGGTTAGACAGATAAGGTTTAGCCCTGTAGAGAGCACCCAATTTTGACACTGAACTTTTTTGATTGTTAAAGCAATATGTCAATTTTTAGGTTACAGTCTAGGGTAACACCAATGAGTTTAGTATATTCAACAGGTTCAATCTTTGTACCATTAGAGGCAAAGGTAGAGAGATCCTTTTGTTGTTTTTTATTTGAGGGACTGGAAAATATAAGTTTGGTCTTGTTTGTATTTAGAATCAGTTGGTGGTTTGAGAAGTATTTTTCAGTAATATTAAGTGCTGTCTGAAACTTTATTTGGAGTTCATTTATGGAAGGGGCAGAACAAATATGGGAAGCATCATCAGTATATTGTATGATAGAGGCAGGTGATGCTGCAGTATAGAGATCATTGGTAAAGATAATAAAGAAGAGTGGCCCTAAGATAGAGCCTTGTGGGACGCCAACAGTGATAGGTAAAATGGGTGCTCCTTTATGTTCCCACAAGGTGGCTTGTTTATGGCTGGAGAGGTAGCTGTGGAACCATTGGAGTGTATTGGAGCTGAAGTTGAGGTAAATTAAGATCTCCTCTTAGATGTATACATGAGAGATTGTAGAAGTTCATATATTTTAGTCTTTGGTGGTGGTTGTATCTTTCGGCTTTTCCCGGTTAGGGGTCGCCATAGCGGAACTCCGGTCCGCTAATGATTGGCAGTAGATTTTTACATACAGAGTTGCCAGCCCTAACTTACAACCTTCAACGAAGGTACGCCTTTTCACGCATGTCTCCACACAGAAGACGATTTAGCTGAGAATCGAACAGGACGTCTTACTGTGAGGCGACAACTTAAATTTTCACATCCATGGATGCTCTTGGTATATTTCCGCTGTACTCTTTCCACTTTACTTATGCTTGTTTTCTTATAACTTTTCTATATTGTTATTCCATAGTTAAGTTTGGGTCTCATGTAACTAACAATGACTTAATCATTTCTGATTTCCTAGACTTTATAAGTCTTTTTATATAAGCTATAGTTCTTTAATTATCATTAACCAATTGGATGATAATATTAGAAAAACTCAAAGCTGGATCTACCCATATACCCAGGTCCTTAAAATGTGTCTGCAGTTTCTGTCACTGTGTGCTGTATTAAATAAAGACCTTGGCAACCATGTATGAGTACAGACAATGCTCAGCAGATTTGCTAGGTTTGTGGACAGACAGGAGTTTTTGGTCACTGGATTGCAGTGACTGACTTGGAACATAGTTGTTAAGAATGTTTTTTAGGGCTGGACAAGGCAGATGGATGAGGGTAATTTTATAGGATGTAAGAAGTTGTGTATAGTTGATATGGCAGTTCTAACCAGTTATGGCTTTTCAGTGCTATACAGTGGTGGGTTCTGAAAGGGGTATGTGCTGGAGATTTAGCAACTTTGTTATAACATTCTTCAAGTTTTAGTTTTTGTGAAACCTGGAGGTCAAGTCAAGGAGGAGATAAGTAAGTGGCAAGCATAGTTTTAGTTGAGTCAGTGAGAAAGTTTTTGTCTGTGTAAACCATCCCTAGTTTTTGATTTGTTTTACTTGCCTATTTTATATATACAAGTCGAATGTAAGATTATCATCCACTGTTAGCCCTAATAGTTTGCTATGAGAAGTGACTTCAGTGGTTGTAATATCAAGAGACAGGACTTTAAATTGTTTGTTTTTTCATGAGAGAGGGATTTGGGGGGAAAAGGTAGTAGTTTGGTCTTTTTTGGGGTGAGCATGAGTCGAGTTACAAAGCCATGTTTCAGTGACTCTTAAAGCTTCCTGAGTAATCTTTTGGAGGTGTACATTGTTGACAGATGTGCAAATGAGTGGAATCATCTACATGTTGTGCTAGGATGGCCTGCTGTGTGAAAGTATTGTGGGTGTTGGTGAAAACATTAAAGAGGAGGGGACCAAGGGTAGAGCGTTGTGGTACACCGGTGGTGACTGGGAGGTATGGAGAGAGCATTGAGTGCCATTTTATTTACTGATACCTATTGGTCAGATAGCTTTTGACCCCCAGAAGGGTGGGCTGAGAGAGACTTAGTGAGGCCATTTGAAGAAGTTTGCTGTGGCAAACTGTAGAAGGCTTTAGACTAATCTATAAATAAGGAAGCGACTAGTTTGTCATTATCTCTAGCATTATTTGCAGTATCTGTATAGGTTAGAAGGGCAATGCTAGTACTTTGGGAAGGATGGAAGCCATGTTGTATAGGGGATAGGAGTTCTTCCTGCAGGAGGTAGTCTAGCAATTGTTTTTGGATATATTTTTCAAGTATTTTGGCGAGGGGGGGTAATATTGTTATAAAGTTATTAATGTCTTTTGAATTTCCTCCTTTGTGCAGGGGGATAATGTGTGACTTTTTCCAGAGAGAGGGAATGTGGGATTCCCAGATTGACCTATTTGTAAGGATTGAGACAGGATAGGCAGTGCTATTGTCTGCTGGTTTTAGGTACTTGCTTAGGAGGTCATCAGCTGAAGACAAGCATGTTTTAAGTTTGAGTAGTTTTATATAGGATGTGGTCTCAGGTTTGAAGGCGAAAGTGGATGTGGTGATTATGTGGCTGTTGGGTGGGGTTGGGATTAGATGTTGAGGAATCCTTGGTCAGAGATACTATACGATCTGTAAAGGAAGAGTTGATTTGTATTGCTGTTTTGAGTGGTGAGTTATCGGGAGAGGAGTTTGAGTTGTATTTTTGGCCAGGATGTAAGATTTCTTTAATAGATGTCCAAACTCTTTTAGGATTGTGTTTAGTAGTGTCCTGTGAGTTGTTATAGTATAGTGTTTTGTCTTAATTTACTGAATTTATTTGCTTTTTAGTACGATTGTGAAGCATTCTGACGTTTTCAACATACTGAGGTATTTTATAATTTTTGCCATTCTCTCCCTGCTTTTTCTCTGTTCTGCATTAGCATTCTGGTCTTTTTGGATAGCCAATTGCATTATTTGTTTTCAGTTTCTTCCTTCTAGGAGGTATTAAGGCTATTTAGGATATTTAGAACAGTTGTACTGAGTACAGTTC
This sequence comes from Protopterus annectens, assembly GCF_019279795.1. NCBI lineage: Eukaryota > Metazoa > Chordata > Ceratodontiformes > Protopteridae > Protopterus > Protopterus annectens. Next base: position 195,673,279 of record NC_056749.1, on the reverse strand, counting down.
AATATCATCTAAGTGGAGGATTTTTAAAAAGTTCCATTTAATAGATGATGGTGTAGTAAAAAACATTTCTAGGTTAAACTTGGAAAGGTTACATGTTTTATAAATATGCTGTTTTAACTATGTGTGTGAGATGTCTAATTGTGTAGATTGGGAGTTGATCACTGAGAGTGTTGGACGTTGTACCTGTGGTGGAGTATTTGCTAGGGTCTCATAATAGGATCCAGTCTTCTAGGGATTCTGATGTCTGAATGTAATGTGTGGGGCTATTAATTAGTTGTGTGAAACCATAAAAGTTCATGCTTAAATATAGGGGAGTTAGAGTTTGTCAACCAATTGACATTCACATTACCTAGTAATATGTTTTCTTATGGAAGTGTTATGGATGTCCAGTATAGGATATCTTCTGGTATAGCTGTATTGTCGCCAGGAGGGATGTAAAGGACATTAGCAGATATTTGTTTATAATTGTTTATTTTGAGGAAAGCAATAAGGAGCTGTGCTGAACTGACTTTTGGTGTTGGTTGGCTGTAAGGGGAAATGTAGTAGGTATTGGGAATATTAAAGCAATACCGCCATCATTCGTCTTTATATGGTCATTATGGATGATATAGCCAGGTGGTATAACTTTTGAGTCATTTATGTTGGGTTTAAGCCAAGTGTCAGTTAAAATGAAAACATCAGGCTTTTGTTTGGTAATCCAGGCATGTAGTTCAGCAGTTTTATTTTTTATCTGTGAATGTAAGCTCAGAGTATTTTAGCAGGAAATATACTGATAGAGAACCACAATAATACAGTTTAAATACACTGATGCATCGAGCAAATTATCAGAACATGGCACTATATTGATACCCACAATATAACACCATCACTTAGACTACATTCGTGGGATTAACAAGTACTTCAGAACAGTGCAATATATGTGTGTGCGCGTGTATGTATATGTGTGTGTATATATATATATATATATATATATATATATATATATATATATATATGCGTATGTATACCAAAGCACCAGAAACTTGTATTACATACATATGTGTGAAAGGGAAACATGTTTAGCATACATAATTGCTTATCCGATCTGAATGAAAGCATTCCAAATATAACACACTACCGAAGTCTTTTCACAGTTTTACATTGTCTTAGAACAAATAGAAACATAATAACATATGACACATACCTGCTCTGTGAAGGAAGAATGAGACTTGAGTGGAAAAGGAGACAGCACTGAGGGGATATTTAGCAGTACATTCTGCTACAGTGACAGCCCCATTCCCAGGTCAGTTTATAAAGCGAGAGCAATCAGTTTATAGTCGGAACAAAGCAAGTAACAAAGTTATAATTAAAGCAGGTTGTCTATAATTTCCCGAGACTAAATAACTGGCATATGCAGTATAGTCTGCTGTTCAAGCAAAAGGGGACAGTGGCCAACTTAGAGGTCCTTAGAGTGCATGGACTGTTTCACGGAGACTTTTCAGTCAAAGAGCAGGCATGTATTTTAACTGATTAATGGGAATAAACAGCAAGGTTCTTCATGATAAATATGCTTAGCTTAAACACTTAAAAAAAAAATGTCACTAAACTTGTAGGTGTCGAGCCTTATGACAGAGCTCCTGCAATATCGACACCAGATGTTATCAGTAGCACAACAGGTAGCATACTTGCTTGCTTTTAGTTGTAGTGACCACAGGCTCTACTCTACTGACTGAGTGTAAGAGGAGACAGCACAAATTATATTTCACCTGAGCAGGTGTTTTAATTGAAAGCTTTGACACAGATCCAGTAATTTCAGAATATGCACCAATAAAAGCTAAGCATGATAATAAAGTAAAAATGAGACACTGGCACTTTCCTTACCTGTTAAAAAGATGAATTTAAGATGTGGTGGTGTAAATGATTTGAGATTTCCCTGACCCTCTGCTAAAAATGAGCGATCAGCCCAGTCGGACACTCCTGGAAAACAAATGTAAATTAAATAAATATATATCTGTTAGGAAAGACGTACATTTCTTCAGAAGGAATAACTAGTGAGTGGGCTAAAATGGAAATGGCAGTTTAAGAGCCATGTAGAAGTAGTAGAGAAAGAGAGAGTGGAAGGAAGTAACTGGAATTATCCAGAGTGGTTGACAAATGTTAAAGTTTTGCAGAAGCAGGAGAATGTCACAGAACAACTGCAGGCTGCTAAAGAGAAAATAAGGGAGTATTTAGATAATAGGCATGAGTTTAGAAAAGCTGCTGTCAAGCAGCTGTTTTTTATAACTCCAGAACACAAAAAGCTTTCAGTACAATGATTTAGGCAATAGAAGGTAGAAAGGGTTGTAACCAGATTTAGGAATCCTATGACAAAAAAAGACAGAAATTCTAGAGAGATAGAAGGGGAAGAAGTTAAGTAGGATAAGTTGATTGTCATCATGGAGCAAGATGATATAGGATTATCTGATTTGAATGGATACCTTAGATCTGTGTAGTTATGGCTCATGTACATGACATAAGCAGAAGGTCATAAATCAAATTTGAAAGGGCTGATCTAATTGGGGTGGTGATGGTTGAGAAATATGGAGAGAGGAGGAGTTTGCAGGTCCTTAAGATGAATAACAACTATACAAAATATAAAATCCATAAAGTAGCAGAAAGTATTCTAAGAATTAGCCTATACAGTAATGGAGAAAGGAGATATTACCAATAGGGTTTGACTGCAAGTAGAGTTGTATAAAATAGGCAATAGGTGGCTGGAATTTACTATAGAAAGTCAGCAAAGGAACCAATGTATTAGGAGCAAATAACTAAATGGGTAAGGGTAATAGAGTGGGATGAGACCAATCCGAAATTTGGATTGCGGATTAGAGACTTATCCCTTACCATGGATTGCTAACAGAGTATAGGCAAAGATCTAGTAAAGTTTTTAGTTGAGTTTAGAACAGACACCATGAGAAGGTCACTGTATACCTTCTGTTGATACGTCAAAGTCCAGATGTATGTTTGCTTGGAAGTGTTTTCATAGTATATTTTTGAACCACATTTGTTTTTTATTCCAAAACAATTTTCTTAGATTAACATACTTTGCAATCCTCATGCCTGGTGCACTTTACAATTAAACTGAATGACAGCAAGTTCAGATTGAAATTGTATGCTTTTCTTTAACAAAAAAAAAGAAGGAATCTCTGTGGTATCCCAAAAGTCTCACACAATCCGATAAACAAGTATAGTGGGTCCAGAAACAAAACGGTGTAAGAAACTTCTGTGTGTGGAAGATTTTCAGTCCATATATCTCTAGTTAATCACTGTATATTAATCAGACAAGACAGTAGTAGTAGAAGTAGCAACATTAAACTTGTCTTAAGTCAAAGAAATAAAAAATATATAATTTGAAATATTGTACAGCATTACTAAGTATTCAAAAGTAATCCCAGCAAGGCAGTCAGTCTGTTTCCAGTCGAAGATCCTTTAAGTACACTTCCAGTCGAAGATCCTTTAAGTACATGGACAAGCGATCCAAGTAAAGCAAAAATAACAGAGTAATAGTTTCCTCACAAGCTTTCTAAATATATATATATATATATATATATATATATATATATATATATATATATATATATATATACTTTTTATCAGGCAAGGGAGTGGTTAATTTTGCTGTAAAACAAAGTGTTATTGGTACACATGTTAAATTCACATCCCTTCCCCATCAGTGTGACATTCAAGCTGGTCCTGCCCCACTTAGTAGCTGTCGTAATAATATAACCCTTATGTACTTTAAATAAAAGTTATAATGATGTGGTACCTCTTACTTAACGTAATATTCAGATTATTAAGTAGATTATCAAGTCTGTGATTTTTATGCAAGATGGTATACTACTACTTTTAAAGAAGCCTGGACTAAACTACTACTGTTCAATTAAAAGTGTACTGGAAATTAGAAAATTGCCGCGTTGTTTGCATGACTAATTTTATTTTATTCTACCAGTTGGTTTTAAATACCATGTTAAATCAGTTTTAATTTAAGTGTATGTTTTGTTTTCCATCATCATACATTTTTTTTTATTATTTGTTTCTTTTTCTTGTTCTCATTTCCACTTTATTCAAAACGATGTGTAATAACAATACCAACTAATTTTACAATAATATTTTTATTGATAGTTTTTTAGGGTTCTAGTACACAGACCTGAAGAAGTCTAGAAGGATGAAAGCAGTCTTTGTTAACAATAGGTTATAAAAATGGAATATGATTTTTACAATTGATTTTTTCCATGCACATTGTATATGTATATATCTGTATATATATATATATATATATATATATATATATCTATATCTATCTATATATATATATATATATATATATATATATATATATTATTTGATTGCCAACTGGATTAAAGTTGATATATTTCCATCCATGTAGTATATTGGATAAATTCACAGACTTAATAATCTGGTTTAATAAGAGGTACCACATCATTATAAATTTTATTTAAAGTACATTAGGGTTGTATTATTATGACAGCTACTAAGTAGGGCAGGACAAGTTCAGATGTCACACTGATGGGGGAAGGGATGTGAATTTAACGTGTGTACCAATAACACTTTGTTTTACAGCACAATAAACTCCCTTGTCTGATAAAAAGTATATATATATATATATATATATATATATATATATATATATATATATATATATATATATATATATATATATATATATATTTAGAAAGCTTGTGAGGAAACTATTACTCTGTTATTTTTGTTTTACTTGGATTGCTCGTCTGTGTACTTAATAAAGGATTTTAGAGTGGAAACAGACTGCCTGGCTTGCTTGGATTACTTTCGAATACTTAGTAATTCTGTACAATATTTCAAATTATATGTTTTTTTTTATTATTTTTTTGACTTAAGACGAGTGTAAGTTAGCTACTTCTACTACTGTTGTCTTATCTGATTAATATACAGTGATTAACTAGAGGTATATGGACTGAAAATCTTCCACACAGAGAAGTTTCTTATGCTGTTTTCTTTTCTTTAACAAACTGATATAACCTACAGTCATTCAGTGTTTACAGTTTTGTTCTTAATTTTGTGTCAGGTTAGTGTACATCACAGGCATTAATACCCTGTAATACTTTTTCTTTCCATTACATTGCATATAAGTAAATTCCCTCCCCGTTCCCCAAACACCACCCAACTGTATACAAATAAACCTTCTTCTTTTCAACTCCATCTCTACTTATGTATCATGCAGATGAATTTCAGATATTTCATTGGGTTCCCCATTTCTATTTGAACTATCTGTTTTCCCAACTTTAATGCAGTTCACCTCATTACATTATTGATTGTAGCCAAGACCACTTTTACCATTTGTTCAATGTCAGTTTTTCTAGTTGTTTTTCCTTCCTCTTCTTTGATTAAATCTCTTATATTTGTTCGGTAATCTTTCTAGTTTACGCTAGTTTGTTTCTTCTTAGTCCTCTCTTTCCTTGTTGTTGCTTTCTTGGCTGCTATCAAAAGTAGAGATACAATGTCTTTATCACGCTGTGGTTGTCTTAAGTTCTTCCCAGCTCTGAAGCATAATTTCTTTTAAGTACTCTTCTTCCCCTGACATACCAAGTATGTTTTCTTAAAGTTCTCTTTTGCATTACACTAATTTAGAACACTCCCAAAATATATTTTCCCATGTACTCCTCTCCAAGTTGTCACACCTCCGATATCTTCCATCTGCTGCAAGGAACAGTTTTTCTATCCTAGCTGCAATGTAAAACTATGTAGGAAGACATTTCCAACTGAAGAATTTTCTAAACTTGGTAACTTTCCTTGGGGATCATGCATAGCTCTTCCTGTTTTTTTCTTTGGTAAAATCTTTTGAAATGTATTACCCCATATTCTTTTAGGTCTGTTTTTGTATTGTTGTAATTTCTGCCAAGCCTTTATATGCTCTACTGCTCAATGCCTGCTTCTTTGATCCGATCTTGCTTCTTTTATATATTAACTATCTTAGGCTGTACTGGGTTTCTTGTACTTGCCCTTGATGTACCTTCACCTCCTGTATTAAGCCCATATAAAACAATTTGTATCCCTGAAATTTAATATTCGTTTTGCTTTCTCCCAAGCCACTGTCTTATCTCTATATATTTGTCCCAAAACCGTGTGTATAATTTTGCATTTTCACCAGATAATTGCTGCTGTTTACTTTTATCATTTTTCTTTTCCCATTCACAACCTATTGGAAAAATGTGACTTCCATTCCATTATGCCCTTTTATTTTGCTACGTGTCATGGTACTTTCTAAATAATTTTGAATGCACTGATTTTCAGATTCTCATTCTTAGGCTTTCTAGGCCCCAATTGGATCCACCTAACTCGTCCCCTTTTTTAATCACACTTCCATTTGGGTGTGTAATGTATCAGTTTTGGATAAAGAAGTCTGAATTGTGCTGCGATATTGTGTTCTTTTAGGTCTGGCAGCCGTAATCTATCCTTGTTTGACTGTAATTTTTTCCCATTTTACTGTACGTCTCTCTCCCTCTCAAATTAGTTAAATTAATTCTCTTTCGAAAGGTTTCCAAACCTGTTCTGCAGGTTAGTAAAAATATGCCTTGCTGCCATACAAAATAAGGGGAGGATAAAAACGTTTAATTGCTAATATCTTACTATCTTAATCCAGTAAAATCATCTTCCATTTCTTGACCTTGGTTATTATCTGCTGTTTTGTTTCACATTTCCCGTGCTGTGTCATCCACTCTCTGCTTTAACTACACCCCTAGGTTTTTCATCTTGTCATGTCTGCAGAGAAATGGGTAGGTTTATACCAGGTAAATGTTGGGGCATAATAAATAAAACTTTTTTTGTTTCATTAATTGTGTATCCTGTCAATTTTTATATTTCTGTAATTTCCCCCGTTTTTCTCTAAATCTTGCCCAGGATCTGACATATGTCATCTTGCATATAGGAATAGTTTGTGACATAGTCCCCCACTGATAACTTTTTATATCTGAGTTTATTTTGGGTGTGGGTAATGGTTCCAGGTGCAAGACAGATGAGAGTAGTGAAAGTGACCAGCTCTACTTGCCCCCCCAGCCTTTATTTTTTGTATTTCAGCATCTCTTTTGAATTATTAATGTTTTATAGATGTTAGAAGTCTGTCTGCCCTCTCTTAAAACATAATGGTCAAGATCTATCAAATTTGGTAAGATTTTTGCCATTATAGTCATGAATATCTTGAAATTAGTTTAAATTTAGTATTACTAAATTGCATGGATGTTTGAAAGCATGAACAATGCTTTCACTATGTACTATTAACAATATTTGCCATTGGGTATAAACCTTAAAGCACTTGTTTTATCAAAACTATTGAAAATATATTTACAAACATTACATGATCTACAAGGTAAAATACTATACTATTTTAAGCATTTACATCAGTATTTATTTGAACTTTAGGATTCTTGTAAAACCTATGTACCAGCATATTTCCTGTACTGTGGACCTGTTTGCATGCAATTTTAGGGCTGTTGGATAATTTATTAATAATTTCCTTAACTTCCAATAAATCTTAATTTTATTAAATTTTCTGAGAATAAATTATATGTCATAACAAAATGAATATCATGTTTATCTAAACTGTATAATCCCCCATTTTTCCCTGTTGATTTTTCTTATAAGCAGCAAATTGTACATCCTTATACAGAGTCAAAACCTTGTAACAGTCTCATAATTTCATTTAATAAACATTTTGCTGTTTCTTTAGATTCCCTTAAAAAAAAATCAATATTGTCACTGCAAAGTCCACATGACCTTAAAAATTCCTCATAAAAGGAGTGACAAAAGTAGATGTATAGGATGGCATCTCCTACCATGTTAGTATTGACCATTAGCAATTATTTTCCTGTGTACAATGGTCTTAAATTCACCATTACCGAGTCTACAAAGTTCCAAATCTGAAAAAGTTGTTGTTTCTTGTCTTACTTTCCTGAAAAAGAAAAACAATCCTATTGGCTTGTAAATATTCAAATCATTTATTTATATATCTACCACCCTGATAAATAAAAAATTAAGTCATTTGCGTATCTGAAGTATTTAATACAATTATTCATAAATTGGTGCCATTACATATATTCTGCTTCTAACGGTCCCATTACCAAATTAGCTGAGGTCGTGCATGTTATGTACATGACCTAGGGAGTATTAAGCTTTGGTTCCCTGGCTGGATGTCAGCTGTGATAGCACACTTGTTTGGAATACTGAAACAGTGATGAGTAGAACATCTACTGTTATGGTATATTTTATACAACTGGACTTTTCTCTTGCTTTCTGTTTTCTGATTTTGTAGCTCCCTTAATCTCTTCAGCCCTTCCTTATATTGACTGACCCTTTCCCCCTTGGCTTGGGTGCAATTTTGCAATTTAGTATCTTCCCTGGTATGATGCCAATCATAATGCTTCTATCATCTGTTGTAAAGATTCTGCCAAGACCTTTCCAGCTAGTTTTAAAAATCCTTTATTGTATATCTGAGGTTTACTTATTCCGATTTGTAAAAGAACATTTTCTGACAGATTGGTGAATGTCGCTGCTCACTATCCAGGTTATATGTCCTTTAGTTTTGTACCTTCTGTCTAACCATGACCAGGTGTTGTACTATTAAAACAAATCAGGCTATGTCCTTAGAAAAGTGTTTTGGATGCCCAAACATTTTCTTTGACTGTTAATTCATCTAACAAGTTCTATACTGACATGGTGCAAGCTAACTCTTCTGGTAGTAATTCAGCACACTTTTCTGGTGGCTCTTCCAATAGAAGTATTCAGAAATGACTTTCTACACCATTTCCTTTTGGTATGTCTTTTGGTAATGCTAATGAATTGATAGTAGCTAAACAACTGTCTGAATTTAAGAAAAAAACTTTTTAAGTACTGTGGAAGTCTCGGTGGTGCAGCGGTAGCATTGTTGCCTCACAGCAAGAGGTTCTTCTGTTTGATTCTCTGCTGGAGCGCCTTCTGTGTGGAGTCTGCATGTCCTCCCTGTGGTCAAGTGGCGTTCGAAAGACATGCGTAGAATAGGCGTGCCTTTGCGGAAGGTTGGGCGTCAAGCTGGCACTTCGGCACCCGTAAAAAATCTACTGCCAATCATTAGCGGACCGGAGTTCAGCTGTGGCGACCCCTAACTGGGAAAAGCTGAAAGAAGAACATTATTACAGTTGAACACTGTGCATTGTTTGGAATGCACACCGCAAAACCAGGAACCAGAACAAAACCAAGTACTACGACCTGAATGAGAAGACTTTGAGGAACCAAATGGGTAGAGAAGGATGGACAACACCCCCCTGAGGAGGAATCACTGTGGAGTAATGAGCCGCACACACACCCTCAAAGGAATCTAATGTATTGGCCATGAACAAAGCTTTAGAACGTGGAGGAGCTGCTGAAATTTATAATGAACATTTACTTGCGATTGTAACCAACAGAGGAGGTGACTTCAAGATTTACAACTTCACCTAAGTTTTTATTGTCATTGACCTGACTAATCTATCATCAAAGGCATGTCATTGGTTTTATTTACTGCAGAAACAAATTTCCTTGCCTTTTTCATTCAGGTCGTAGTACTTCATCTTTTGGAACGTCTGTAAAAGTGCTGGATTACTGAGGATTTAAGAGTGGCTGCATGTACTATTTTGCTAATTTAGTTTTGCATAAGGGGGGAAATCATTTTTATTTTTAATTGTGATTTTCCTCTATATATTTATACATATTTTCATTATTTGGATAATTGTCCTATGGTGAGGTGAAATTTCAGATTTGATTATTTTTTAAGTGTTTAGACTCTGCTGCAATGTTTTTTTTAATCTTATTGTAATTCAGTTGATGAGACATATTATTTGGATGTTAATTTTTGTTTAATTTAGAATTGGTTTATTTTGAATCAGATATTTACACAGCCTACATTTAGCAATCCCTGTTTACAATATGGTAGCAGTCACCTTTCATGGATAAAGAGGAACATTATATAAGGGCAGCTAGTCAGATTATCTCTTCTTCTTTAAAATGATAAGATGTTGTTCGGGTTTCACTGTTGCAGTCATCACACTTGAGTTATCTGCCTGCAGGTAGCCCTCAGTTGGCTCGAATACCAGAGTCTTGGGATTTCTGCGTCGGATGCTGTCACCTCTTCCATGACGTCAGGTCATCAGGGGGTATAAAACATGCAGCCGACCCCATTACATCAGTTTTTCTTGCCCCAGATGTCAGGAGCCCCCCAAAAAACAAGCAATTACATGATGTGGAACACCTCCAGTAAAAAGTAAATACCATTGCCATAAGATATTGCCAAAAAGAGGATAGGTAGAAAGTATAGAAAAAGTCAGGGGGCTGGAGGGAGGGTAACCAGGACCGCAACAGTGAATACACTCGAACATCTACATTTATGGTAAGTGTACACAACTGTACTACTGGCATAATCTGACGTATCAACAGAGAATAGCACTCTCTGACTTAAGGAAGGATCATTCCATTATCATTAGACCTGCTGACAAGGGTGGTCCAGTAGTAATGATGGAGTGTGTAGACTATTTTGAAAGTATGAAGAATATGTTATCTGACGAATTGTTCTACGAGAAGATTAGCATGGATGAAGTCAGTAGTAAAGTCTTTCTAGTGTATGACATGTTAGATGACCTGGTTAAGAGTCATAATATTACTTGGACCTTATTTAAGTATTTGAAGATCAGTAATCCGTTAATACCAGTGATACAAGGCCTACCTAAGGTCCATAAGTCTATGGAAAAACCACCCATGCGACCTATAGTTGCTGGACAGGGGTGGCTCACTGAACCCTTTTCTATATTTTTAGAACACTTTTTCAGGCCCTTAGTTGACGTGAATCACTTCATTTTGAAGGATAGTAAACATTTTCTTTTGGACCTATATGACTATACTCGGACCTTGAATGATCATGAGTATTATATCCTTGTTATATTAGACGTTACCAGTCTGTTTACAGTTATACCTAATGATTTAGGTGTGGTTAGAGTACAACACTACTTAAAAAATAAGTCAGATCTGGATGACAAAACCATAGATCTTTTGGCGTTGTTTTTGGAGACAGTGCTTCATAACAACTTGTTTGTTTTTGATGACCATGTATATTTGCAAAAAGACGGCGTAGCTATGGGCACTCCCTGTGCCAATAGCTACGTCAACATTGTAATGGCGGATTGGGAGGAGGAATTATTATTTCCTTTACAAAGTTTTCAACAATATGTTGGATTTTATAGAAGATTTGTAGATGACCTCTTCCTAATTTGGAGGGGAGATGAAACAAGTTTGTTGGAATTTGTACATACTATAAATGGCTTAACGAGGTTTCTCAGGTTTACTTTTAGTTTTTCTCTAACAGATATATCTTTTCTGGATGTTAATATTACCAGACTTGATAGTGGACTTCTGAATACCTCAGTTCATAGAAAAGTTTGCTATAGAAACACCTTGTTACACAGACATAGTATGCACCCTAGATATGTCTTTGATAACGTTGTAAAAGGCCAGATGATGAGAGTATCTAGACTCAATCCTACACATGAAGGTTTCTCACAGGAGATATCTGAGCTTAAGTACAGGTTAACTGAGAGGTGTTTCAATGAAAGTGACATTGATAGGACTGTGGCTGAAGTGAATAAACTCAGAAATTCAAGGGCACGTCCTTATTTTTCTGATTGGGGTGAATTTGAAGATGATACTCCAACTATAAAAACGAATGAAATGAGAATATCGTTATATTTCACCAAGGATGTGAAACAGGTTAGAGAGATTATAGGAAAACATTGGGACACCCTCCTACTCAATAATGATGTCTTTGACATTGTAGGACCTGCACCCAAGTTTGTTTATAAGAATAAGCGTAACCTGAAACGTATGTTGTGTCATCCCCCCATGGTCGATCAGTTTATTTCCGATGTATGTGGTTACAACACCTCCCCTTGTCATAATTGACATGGATGAGAGTTTTATACATCCTGTAACTGGGCATGAGTACTCATTTCATACCAAGACCACCTGTTTGAGTTCAAATGTTGTCTATCTTGCTAGATGCATTTCTTGCACTGCATTTTATATTGGGAAGACTTGTAGACAATTAAGGGAGCGCATCAGAGAACATGTCTATCATATACGTCTAGGTTCAGAACACAATGCATTAGCTAAACATGTCAAGTGTATGGGAGCCTCCCACTCCTTTAAGTTCTGTGTCATACAAAGGACCATTCCTAATGTTAGAGGGGGGGACATAGACAATTACACACAGGAATGTGAACTGAAATGGATCATCCGTTGTAGAGCGGATAGGTCCCCTGGTCTTAATGACAAAGTTCCACTACAGCCCATTTTGCGTAGGAGAACGTTGCCTAAGTTAAAACGTTCCTAAATGCCTGCAAGCACTCATTATCAGTTCATCATACTGTTTTACATTCTATTGTTTTTGTACTTTGTATCACATATTGTTGTTTGTAAATATATGAATGTATTTATAGATATATGTAATTTTATGATTTTAAGAGATGCATGATCATTTAGTTAGTTTTTTTATCAACTGTGCCTTTTATTTTAGTGATTTATTGGGAGTATTCAGCTTTAAATATTTTTTGAATTGATGTCAGGAAGTTTTTGACCCATCAGCTATGATTATCTATTATATAAATGAACTGTTTTTTATATGAAGTGTAACAGTCTGAAGAAGCCTACGGGTGAAAGCGCTTACTTTTTGTGCAATAAATAGGTTTATACGAACATTTGGATATATTGTGTGTTTTTGATCTATGGACCTGGATTTGTACTTTTCAACAGTTTACTTTGGAGAATATCTGCCGTTTGCGTTCCTGTGTTTGATCTGGCATATTATTTATATATTGCTTTATGTTCAGGCTGTACTGCATTTTACATAGGTATGACTACCAGGAATTTAAATACACATGTTAAAGGACACTATTATACTATTAGGGTTAAAGATGACAATAATGCTTTAAACATTCTGTAGCTTGTAGTTCATATAAAAAATTTACTTTTAGTGTTCTGGAACATGTTGATATTGATTTAAGGGGTGGAAATATAAAAAATAGAGTTGAGAGGAAAGAATCATTATGGCAACTTAGACTGGGTGCTGATAGTTTCCCAGGACTAAATGAATTTATTAATATTAAATGTTTTTTAACAGATGGTGGAGAGGAAGTTGGTAAAGTTATGTATACATTTTTATTCAGTTTAGTGCTTTTCACATATAACAAATGTATTCTATTGTATCAGTTGATGTTATGTAGTCCAATCTCGCCTTCAGTCTTACCCCTGGGTTCAGAGCCGAACCTCGGCTCTGACTCGGCCATACTCTAGCTCGAAGTCTTCAATTGGCTCGGGGCTAAGAGGTATCCCATCATGCAACAGGCCTATTCCCCAGATCTCCTTTGCCGCTCGTTACGCTCAGATGTGGTCTCACTTTTGGCCGTGGCTAAGTATACTTTACTTTTTTCTAAAATTTTTGGATATTGTTGATCTAAAAAGGCTATTTTCATAGCTACTGTTTGTGTCTCTCTAGGCTGGTTGTGGCCTTTTTGCTGGCCTTTTTTTTTTTTGATATCCCATCCACTCCCTTTCTTCCCACGGGCTAGGCCCATTTCAGTTAGAGGACCTAGTCCACCCCATTGTTTTCTGTGTTGTCTCTTTGAGTTGTGCTTCTGTTACTTGCAACTTTTTGGTGTCTTTGTCGTTTGATAGTGGTGTTATCCTGCCTTTATTTTCCCCAGGCTAGGTCCGTTTAAATTAGAGAACCTAGTCCTCCATGTAGTTTTTTGTTCCTGTCAGTTGCCAGGCAGTTTTAGTTAGAGGCTCTAGTTTCCTGCACGGTGTTTAGTTAGTTTTTTTGTGTGTACGTGTGGTTTTGCAGCTTGTCTGTGTGTGTGTACTCCTTATACAGCATGTCTAAGGATTCTAAGGAACAGAAGGTTTCGGGCTTTAAGAAGTGTATTGAATGCAACAATAAAATGTCTTTGACTGATGGGTACTCTGTGTGCATGTACTGCTTGGGGGGCTATTCACCTCCAAGAGTCCTGCTTGTTTTGTCATTCATTCAGTCCCCACGTGCTACAGGAGAGGAAGAACAAGCTCATCCTGAAAGGACTGCTTAAACACTCCTTTGAGGAAGACTTGGCTAAGTCTTCCAGTGCCATATCCTCTCCAGCTAAAAAGAACAAAAAGACTGCTAAGAAGTGCTCTCGGGTTCCGTCTGTTTCTTCGAAGCCGCCAGAAAAAAGTTGTTAGAACAGCTTCTCCTTCTTCGGCTCCACTGACTTCGGTTCCGACAGACGGTGGTGTATAGACTGTCTGTATCGGCTCCCAGCCTTTTGGAGCCGGTCATGTATATTTTGGTTCGGAGCCGGTCTCCATTTGTTCGACCGGGATGTTCTTCATGTTTCACTGTTGCAGTCATTACATTTGGGTAATCTGCTGGCAGGTTGCCCTCAGTCGGCCTGAATTCCAAAGTCTTGGGTCCTGCGTTGGTTGCTGTCTTTTTTTCTATGACGTCAGGTCGTCAGGGGTATAAAACATGCAGCCGACGCCATTTTCTTTAGTCTTTCTTGCCGCGCGGTGCCCGAAGCAGAAGCATTTCACAAGTGCCGGTCGGCTGACTACTGAAATATTCGAGTTTGAGTTTCAGAACCAAAGTCTTCACTAAAGCCAAGTACCCCGTTGGGGAAACTTTTTTCTTGCTTTTTACCGATGTCAGAAAAAGTTAATAATTGTATTACTTGTGGGAAGCAAATAGCTCATAAGGATTTCCATTTATACTGTATTCCTTGCCTAGGCCCTGATCAGAATGTGCCTGGCTGTCTGTTTTGTGCTAGATTTAACCAACGCACTGTTAAGCGTCGGTATATTTTTGCATCAAAGTATTTTGGAGACAGATTTAACTACCCAGAAATGTCGTCTGATAGCAATCTGACTACCGGAGTACATAACGCAAATAAAAGGACAGAGAAAAGCAGTTGAGATTCAAATCCGACGACGAAGCTTCTCCTATGCCAGTTGCCGGTTCGCCGGTACTCAGTGAGGCGCTTTCGCAGCCCCTGATACCCGCTACCTTCGAGTCGCAGGCCTCTACCGACATCCATGTGGAGTCAGACATGCCGCAAGATACTCAAGGTATTGGACCGACGGGTGTATCTCCCTCGGATGGGTCTGGAGCCGCTGAGCAGGCACCGGCTTCTGAGGGTGTATTCAGACCTCAGCATTTGTATATCAAACCGACGACAGCTGCAAAACCAAAGACAAAAGCAACTTCTAAAACTAAAAAAAAACGACGCATGAGCCACATGCACAGGCCCCTATGCCTAAAAAACAGATTATCAAAATGGCTGAAGACCTTATTACCTTGATCAGGGGTACCCATCCCCCTCCAGATAAGAGGCCTAGGTAAGACACTGATTATGAATCTTCAGATCAGGTTTCTATTTCTTCTGATTCCTCTTCTGATCAGGAATTATCTGTACCTCCCTATGAGGATTCTGATGCTGAGGAGTCTATTCCATCTGCATCTCCTTCTGTGGATTATTCATTTGGAGAAACCTTGCATACTTTGAGGGAGCATTTTCACTGGAAGAGTCAAGACTTCTCAGAATCAAAAAAGAGGCTCAGAGATTTCCTCCTTCTCCCTCAGCACAGGCCTTTAGCCATTCCCCGTTTTAGACATTGTGGATGATGTGTTTTTGGAGTCAAACTTGACCTCTGATTCCTTACCTCCGTCTCCCAGTAAGCCTGACCAATATTACAGGGTCCCTGACTCTCATAAATTTTTATTTAGAAACCCTGCTGCTGATCCTGAAACTATTTCACAGGGTCCAAAGGGAGTTAAGGCCTCAACAGCAAAAAATCCTACCCCCTCTGACGAGATTCAGGGGCACTAGACAGATGGGGAAAAAAGGTTTATACATCTGCAACCTTGGCAATCAGCGCCGTAAACTGTCAATTTCATATGCTTAAGTACCAGCAACATGTTATGGGATTGCTGAAACAGAAAATTATGTTGATTTCAGAATGTGCAGAAAATAAAGAATTGTAGGATTTATTGCATGCAGCTGAACAAGTTGGAAAGCATACTTTGCAATGTGGTTTTGATTCCTTGGAGGCCTCCTGCAGGGCCGCAGTTACTGGATCTGTGATTAGGAGGCATGCCTGGTTAAAGGAACAAAATTTGCCTGATCATGTTAAAGCTAAATTACTAGATGCACCTTTACAGCATGATTCTCTGGTATTAAGGCAGAAGAGGTGTTAAAGAAAATGGAAGACAAAGCAAAGTCTGTGCAAAATGTTAAAGACTTCTTACAAGTGCAGCCACCAAAATTCAATAGACACTGGCCTACAAAAATTGGTCCTTTCCTGTGTCAGACAGAGCTCAAAGGGGCAAATCCAGACGCCCTAAGGGTTTCAGATACCAGGCGCAAGATTCATACAGGTCAAAGCAATGGGGCGTGTCCACCTCCAAATCTGGAGGAGATAAAGCGCAAACCTACAGAAAACAATCCCAATGACTTCCCTCTGCGTACACCAAGCACTTATCTTTTGGCAGCACCCATAGGAGGAAAATTAGCACTTTTTGCTCAAAATTGGCAGTTAATAACCCAGGACAAGTGGGTACTAAACATCGTATCACAGGGATACAGATTCTATTTCCACACTCTGCCAATGGCAAATGGTTGGCCAGATTTGCCAAAAAATCAATGGGCAGAGGCACAGAAACAAGTTAAGTCCCTCATGGATATGGGAGCCATTCAGACAGTACCAGAACAGGAAAAGGACAAGGTTTTTACTCAAGACTGTTCTTGGTATCCAGAAAGGACAAGGTCTGGTGACCAATACTGGATTTATCGATTTTGAACACATACCTGGACATTCCAAAATTCAAAATGCTGACTTTGCAGCAGCTTCTGCCCATGCTGGGCAAGAATGCTTGGCTGGTGACTTTAGACCTATAAGAGGCATACCTGCATGTCCCAATAAGACAGTTGTGCAGAAGATACCTCATATTCAAGGCTGGCTTAATGCATTACCAATTCTCTGCACTGCCCTCTGGCTTCTCTACTGCGCCCAGGGTCTTTACAAAGTGCCTGGCACCAGTAATTGCATTTTGCAGACAAAGAAGTATACAAATATATCCTTACTTGGACGACTGTCTCATTCAAGCAGAGAACAAGAACACACTTCTTCGACACCTGGCATTTGTGAAAAGGCTCCTAACATGCATAGGGTACACAGTAATCGAAAAGAAATCACAACTGGTACTCTCTCAAAAGATAACATTCCTGGGTGCAAGCTTGAATACTGCCCAGATGGCTTACCTCACACCAGACAAGCAAAGGCAACTGACTGCTTACTTCAAACTGATGGCAACAAAAACCCAGTCTTCTGCAAGACAAATTCTGCAGGCTCTGGGCATCCTGCATCCTACTAATTCCATATGCAAGACTGCATATGAGGAAACTTCAATGGTACCTAAAAAGTTTATGGAGTCAACATTCACACAGTCTGGAAACAATGATTCCTCTCATTCTCTGCCTACAGCAGGAGTTTCTATGGTGGACAAAGGCATGTCACCAAAACATGGGACTGCCCTTCACTCTACCCCCTGCCAACCAAACCTTAACAACAGATGCATCAGGTTATGCCTGGGGGGGCCCACATGGCAGGAAGATGCATTCAGGGCTTATGGACACCAAACCAAATGCATCTACATATCAACCAGAAAGAGATGTTAGTTGTTCAAAATGCCTTAACAGCCTTTAAGGACTTACTTCATCCAGGACAACTACTGATAAAGACGGACAACACCACAGTCATGTGGTATATAAACAAGCAAGGGGGCACACACTTATACCCCCTCTGCAGATTAGCCATGGCACTGTGGGACACAGCTTTGACCTACCAAATACATCTTCATGCTCAGTTCCTGCCAGGAAAACAAAACACTCTGGCAGACGATTTAAGCAGAAACCTTTTGGATCCTCACAAGTGGAAACTAAATCCACAAGTCTTCAGCATGAAAACAGAGAAATGGGGGAGCCCAGACATAGACCTTTTTGCCTCTCCTCAAAATTATCAATTGAAAAGATTCTGCACAACGACTTATCACAGACAAGCATGGAAAGTGGACGCCTTATCCTTCAGTTGGAAAAACCTATCAGTCTACGCCTTTCCTCCTCTGCCTCTTCTATCCAAGGTCCTCCTAAAAGTCAGACAAGAGAAGCCAAAGATTATATTAATTGACCCGGACTGGCCCAGCCAACACTGGTACCCAGTCCTAAGGAACTTGGCTCAATACCCAGCTTAGACCTTGCCTCAAAGACCACAACTACTGTCCCAGCAAAACAATCAGATCCTGCACAATCAACTACAGACTCTGAACCTGGCAGCATGGCTAATCATGTAATCATGCAAACAACACCTCTCAGTAAAGCTGTGATGGATGTCATTTTGGAAGCCAGAAGGCCTAGTACTAGAAAATCTTATGCTGGCAAATGGAAGAGATTCTGTGCTTGGAATCAAGCACAAGGAACTGATACAGCAGAACCAAATATTCCTCAGGTATTACAGTACTTAACGGAGATGCTTGACAAAGGCCTATCTTTCTCATCAATCAAAATCCATGCCTCTGCCATTTCGGCTCATTACAATACAGAGCCATCAATCTTTTCTCATTCTTTACTAAAGCAGTATTTTAGAGGAGCCAAAAAATTTAAGGCATCCTACAAGATCACCATTACCTGCATGGGACCTCAATTATGTGCTGGAAAAGCTCACCCTGCCTCCATTTGAACCAGCAGCTACCGCTGAATTAAAAGTTCTTATCATGGAAAACAGCTCTGCTACTAGCAATTACTTCAGCAAGAAGAGTTTCAGAGCTACAGGCCGTCATGTCGGTAGAGCCTTTTATCATATTTTACCCAGACAGGGTGTCTCTGAGGACAAATCCTACTTTTATGCCTAAGGTGGTTAAGTTTCCAGTGTGGCTCTTAACCAAACAATTCATCTGCCAACTTTTTATCCAAATCCGCAGAACAAGGGGCACAGAATTCTGTATTCCTTGGATGTACACAGACAGCTAAGATTCTACTTGAGCAGGACAAAAGCTCTAAGAAAAACTGAGCCATTACTAGTGTCATATGCTGCAGGATCAGAAGGAAAGCCTATTTCAAAGCAGACAATTTCAAAGTGGATAAGCCACTGCATCAGTTTCTGTTACTTACACCATGGCAAACCTGTGCCCAAGGGCATTAGGTCTCATTCCACCAGAGCTGCAGCTACTTGAGCAGCCTTTCTCAGAGGAGTACCAACCAAAGACATTCTAGAGGCTGCTACTTGGAGTTCTGTTCACACCTTTACAAAGCATTACCATTTGCCTCTCTACTCTAAGTCCAGGGCAGGCTTTGCCACTGCAGCGCTGCAGGGCCTTATAGCTGCACCTAATGCTGTTTAGCTCCAGCCTCCCAACCATAGCTTTGGGATTCTACCCAAATATAATGACTGCAACAGTGAAACACGAAGAACATAGTACAGTTGTGTACACTTACCATAAATGTAGATGTTAGAGTGTATTCACTGTGGCAGTCCAGGTTACCCTCCCGCCATCCCCCTGTCATTCTGAAGTTCATCTTTCCTTCTCTAACTTATGTAACCTATGTGGTGTATTTGCTTGTAGATGAAGTAAAGTTTATATTGATACATGTGTGTGTATATATATATATATATATATATATATATATATATATATATATATAATTTTGCTACCTTTTTGGGGGCACCTGACATTGGGGGCAAGAAAAACTAAAGAAAATGGCGTCTGCTGCATGTTTTATACCCCTGACGACCTGATGTCATGGAAGAGAAGACAGTAACCGACGCAGGACCCAAGACTTTGGAATTCAGGCCGACTGAGGGCAACCTGCCAGCAGATTACCCAAATGTAATGACTGCAACAGTGAATACACTCTAACATCTACATTTATGGTAAGTGTACACAACTGTACTTTCTCATTCACGTCAGTCTCCCTCTGTAGGGAGTTCCAGATCTCCAACTATATCCTCCAGGTCGTCGAGGTCCCTTTCCGATGAGGACATTGATAGAGTTGTGAAGAAACTGCTTCAGTCATCGGTGCTGGCCAAATTGATTTCGGCTCCGACCCAGTTGGCTCTGGAGACCATGGCCCCTTCATCTTTTGTTCTTCCTCCTCCGAGCCTTTCTCGGCCATCAGAGCCAGAGTTGTCGGTTCTGTCAGGTGCCGTTAGGTCAGTTCCAGTAGCTTCGCCTGGCCTCTCGGTTCCGTTTTCCACTCCAAACCTGTCAGTTCTGATGACAGGGTAGAGGGTCCACAGTTCCCCGGTCGGACCCGAGGGGGAGGGTTTGGATCGATCTTCATCAGCTCAGAGCCTTCCTCTCGGTGCTTTGGCTTGGGTGAGCTTGGACCCGATATCTGCTTCAGACCTCATCTCCTCAATGCCGAGGGCTACTACCTTTACAGTTAGTCGACCTTTGGAACCGGGGGGATCAGCCTTCGAGGTTATGAGGAGCATGCTTGCCAGGTCGTCATCTGCATCCTACGGCACTGACACTCTGCCCCCTCTGGCACCGGTGTCAATTTCAGATCACCGTCTATCCATGGACAGCGGAGACCCAAGGCCTTAGGATACCTCCATGAGTGGTCCCCAACTTTCTGACATTTCCCCAGAGTTTTTGCCTGAGGAGCCTGCCAGAAAGAGGTTATGTAAGAGGAAACACGTAGACTCCCCGGATGAGTGTCTCACGTCGGACACCAACCTCGAGGAGTCAGAGGGGTCCCACAAGTCGTCTTCTGAAGATGTCTCTTTTTCAGATATCTTGGAGATCTTGTAGCAGAGAGGCAGCTGGCCCTCCAAATCCCCTTCTGATGAGGAGTCTGTGTTCCTGAAGGCTTTCGGGTCTCAACCTTCCGCCTCTTGGGTGTCTCCCCCTTTCGATGAGCTACTAGATCTTGTATGCCGAAAGGTGTGGGAAACTCCTGACACTGTGGAACTGGTCTCTAGGAGACCCTATAAGTTTTTGTCCACTCCCACAGACAAGGAACATCTGATGAAAGGCGTTCCAGTAGATGCCATGGTGGTGGTGACAGCAGCAACCACCAAGAAGGAACTTGCTGAAACTTCGTCTACCGTCCATCCGCCTAACAAGGAGTCCCATGCCATGGACAGGTATGCGAAGCATATGTTTACCTCAGCGGCCTGTACTCTGCGGTCGCTGAACTACTTGATGCATTTTACAAGGCTCCAGAGAGATCTAAAAGAGCTAGGAGATTCTCTACAGGGTAACGTTTCTGATGCCGTGGCACAGAAGGTCAAGGCACAGATGTCTATCCTAAATTCCCTTACCAACTCCTCCATGAGGCTGATCTCATATGCAGCTGACGGAGCGAGCAGGGCAGTGGGTTCCAGAGTCGCTCTTAGGAGACGCTCCTGGATGCGCCTGTGTAACTTCGTGGAGGCCTTCAAGTCTACGTTCACCAGTGCCCCATTTGACAGTTCATTCGGAACCAAGGTGAAAAAACAATCTTACTAGGTGCGAGCAGGAAGAAAAACCCTGTCTGCCGTGGGAGTCTGTTTTTCCTATGCCTTCTAGACCTTACCCCAAGGGCCAGAAGGGTGGGAAAATGTGGTTCAGGAAGTCGCAGAGGTTTTTTCAGAACACACAGTGATTCCCCCTCCAGAGGCAGGGGAGGGTGTGGAAAATCAGGTAGATGCCGCCCTAGAGGCAGAGGAGACCCGCGTAACCAGGGCGACCATGATTCCTTTCGCGGTTCTCCCTACCAGCGCTTCTGAAAGGAGTCCCGACTGTGCGTCTCTGGAGCCGGTCGGGGGTCGCATTTCTTTATTCCCAGAAGCCTGGTAAAATGTCACCCAAGACGAGTGGGTTTTAAAGATAATTTCCAGAGGTTGTCATATTCCCTTCTCTTTTCCTCTCCCGCCAACCAAGAGAATTCCAGACTTTCCACCCGGTCAAAGGGATTCTGCAGCTTTAGAAATAAAAAAGTTGCTTTCAAAGAGAGCCATCCAGCCTGTCCTCGCAGACCAAGTAGGATTAGGGACTTACTCCAGCTTCTTTTTTGTGCCGAAAAGAACAGGGGACCTGAGAACCATCTTGGGTCTCAGCCGATTGAGCCTACATGTACAAAAGTCCAAGTTCCACATGGTCAACTTACAGTCAATACTCCTTTTGTTAGGGAAAGATGTGTGGATGTGTTCCATCGACCTCAAAGATGCTTACTACCCTATCAAGATGGACAGGGCATCGAGTAGTCATCTACGCTTCCGGCTGGGAGCCAGTCCTTTTCAGTTTCGCGCCCTGCCCTTTGGTCTCACCACAGCCCCTAGGGTGTTCACCAAATGCATGGCAGTGGTAACGGCTCACTGGAAATATCAGGAATTCCAAGTGTTTCTGTACCTGGACGACTGGCTCCTTTCTGCCACCACCAGGCATCTACTGTTACAGACCAAGGACGCCACCATTACACTGAGACAAAGGTTAGGAATTACTCTAAATTGGGAAAAAAATCTGCCTTGTTGCCTTAGCAGTGTGTCACTTTTATCGGCGCCGAACTAGATACAGTGCTCGTGAGGGCCTTCTTACCAGAAGAGAGAATTTAGGCTCTACAACAGCAGGTCTTCGCCTTACTACCATTGAGGAAGATCAAGGCAAAACTGGTCCTCTAATTATTTGGGACCATGGCTGCCACGATCATGCTAGCTCCCCTTGCCAGACTACACATGAGGGTTCTTCAGTGGCTGCTTTTCGCCCAGTGGTCACTACAGTATCTTCCACTCTCCCATTTTATTCAGATTATGGACACGTGCAAGCAGGATCTATGCTGGTGGCTTCAGGCCAGCAATCTCAATGTGGGCAAGCCTTTTGTACCATCTTCTCCAGTTGCCACGGTGACCATGGATGCATCCCAGATCGGGTGGGGGGGTACATTATCTCGGCAGGGCAGTCCAAGGCACTTGGCAGGATCACGAGACTCATTTGCATATCAATATCTTGGAGATTAGAGCAGTGCTATTAGCATTGCAGGCACTTCAGAGCTTTCTTCCTCTAGGGACAATTGCAATCCACTCGGACAACATGTTAGTGGTGTGGTATCTTTACAAGCAGGGAGGAACCAAATCATACCCCCTTTGCAGAGAGGCACTTCGAGTTTGGCAGTGTCTTCCCAACGCTTTCTAGTTGCAACTCATATACTGGGGAAGTCCAACGTGATTGCCGACAGGCTGAGAAGAGCTATCCTAATGCCTCATGAGTGGTCCCTGAACAAATATGTTGCGGAGAAGATATTCCGCAGATGGGGTCAGCCTTGCTGCGATCTATTTGCCAGCCCCCTCAATGCCAAATGCAGCAGCTGCTTCACCCTTACCCCCCCTAGAGGGGGAGACACCTAGGGACGCTTTGGTTTATGATTGGCCCTCCAGTCTTCTCTATGTCTTTCCACCGTTTCCTCTGATATTAAAGGTAATTCAGAAAGCACAGTCCTTGGGAAGCAAAATGATCCTGATTGCCTCACACTGGCCTTGTCAGATTCGGTTTCCCTTCCTTCAGCCCTATCTAATGGATGATCCCTGGATTCTGGACCCAGATCCAGATCTGCTGACTCATATGTCAGGACAGTTCCATCCCTCCATTCAGACCCTCAAGTTGACAGCTTGGCTGCTGCAGTTCCATCCCTAGTCAGGCTTCATAATTTTTCCCCGGAAGTGGTCCACATTCTGTCTTTTTCCAACAAGCCTTCTACCAGGAAGATTTATTCCAGTAAGTGGAAGAGATTCTCTATTTGGGCCCATGAAAGACATATTGATCCTTATACAGCTCCTATTTCGGCAATATTAGAATTTCTTTCTCAACTGTTCAGTCAGGGATCAGCTGCAGTAACCATTAAAGTGCAGTTGGTAGCGATTTCTACCTTTCACGTTGCTAATGAGCCCAACCTTATGGCTCATAGGCTTTGTAGGGCCTTTCTCAAAGGGACAATGTTACTCTGACCTCCAGTCTTTGATCCAGTAATGCCATGGGACCTCAATTTTGTTTTACAGAAGCTCAGTTCGGCTCCCTTTGAGCCCGCAGCTGTGTGTGACCTAAAATTCTTGTCATGGAAGACAGTATTGTTGGTAGCTATAACTTCAGCTAGGTGGGTCTCTGAGCTCCAAGCTTTATCGATTAAGCCACCTTATTTGGTGTTTCACAAAGACAGGGTCTCCTTAAGAACCAAGCCTTCTTTTATTCCAAAGGTTGCTTCTGTTGTCAATATCAACCAATCCATTGAGTTGCCTGTTTTTTTTCCTGAATTTTCTAACAAGGCAGAATTTAAGTTTCATCAGCTAGATGTTCATAGACAATTGCGTTTCTATTTACATAGGACAAAAGATTTCAGGAAATCAGATCATCTGTTTGACTCGTTTTCAGACATTAGACTTGGGGTTCCTGTCTCTAAAGTAACCTTGTCTTGCTGGATCTCCAGTTGCATCTCATTTATTTATGGTTCCAATGGCAAAGAATTATCCTTTAAAGTGTAGGCTCATTCTACACGATCTGTGGCTACCTCTACTGCATTTCAGGCTAGGATGTCTATGGTTGATATTTGTGTTGCAGCAACATGGGCTTCGCCTCATACTTTCAGTAGTCACTACAAATTAGATCTGGTGTCTAGAGGCAGATCTTCCTTTGGTTCCACAGTGCTCAAGAGTATTTTTCACTGAACCACCCAAGGTCAAGGTGCTAGGGACGCTGTCCCAGTGGTAAGAATGAAGGCGAGATTGGACTACATAACATCAAGAAGTTATGTACTCACCATAACATTCAATGTATGTATTCCATCTCGCCTTGCATTCTTACTAACCCCCCCCCTACTCCTTCCTTGAGGACCTGGAGGTATAGTCTCTAGGTGTCAGTGGTCCTTTTGGTTGGGGTTGTTCTTCTCAGTATGTGTGTTTGTGCGCTTGTAGCAAACAAGATCTGGGGAATGGGCCTGTTGCATGATGGGATACCTCTTAGCCACAGGCCAATTGAAGACTTCGTGCTAGAGTATGGCCAAATCAGAGCCGAGGTTCGGCTCTGAACCCAGGGGTAAGAACGTAAGGCGAGATGGACTACATAAATCAAACGTTATGGTGAGTACAGAACTTACTGTTGTATTGTAGCATCTATTGTATTAATTCATTGAAGTTGTTCATTGGTAATTTGTATAATTAATTCAGTAGGAGGGACATGAGATTGTATGTATATAAGCTGTTTTAAAAGTGACTGAATCTGTATTTCTGAAGAAGTCATTCACGAAAGCACTGAGTAAAGGTTTTTTACACTAAATTTCTGGTTGGTGTCTTCCTCTGCTGCTCCAGTGTTTGCTTTTTATTTAGATTGAGTCATTGGTTGATTGTAGGTCACATGACTTTTTAAAATGTTATTTAATGTTTGGTATATTAAAAGTTTTATTTTTTGAATAACTCCTGGTCTGTTTTTGGATTAAAGCACTCAGTAGTTTAATAAAATCTTTTGCAGGAAGTGTCCTGGGTTTTTTGGGAGTATTTGTTTATTTTTGGTCTGGATTTTGGCCTTGTCACTTTGTTCTTAATTGCATCAGATGTTATACTGTGCCAAATACTATGTGTTAACACTATGAATCTGTTTTCCTGTTTAAAATTTCCTGAAATCCAATGACTGACCTGTAATTTTCCAGGTACTTACTCTCTTTTAAGAGCCTTTGTGTACTTGGTCCTCCTGATGCATCATTTTGTGAAGTACAAATGTTGCTGTCTCCTACTATTAGTGTAATTTCCTGTTGGAACACACACATTTCTCCCATAACCTTTTTTACATCTTGTCTTCTTCATTTAGGGAAGATGTAAATTGAGGCCATGGTTATTTTATCTCCTTGCCTTAGACCTCTAACAAGAATAAATCTCCTTTTTATCCTTCTTTTCTTCAATTTTAAAATACAATTCCACTGCCATCAAGATGAATGCCCTTCATTTTCTTTCTCCCCTTAATCCATTGTAATAACATTCTTTCCTACTCTGTTTTATGAAATGCACATAATATTGTTTCATTAAATTCTGTCATGTAGCAAAACAATTTGCTGTCATTTTTGTATGTTCCCTAATAAATATTTCCTTTTTCTTTGTAGCTTTTATTCCATTGAAATTTAATTCTGCCATATCCCTAATTCAGAAAGTATTTTCCCTTCGTTTTTTCCTTTGCTTGGTACTTTCTCCCTCATGTAGTATATTACGGCTTTCCTTTCTTTGTAAATAATTTAACTGAGATGGAAGTTTTTCTTTTTTTTTCCTTTGTCATTTTATTGGCAGGTTACATACTTTTCCAAAGCTTAACATCAAACTCACGTAAAGCTATGTACAGATTTCATCTGGCACATTATCCTTCCTTTCCCAGAGTTGATGCTTTTCTGTGGTACTGTAAGCAAGTTCTTTTAAGTCAAATTTCCATATTCCAGGATCTCTCCGACAAAAGAAACAAAATGTACTCATGTTGGTATTTAATTTGCCATCTGCTGTTTTGATGTCGGACATTATTCCAGTGTTTGCCCAGTCTTATTTATTTTCATTTTGATTATGATAATTCCCCATTACCTGCACGTAATTGTATATAAAACCTATTTAATTTTAATTCAACCCCGTCTTTCATTTTCTGATTGATACTTTGTGGTGTTCCATTTTTATCACTGCTTTAAAAATTTTTTGAGACGTAATTGAGAAGTCCTGTTGAGCAGTTGACTTGAATTAAAAAAATGTAAACATTTTAAAAGAAAGGGGAAGTGACAGCTGCAGTAGCTTTCTGTTGCTGTTAAATTTATTTGCACTGTCAAGGACACCCTCCCTACCAGAAAATCAGATGCCATTTTTGTCAACTTGATCAGCTTTCATATTAAAGTCCATTCTCCCATTGGTACCCAATATCCTCCCATTTTCTCATGTTGTTCTGCAAAGTTGAAGCTCTTGCAGCTGAAGATTTTAGTTCACAACAACTGATTTAATACTTTTAGCAAATCTCCAATCTTTATTATTAAAAATATTGTGTTTTAAATCAGTTCACAAATACAGGGTGGGGGGCAGGTTCCTGCTTATGTACACAAAGCCCCATGCACATTAGCCCCCCCCCCCAGGGCATCAGACTCTCATAGCAACTTAACCTTAGTAATTGCTCCATCAGTTAGTTAAACATTTTGTGTTGTATAAGGTAATCATGCAATTTCTTTGCTTAAACTGTATGTTTGTTTGTGTCTTTCTGCTTTTCCCGGTTAGGGGTCGCCACAGCGGAACTCCGGTCTGCTAATGATTGGCAGTAAATTTTTACGTGCTGGCTTGCCGAGCCCAATGCACAACCTTCAACGAAGGAACGCCCATTCACGCATATCAACACACAGTAGACGCTCTGAGAATCAAACGGGCAACGTCTAACTGTGAGGCGACAATGCTGCCACAGCACCACCACCGCTTAAACTGTATAATTCTATTAATTTACTTGCTTATGAAACTCACCTCTGTTGAGTTCATTTATATCGTCCATAGTGATCATTGCAAATGGTCTGTAGATCAGTTCAGTTTTTATAGTAATGCCATGTGTGTTCTAGTTCGTACTATTCAGCTGAAAAAAAAATGTTTCTTTCTGCTGGCATCCTGCTGTTACAGAATTGTCCCCCTCCCTTTCTACAAATTCATCCATTTTTTCTCCAGATCTTTTGCTGCTTCTGGATCAGTATAATTCTTTGTGCCTCTGAGGTAGAAAAGTGTTATCGCCAGTGGATTTATTAATGTGAATTTTAGCTTCATAGTTCTGCAGAATTTCATGGTCAGAATAAGGGAATTCTTTTGGCATTAGTTGTGTAAAAAGTCTTTATTCACAAAATTTTTGTTCGCTTAACCTGCAGAAATTATCCTATTTCTTTATAAATGATTGTAACTTAACCAGAATGGGACAAAGCTGTTTTTGGCTCTTACTTCAGGCACATTTACCCTATTTGTAATGTGCTGTATCTGTTACGATCTTTTGCTGTTGAATACCATTCAGTTCACTAATAAGAGGTAGTGTATAATCCTTTCATTTTTTCGCCCTTCCTGTTTTGGTATTGTAGAGAATCTCAAGTTTTCATGTTACGTTCTGTCCTCCAGCTTGATTATTTTCTGGTGTATTTTCTCTGGTGTATTTTCTATTGATTTTTCTTCTTGGGCTTTTAGCGTTGCTCTCAGGTCATGCTCCATTGCCCAGCAAGCCACTATTTTATCTGAACGTCTGTTCAGAATCTCTTCAGTCTCTTGCAACCTCTTGTTATTCTTATTGACAATGTAAGCTTGCAAGGTCTCACTAGTTTTGAATATTTCTATATGCATTATGTTTATTTTTCTGCCAGAAATTTGTTTTTCTCCTTCATTTGTTTTCCATATTCTGTCTCCTTTCCCATTGTTTTTCCTTTTTGTATATGTTCTGGGCAAGTTTTGTGCGTCACTTATTTAATATTTTTCCTGATGTATATCTTTATCCACTCTTTCTATTTCTCAAAACTTATATGCATATTAAAGGCCCGCCAGATAGTAAATTGTCTGTTTATTGCCTTTTAAGAAAGTTTTTCTGTCACTGTTTCATGAATCCTGCATATCTAAGTGCCACTATACAAATTGTCCTCTTGCATAGGTACTTTTTTTAATACCCCAAGTAGATGTAAGAAATTTTTTTCAGATGGTAGATAGCAAATGCTCGATGAGTAATAGGGAAAGAGAGAGGTAGCTGGGGACATGTTTTTTTTGGGAATGCAACGAGTTGGCAGAGTTTGGAAATTTCTGAGAGTACTTTGTCAGAAGTGGTTGGGGAGCAAATGGGTGTAACTAAGGAAATTATTTGTTCGAGCTAGGATATAGGATATGAGTTGCCTAGGCATAGCAATGCTTTACTAATGCTATTGCCTCAAAAAAGCAATTGCAAGAAAATTGAAATCAGAATCTAAGCCAAATGTAAGTAAATTACTGAATATTGTAAGTGAGATAAAATATCTGGAGGTGCTATCTCTAGAAAAGGGATTGACCAAGTTGCATATAAATAAGTGAAATGTGTGCAAACATATGCAGAAAAATGTTCAGGAAGAGAAATGAAGTTTAAAGGAAGGCAGGTTTATGTAATGCTGGAGTGAACAATAATTGCTAAAGAAAACAGTGGTATCCTGTATAAAAATAACGATAAAACATGTTCCTAATGTTTTATTTTTCTTTTAATATATATTATTATGTAAATGTTTAAAATACAATTCAATAAAGATGTTTAAAAAGAAGCTTTCAAAGTGGCACAGCATAGTATTTTTCATGATTGCTTATTGCTGTCAGCAATAAGCTGAAAATGGAGGACTTCTACACTGTTAAGATGCTTGTTGATCTTTACCATCTTATCAAATGTTCCAAATTTAAATATGGATGTTCAAGGTAAATGTGTAAGAACTTTCTTTGTGGTGATCAAACATGAAAAGCAGCCACATGCAGACAAAATGTCTACTTTTACTGTGAATACTTTCACAAGTTTTCTTAAGTGAAGGAGCTAAAAGATTAGTAGTTATAAACTCCATAACTAAGGCAGTCAAACTGACCACATTCAATTAGAATCCCAGCCTTTTATTTCTGTGAGAAATATAAAGTGTGACTGAAGGCCTTTGAATAAAGAACAACAAAAGGTTAAAAGAAACTAGCCACTAAACAGATGAAAATACTACTCCAGAAGACTTGCTCTTGGTTTAACTTACTTACTGCATTGTAAGCCTGCCTTATACATAGGTCTTGGACCAGAGTAAGTCACTTACACCAAGACCAAGTTTTTCTGGAATTGAGGCTGGCTTACACTGCAGGATGTCACTTAGACCAAGTGCAAGAATTTTTGAATTGGGCCCTAAGTCACTGACGGATGAGAAGCACAGACAGCAGAAAGCAATATTAAAGCACATTCCTAGCAAAATGAGCTATGTATTGCCTCTTGCACCAACCAGTTTTAGACTACCATG